>NC_068304.1:36112229-36712229 GCF_025860055.1 Xyrauchen texanus | reverse complement strand
TGAAAATAAAGTAAATTCTTGTTTCTTTTTTATTTTCTTCTTTATTTTTTAAAATGGACCCTTTGAGAAATTGTAAATGTTCTCAATTGTCAAACTAGTTCACTGGTTGAATGAAAGTTACACACATTACTGCTTCAGTCGGATGAACAAAAGCTATTGAACTCTTTGATATGAAAATCAGGAATATTGAAATTAACTATTTTTCCTTTGATCTTTTCCACTAACAATGTGAGACGGGACATCTTGAAAGAGAAGAGATATTTGACCTAGCTCTCTCTCACACTGAGTCACAAAATCCCTGAAGTATCTCAAATGCATGGAGTTGTGTCATTTATGTTATTAGTGGATGTCCTCAAGTCAACCAAAGAGTCGTAATGTTTTGCTCTGCTGTCCTGTTAACGCAGACAATGCATCAATTTTTAAATGATCCCGACTAAATCAAATGATGTTAAAAAAATAAAATAAAAATAAAATTCTGCTAAAAAAGATATACAATATATAGCATAGTACAATAAAAGGTTAGACATGTCAATTTTTTGCAATGTTTTAATACTTCTATTGATGAATGTGCAGAGACAACAAGTAACCCACTCGTTAGTTGACTTACGAAGAATACTATGACACTGTGGTTACAAAACAAGCAAAAATCTTCTAAGCAATCTTCTTAGCAATTGCATAGCAACATGCTAAAAACACTCAAGACACCCTTGCACAATCATAGCAACACACTATGGCTGTGTCTCGTTTGGAAGGCAGTGTAAAGGGATCAATGGAAAGGAGGAGGCGAGAACCGGCTTGACGATATAAATAATAGTTTAATGGTAAACTTAAAAGATGACATAAACACACATGACGGACATGTCCATAAACGATCTCTCTCTCCCGCACGACACCCTGAAGTCGACTTTTATACCTCGGAGGCTTGATTAGCCTAATACGGGACCGAGTGTGTATGATCACGACCCGGCCCCGCCCTCCGCCCTGCCACAGGCTGCTTCCTCCGGAGGTCGCATTTGTTGGCTACATACGTCATCAAGGCAGTCTCATTAAAAAAAAAAGCGAGTAGGACACTTCGAATGCAGACTTTGAACGCAACCTTTTTCACGCGAATTCAGAGGATGTATGAGGTGTATCCTCGTGGGCACTCACAACCCACAATTCTTTGCTTCATCGGAAATGTCTAAAAAAGAAATGACATAAATGTGATGTTCAAATGCAAGGAATATTAATTCCCAAGTTGAAGTACCACAGTAGATGGGTGCAGAGTATATAATATGAATAACTGTATTAATATATAATTAAAATAAAGTATTAGACTAAAAGAACACCTGTAAAATACATTTTCTTTTCTCTTTACATCATTATACCTCTTCTAAAATCTAGCCCTTCCAGAGGGACTTTGTTTCATTCTCCCTTAAAGCGCTCGTGAATGGCGTGCTGTCATAGCAACCATGATCCATTTCCGTTTCCGTTTGTCCTACGAAGGCCGTCTCATTTAAACAAGGCTTGTTTAAAGGAGGACACTCGGTATACTACAGCCTTCAAAGGATGCGTCCTACCTAGCACGCAGCCTTCGAGACACAGCCTATGTACTTAGCAGATGCATAGCAACAATCTATAACACCTTAGAACAACTTAGCAACAGCATAGCAGTGTGCTAAAAACACCTATAACAACTTAGCTGTTAAAAACACTCCTAAAACCTAAGCAATCACATGACAACACACTACAAACACCCATAATATCTTATAAACCACATAGAAGTAGTCGTCTTATGGAGGATTCTGTATGGGGGGAATTGGGATTTGTCTACTGAGGCAAACACAGTGTCCTCCCAGACACGGGCAGACTGTTGTTTTGGACCATGCATGACACGGACGGGTTAAGCCATTGTACACCATCTCTAGGACATGAGAGGGGTCCGAGTTGGGGTGGCAAAGCAAATTTTTTGGGAGGGGCAATGTTCAAGCCAACTCTTTGCCCTTGGTTTCTTTATAAATAAACAGTATGTTTTCTGAATACACCATAACTTTGTATTAAAGTACTACATGAAAACAACCACAGTTGATCTGCCTGTCTCCTTGTTTCATCCCAATCTACAACTACCTCAGTTATCACTGGGAAAGCAGATTTGGCATCAGCACATGCGGTATGCTATGTAGGCTACTGTGTTTACAGAGCCTTTTATGATAATAAAAATATGTTCAAAGGTCCGAAACATCCCATGATCCATTACGTGAAGTTTTAATGAACTCAAATATGTAAACAACTCATATATCTTGTTTACAAGTTATTACTAACAGTAATTAAACATTTAACAAATTCATATTAAACATTGCCTACATGTATTAACATACACTGAATTAAGAATATTTTAAGAGGACAATGCCAATACTTGCATTCCTTAAGAGTAATCATTTTAATTATATTAAAGCATGGGGCTATATGCACATGTAATTTGGAGTCCTCCACGTACCTTTTGCGGTATTAACATTAACAATCAATCGGTTAATTGATCGATTATGAAATTGTCTGAAATTAACATTCCTATGCTAAACATACTCAGAACATCTAAGCAACCACATAGCAACACACTAAAAACAGAACACCTCAGAAAAAGTCAAAACATTTGCATAGCAACATGCTAAAAATTATAATAGCACTGTTGCCCTCGCATAACAATGCACTAAAACACTAAACACACAAAAAAACCTTAGCAACCATATAATAACACTCTAGCCACACTCTAGCATGGCGGCTGCAATATTGCACAGGTAGGTGCATAAAAAATCAAGCAATATTTATTTTAAAGAACACTATATTTGTTATTTCAGTACTGGAGGTAATGTTTTATTCCAGCTTTAAATTCAATACACATTTGATATTTTGTCCATTGGCAAAACCAAGAACTAAACTGATGCAGTATTTTCATAATTCCTGCAGGTCTGGAATTTTTAATAAAAAGCAGTACTGCTAGAGAAAATAGCATGGAGAATATTTTCCAAATGCAAGGATCATTTATTAGCATAATCTTTTTTTATGTGGAGGGAATTAGGCTTGACCATAAAGAGTGATTATAGATAACCGTAATGAAGCACAGCGTTCAAATCGCATGAATCTTAAACATCTAATATACTTCACTACCTAATGAAAATGTATTTGAATGGAAGAGAAAAATATGTATTATATAGACATGGCTAAGGGTGGCAAAAAAAAATGAAAAGAATAAAAAAAGACAAAGAAAAGAAAAAAAGTGCATCCTCACTTTAGTGCTTTAGCTGTGTTTATTAGACTTTACAGAAAGACAGATATTAATTTCTTAGTTAGTTAGAATGTAAAATTCTATGAAACTTATTCTAAACTTATTTAAATTTTTAATGAAAAAAATAGATCCTATTGCTTACATCTTTATGCTGAATGAATAACAATATAGTGACGAGTAAAAGCAAATAAACACGACTTATCTGAAAATAATGTCTAAAGTTGACTAAAAACTATTTAATTGAAAATAGAGTTGGAAAAACAACATTGTATTTATTGTTGTTGACACTATACATGCTGAATTACAATAATATAACATGACTTGACTTAAAGACAAACAAGATTCATATGAATCTTCTCTTTTCATTTGTTGGTAGACTGTGGATGGGTAAACGTTGTGTGTGTGTGTGTGTGTGTGTGTGTGTGTGTGTGTGTGTGTGTGTGTGTGTGTGTGTGTGTGCGCACATTTATCACTTTGTGGGGACCAAATGTCCCCATAAGGATAGTAAAACCCGCAATTTTTGACCTTGTGGGGACATTTTGTCGGTCCCCATGAGGAAAACAGCTTATAAATCATACTAAATTATGTTTTTGAAAATGTAAACATGCAGAAAGTTTTCTGTGAGGGTTAGGTTTAGGGTAGGGTTAGGTTTAGGGGATAGAATATAAAGTTTGTACAGTATAAAAACCATTATGTCTATGGAAAGTCCCCATAAAACATGGAAACACTGTGTGTGTGTGTGTGTGTGTGTGTGTGTGTGTGTGTGTGTGTGTGTGTGTGTGTGTGTGTGTGTGTGTGTGTGTGTGTGTGTGTGTGCGCGCGCGCGCGAAATGGGGCAGAGAGTGAAATGGAAAATAAGAGAAAGGGAGAAAAAGAGACAGACAGAGAAAATATAATATTGACATTTTCTGTACATTGTTCCAGACATAGAAAAGGCTCAATCCAAAACTGTAAACCCAAATTCTTTAAGATAGACAGAAAATATCTTTAACTTGTACTGGAATATGAAGACTAGAATGAGAGATGCAATGTTGAACTATTTTTGTTGTTTTATTCTTTCTTTATTTATTTCTTTCTTAATTTATTTTAATGGAATCATATAATGATAGTTGTGCTTTATTATAACTCAATGTGTTCCTTGGCTCTAAACTCAATTAACCGCGTGAACAAATTAAAACTTATTTAGTGTGAATTTTTTATTGAATTTTAATTAAACGGGATTAAGTTGTTATTTGAGTCTTTCAGAACTCGCTTTCCCAAAAGGCAGCCGTGTCTCTCAATCTGTCCCATGTCTATTATTTTTTTTTGTCCAACAAAACATGTCTAGCCACATTTCTGTTGGATATTAATTGATCGTTCTTGGAAAAAGACAAACTGGGAATGCTTTCAGAATTAAGTCTCATATCCGTACAGATCCTGTCTTTGTCTTGACCTTTCAAACTATTTTAAGAAGCAATAAAAAACTAGTTTGCTGAACGGCTCGCTCAAAATTCATAAAAGCAATTAATTTACTGTAATAAGAGTTGGTATGATTATAGGAGTGTGAAAGGACTCACACTAGCCTTTGTTCCTCGATTCCTTGGTCATTGAAATCAAAATTGTGCAGAAGTAAATCTACTAACAACAGAAGGTTTTTATTAATATGGCCCTCCAACCTTTGAATCATAAAGCTATAGCAGTAAGTGAGATAGATGAAAAACTGTAGCGTCTCACTTGTTCCATAAATGATTCAATAAGCCGTGGGAGTGATCCGAACACTTTAAATGTTGAACCACACTGGATGCCCAGGGCTTTGCCCTTTCTATTATTAATATAGAAAGTTAGCTTGAATCCCCTTCATGGGAGTATTATTGGCTGAAGTGTGCAGTTTGTTTTCTCTCTCTCTCTTTTTGGTTGTGTTAAAACTGCCTTCAAGTCAAGTGAGAATTAATGTATTTACGAGATTTGCCAGGGTCATCACATTTATATTCATAGGTATGCATGTGCACATTCATTTTTGTACATTTGGATAGACATTGAAACATAAAATGTCAATGTATTGAAAACATCTTAAACACAACCCCCTTTTAAGTATGTATGACTTAAGAGACATGCAAATTTTAGCAAATTTTTGAAGGACTTTTGGAGGACAAAAGAACATTTGCAATGGTATAGTCGTAGATCCATCCTGACACAATTCCATTGCAAGACTATCATTTATCAATAAACATTGGACAAACATTATTACATTATTTATAATTTAAATGAAAACCAGATATGGTAATGAATAATATTTTTCACTCTTGCACTTTAATAAAAGTAATTTGCACTCATTGTTATTATTATTATTATTATTATTATTATTACACATTTTATTTATAGGTGCCTTACTTGACACTCAAGGACGTCTTACAACAAAATAATAACAGTAAACAACAATTAATCATTATTACAGCCTGAACAGAATTATTTAAAAACCAGAAGTCTTTCACTCTTTCGCACATCCTGTGACAACGAGTTCCATAAATAAGGAGCTGCATGTCTAAAGGCTCTAGACCCCATGTTGTGCGAACTCGAAGGAGAACAAGAGTGAGTGCAGAAGACGATCTTAAAGTGCGTGGAAGAGTGTGGATTTGAAGAAGGTCGAACAAGTATGAAGGGGCAAGATTATTAAGTGCCTTGTAAGTAAGGAGAAGAATTTTAAAAAGTCAAGGTGATATTTAAATGGGAGCCAATGCAGGGATTGTAATATGGGATTCAGTTATAGGAGTTCTGGAAATAATTTGTGCTGCTGAATTCTGTACTAGCTGGAGTTTATTGAGAAGTCTTTATGGTAGACCATAAAAAAGAGTGTTACAATAATCTATACAGGAAGTTACTAAAGCATGAACAAGTATCGTGGTGCTCTTTAATGAAAGAGCTGGACGAAGTCGATTAATGTTACATATGTCGAAATATGCAGAGCGAATGACATTGTTTACATGTGGTTTAAATGATAAAGTACTATCAAAGATGACACCCAAACTTTTAACCTGTTTAGCAACAGAGACAGGAAAATCATCAATATACACTGAGCAACATTTAGACTTAGCCAAGTTGGTTTTTGATCCAACAAGAAGAATTTTTGTTTTACAGCTATTTAGAACATATTATGTAAACCACTCTTTCATCTCAACTACACAGTCTGAGAGGATAAATGGAGGAAAAGTAGAGGTAGGTTTGGAGGATAGGTAAAGTTGGGTGTCATCAGCATAGCAGTGGAATTGAATACCAAATTTCCTAAAAATATTACCTAAGACTGATCCCTGTGGAACCCCAGTATTAACGTATAAAGGCTTTGATGTAAACTGCTTCAGCTGTACAAATTGAGTATGACCCTTAAAATAAGATCGAAACCAAGTCAGGGCAGTACCCCTTATTCCCATCAATTCCAGTCTGTCCAACATAATGCTATGTGAGATAGTATCAAATGCTGCAGTCAAATCGATCAATATAAGTATAGATAGAATACCTGAATCAGCAGCTGACAATAAGTCATTAGAAATCAATTAGAAATGTGCAGGAACCAGATTGAAATTGCTCATACAGACTATTATCAGAAAGATAATCCTGGACCTGAGATGCAACAATCCTTTCCAGTATTTTAGAAAGAAACGGTAGATTTGAAATGGGGTAGAAATTATCTAAGTTAATTGAATCAGCCCCCGGTTTCTTAAGTACTTACATTTTTATAATACACTCTATTTCCTTGATGCTTGGAAGTCTGAAAATGGAAAATATGGAAATTAGAGGTTGGTTAGAACAAATATTGGAAGCACAACAACCCAAATTAGATACAGAAATTTGTTGATAAATAGTTTTGATTTTTCTATTAAAAAAAGATATAAAAGTTTCACAGAGATCAATTGAGTACAAATGAGAAGGAAAAGAATCAGGTGGTGTTAAAATATTACTTACCACAGAAAAAAGGGTTCTTGTGTTCCCTTAACCAGCACTAATTAAACTGGCATAATGATCTGTTTTAACTGTGTTAAGAGCTACTTTATAATTTTTCATATGCTCAGAATACAGTTCTTTATGTTCCAGTGGTCCAGTCCTGACAGATATGCGCTCCAGACGATGGCCCTTAACTTATAACCACCATAGTTCTTGAGTAAAACATGGTGCAAAGTTAACGAATGAAACAGACCTGGTTTTCAGTGGAGCCTGAACATCCAGAATTGTTTGTAGACCAACATTGTAATGAAGAACAAGTTCATCTGGAGTTGATAAATGGCCATTGATAGAAAGGGTTGCGAGCCCTTCAGCAAAAACTGACACATCAATGTTCTTAATGTTCTGAAATGTAATAGAGTGATATTGACTGAGCTTAAATACAGGTAACTGAGCATTAAAATACACCAGCATATGATCTGATAGACACATCCGAAATGGTGCAATTATAAGGTGTTACACCTGAACAACACACATGATCCAACACACAATTCTCCTACCTTTTAAATGGGTAGGAGAATATATAAATTGTTTTAACCCTCTACTGCACACATTTTGATAGCACATGATAAAAAGTATTCCACATCATTTCTTGGTTAATTTGGGAACATTTTATTGATAAAAAAAAAATAATTTACCCCCCCGGCATGGTCGAGGCTTCAGGCACTAGCTCAGGGGTGGTCGAGGCCTAATGCAATAGCTCTGGGTTGGTCAAGGCTTCAGGCACTAGCTCACGGGTGGTCGAGGCTTCAGGCGCTAGCTCTGGGATGGTCAAGGCTTAAGGCAATAGCTCTGGGATGGTTGAGGCTTCAGGCGCTAGCTCTGGGATGGTCGATGCTTCGGGTACTAGCTCTGGGACAGTCAAGGCATCAGGCCTAGATAATCCACATTAAAGTCCTCAAGGGGATGATTCCCCTGATGGAGATGAATGAGGCTCACTGTTGGGTTCATCATTGTGGGTCAGGTATTCTGTAACGTTGAGGTAGGCTGACAGGAACATGATGAGAAAGAAGACATAGTAGTGAAGAACCCAAGTGCAGATTTATTTACAAAGTGCTAAAAATCCAAAAATGTAAATTCAAAATACAACAAACTATGACGAGAACTAAACATGACTTGACTATGAACAAGTACCATGACAAATGCAACAAAGCATTCACAATACCTGACAAACCACAATGACAAACATCAGGGCTATAAATACACAAACAGGGGTAACAATAAACTAATGAGAAGAAGACACGTGAAATATTAGGGTCACATGGCAGGAAATGGGAACTCACTTGCCATGAACAGGAAACATGGCAACTAAACTATCAAAATACAAGACATGAAAATCAAAACATGAACAAAACACACTTAAATGTGACAAACATATAATAATTTGTATTTTCATGATTATTTTTCATAGTTTAATATTGAAAGTCTGGGTCTGGGACAAGAGTAAAGCGACCTTCATATAAAAAATAAAAAATAAAAAAAATTATATCAGTACTTTTTTAAAAAAAATCAATCCCTAGGACATAAAATAAATGTCCGAAGTTGGGAAACTCAGGAAATTTACAGCCAACTTTACAGGTTTGGAGCGTGCCAGTTTAAGAATCTTGGTGGTAGCAAATTGGTATTGTTCATAAGAAGTTGGGTCACACTTTATATTAGGTGGCCTTAACTACTGTGAACAAGTATTTTATACATACAAAACATATACATGTATTTTATACATGTATTCACTGTATAACTACATGTTGTTATGCAAAATTCCCACATTTGCTGCTGCTGAGTTTGAGGAATGGGTAGGTTTAGGAATAAGGGTAGGGTTGGTGTTAGGATTAGGTGTTAGAGGTTTTGGGGTAAGGGATGCGTTAGGGTTTGGGGTAAAGTTAACAGTGTAACTAAAAATGTAATTAAATGCAATTATTTTAAATGTAATTACAATGCAACAACTTGAATGTACCCAATAAGTACATTGTATCAAATGGTTAAGTACATAGTAGTTAAGTCTACCTGATATAAAGTGGGTCCAAGTTGTAATTGTTAATGTACAGTTCTGTTTGTATGCATGAGGTATACTATTTATGAAGAATTTCAATAAATAACTTTTGCCCAGAAACATTACTCATTGAGCTAGCGAAAGGCTTGTTTGACAAAACTACATTACCAATCATTCTCTGGGGCAGAACAAGAATGATAAAATAAACAGATAAAGCAACTATTGCACACCTACTATCTTCATTTTATTGTACTAACACTAAGAAAATCCTTCTTTAGTTGCAAGGAAGTAAAAAAAAGAGAAAACAATTGCCCATTCACTGCACAAGATTCAAGAAAAAATGTATATGCAGTAAACTTGTTGGATAATGTTACATTGTGAGCTGTGATGTGGCAAACTATCAAAAAGATGAATGTGTCAGAAATCTAATTGAATTATTTTCAAGTAGATTTAAAGCCAGAAAACTATGTCATATCAAAGTGATAAAGTGACAGGGATATATTGTGAAATTCTATGTAATGTTTTGCCCTATGCCCAATGCATTATTTTGATTGCAAGCAAAATCGCTTAAACGCACACATCGTAATTACAATTTCCAAACTCAGAAGTAGCAACTTCCCAGGTGGACTTGAAGGCCTTAAATCAAGATATAATCCTGCATAATTGTGGGAATTGTTCTCATTCATCAAAAACCAGCAGAACTCGTGCTTTAACCGGTGCAATTGCACTCTTTGTTAAGTTAGGTTTTCCCAAGACCATAAACTCAACTTAAATACCTCATTCTTTGCATTTTGCACCACTTCTCTCTCCTCGGAGTCCACACCACCTAATGTAAATGTTCCTATGATTAAATCTGACCCAGGGAACACTGTCCCTAATTAGCTTTGCAAAACTTTGTATTACATTCATAAATCAGTAACTCTGTGTCGGTCTTCCGGGGAGAAAATGTAAATGTTGTTCTTTATCGTATTCATCATCCGTCTAAAACAACAGCCAAGCTTGACACGTTATTTAAATTCAGGTATCTCATATAAACAATGTAGCCCTATAAAGTTTGCTTAGAACTATGGGTACTGCTGTAAAGATGCAGAAGAGTGCTATTCTTATTAGAGCTAAGAACTTTAGGCCAGCTGAAATTACCTTATTATTGAAGAAACCTGTCAAATACAATTCACAATTTGAAACACACAGGATATGTTCGAAATAGCATTCTGCTATACTACTCAAAACGTCTGAGTAAACAGTATTCATGCTGTGTTGCAATGTCATTTACATTGCACACCTGGATGATCGAAATACAAAATTTGCCAAAATGAATAACAGAATGCAATGCATAGAATACTGTATCCGATAATGGTTTGTACTTGACTTGATAATACATTTCCAGTGTGATGAATGATCTGGAAGTAATATCACCAGGGATATTTTTTATGTAGCCTATACAGTAACTCATTATTTGATCAGATTGTCAAGAGTTACAGCAGACTGTTCTTTGAGGAAGCTTAGGTCCTTAAATGTGTGCAGTAATACGTTGCATATCTTCTACCAGTCTGTAGTGGCATGTGCAAATATCTTTGCAGCCATCTGTTGGGGCAGCAGCATCAGAGCTGGCGACTCTAAGAAACTGAACAAACTGATAAAGAAGGCTGGCTCTGTGCTGGGGACTGCACTGGAGCCCCTAGAGGTGATTATGGAAAAAAGAATGTTGCACAAGCTGCTCATCATAATGACAACACTACGCACCCACTACAAAAACTACTGGTCGGACAACAGTGTGTCTTCAGTCAGAGGCTCCTTCAAGTCTGCTGCAATAAGGACAGTTACAGGAGATCTTTCCTGCCCACTGCAACAGCCATCTACAATGACTCCACTCTGTGCAGAGAGAGAAGACTCCTTATCTGAGTGACAATGCATAATGCACATTGTACATTTAATTTGCACATTAATAGCAACATCTTGCCATGTAGTAGTTTGAATATATGTATGTGTGTGTGTGTGTGTATATATATATATATATATATATATTTACATTTATGCATTTGGAAGATGCTTAACAGTTATGTGCTTTAGCCCACTATGCCACCACCACTCCATATATATATATATATAGCTCTGGAAAAAATAAGAGATGCTCTAAATTACAATATTTTAATTTGGAATTTAGGAGAAAATGTTGTCAGTACTTTATAGAATAAAACAAAAATACCTATACATACCTATACATAGAAAATCCAGAGAAAATTAATATTTTGCAGTGGTCTCTTTATATTTTCCAGAGCTATATATATATATATATATATATATATATATATATATATATATATATATATATACACACATATATATATGTTTGTGTGTGTAAATGTATATACTGTATTTTGTAATACTGTATTTTGTCTTCATACCTACTGTGATACAGTTCTGTAACTCTCACTGAAGGAGGAAGCAGGAGCCGGATAACAATCCACGGAAGTCTCTTTATTTCCACAATACTTTGCAAAATCACACACTCCAGACTCGGAAGCATAACGGATTTGTGTTGAAAATGTTGTCTTTTCATGGGACATTGGAGTTAAGGGGTCTGCTTTTTTCCTTTAGTTAATCCAGTGTCAAATAAAAGTGAGCCGCACCTAAGCAATTGACCAGTTTATCAAAAAGAGGCATCGGATATGCATCAAATTTAGACACTACATTGACTCTTCGGAACCAACACCACTGGCCCAGACACTGTGGGATTCTTCTTTTACCCTCTTCCACTACCCTGGGGTTATTTAAATATGTTATTCTATGAGATTACTATGACCGGGAAGCGGCGAGAACCGGGATTAGGCAAGAACACGTCAGAGAATTCTCTTTGCAACCTGGCTGCCTCTGTAACTTGTAATGTGAGAGGTGGTTTCCGTAAGTGACCGGGATGACTCGATCGGTGGCTTTTAAGTTCAGCTCAGGTCCAAGCTCCTCCCTCTTCAGAACCACGGGGACCACCTCTCTCTATGGTTTTAGAAGATTGAGGTGGTAAATCTTACGTGCTCCACCTCTATCCATTCGTTTAACCTCATAATCGATTTCCCCGACTCGCTGTGTGACCTCAAATGGCCCTTGTCACGTATCAAGTAATTTAGAGCTTGATGTGGGGAGTAATACAAGGACTTTATCTCTCGGTGTACATTTCAATAGCCAAGATCCCCTATTATAAAGCCGGCTTTAACATTCTTGAGCCTGGAGCAAATTCTCCTGTGTTAATTACCCCAGTGTGTGGAGATTTGCTCTCAGGTCAAGAGCATATTGAAATTTTATTTTGCTGTTTGAAGGTCCCTCCTCCCAATTTTTCCATAGGATGTCGAGCACACTGCATGGTCGACACCCGTACAATAATTCAAATGGGGAGAACCCCGTGGAGGCTTGTGGGACCTCTCGTACTGCAAATAACAGGGGCTCAAGCCAATATTTCGAGGTTCTTCGTTCATTAATTTATGAATCATATTCTTTTAAATCGTTTGACCAAGCCATCCTTTTGGGCATGAAAAACGCTGGTCCAAATCAATTTAATCCCCAATAATTCATACAGTTTGTGTAGTGTACGTGACATAAACGTTGTGCCCTGATCAGTGAGGATTTCTTTTGGAATCCCCACTCAAGAGATAATTCTGAAGAGTGCCTCAGCAACACTACATGCTGAGATGTTGCGCAGAGGCACTGGTTTTGGATATCGCATTGCGTTGTCCACCAGAAACAACACAAAGCGATGGCCGTGTGCCACCCGCTGTAATGGCCTGACAAGGTCCATGCCGATTCTTTCGAATGCAGACCTTGATCAATGGAAGGGGGCACAATGGTGCTTTTGGGGTGGCTGCAGTTTGCACCAACTGACATTCACAGCATTCTGCACACCACCTAAAAACAGGCCTTAAGACGGTCTTTTGTTTTTTCCTGACATAAGTGACCCGCCATCGGATTATAATGAGCATGGGAATAACATTTCCCTACGGCTCTTCGGTACTAACAATTGGGTTGTGTCCTCTTTTGTATGAGCTTCCAGCATCACTCGATACAACCGATCCTTAATAACTGATAAATACAGAAATGCAAGTGCATTGTCTATCTGGAGGTGTTGACCATCAATCACTTTCACTTGATCAAGCCGAGACTTCCCCCTCCCTTACATTCTCCTGACATGGTGCTAACATAGACAGCCCTTGCTCCATCTCCCCAGCCAGCAAGTTGCACGCCACTCACCGATACGCTTTATTACAGGACCCATTCACATACATTCCCCTTAATAAGGTAGTAAATGCCGGTCAATTAATTCCCAAGGTTAGTGGATGGGTGAGGTGGGAATTTACCACAGCCTTGACAATATGTTCATGTCCCCGAAATTGAATAGCGACCCTCACTATAGGGTAATTGTGGATATTCCTGTGCACACACCTTACCTTCATCCACTGGCTTGTATCCAAATCCTAGGATTGAACCAAGATTTGGTGAATGGAGGTGTGATTACAACCTGAATCCACCAAGGCTTGATAGGTTCCTCCCTTAATACTCACAGGTATCCGGTACACTCCTGCTCGATCTGGGGAAGCCTGTTGCACGTCGGAGACCTGGACCCATATCTCCACCATGGGGCATCGGCCCTGGAAATGCCCAGGTTCACTGCAGCTCCAGCAGACCGGCCCAGACTTCATGCCCACACCCGCGGCAGCAGATTCAGCAGCCTGTGGGGAAGGCGGAGATTGTTAGGGTTGAAAGCGACCAGGGAAACCAGGGAACCGGTATGTGGTAGGAAGATAATGAGATCATGACAATATTTATGTGTTTGTTTTTCAAAAACAACATAGCTGCACTATGTGTAACTTTACAAAACTAAAAACTAATTTTAAATTGGATTTTTACATTTTCAAATATTAGTAGGGTTTGCTATACGGGAGGTTAGGGGTTTCTATAAACAGAAGTATTAGTGATACTTTCCTTAGAAAACACCACTTAAAATTAGGGATGCACCGATAAGGAATTTCCAGACCAATTCTGATAACTGATAATTCACAGCTCATTGTTGTCATTACCGATATTTTACTTTTTAAGTTTTAACCCTTTAAACTGGAGCTTTCAAATAATTAATGAAATACTGCTCACTTGAGACAAATTTAGTGTCATTTAAAAGCTCGTAATTCACAATCTGACTTTTAAATGCTGCTATATATGGTTTGGCAGATGTAACAAGAACCAGAAGATGTATGCTGATTTTAAATTAGAAATTTATGACATTACACTTGCAAAAATGGTATTGTGTCCATTAATTTGCGTATTTATGGTAATTCTGATCAATCACTATAAACAGAGAGATGCTTATGAACTTTAAACAGGTGTAATAATGAATTAAAAGTGTGCAAGTAATGATATACCATTTAAAATATTCTGTTTATGTTTCAAGAAGTAATAAGCAGAAATGGTAATCATTGCCTGTAAGTAACATACAAGTTGTTGTTGTTTTTTTAAACATAAACATTATGGTCACTGGCATATCATTACTTAGAGAAGATGATCTTGATTAAAATGATCCCCAGAACAATTGAACATGGTGCAGAGATGTTGAAATAATCCTCACAGAGCCATGTGACTTGCTAACTTGTCAATAACACAGCATGCAGTAAGCAGTGTTCAAGTAGTCCATTATGAACATAACCCCTAACACACATGCAGACGGACATAAACAGCTAAATACTTCCAGTTCATGATGTATTTAAAAAATTATAAATAAATAAACACATTGCTGTCTCTATTTTCACCATCAGTTTATTGATCAGGCTAGTTGACTTGAAGTAATAGGCCACAATGCAAATCGAGCTTCTACATGTAAACAAACACAGACAGGCTGCAATAATGGAAAGCCAAGCACAGGAAACAGCCCAATTAATGTGACATTAAAGACAGATCTTCACACCTATCGGTCACCCCCCTGCAAATGAACTGTAATTAAGTCTGCAATATTTGCGTACTTACAAAGTTTCCATGGCAGGCGGTACTACTAGGGTGAATTATAGAACACTGTAACCAAGGGACAAAACAAGAGCTCTTTGCAGTGCATGGTCTAGAGTCTAAATATCAACATAGAAGCTTTACAGTTTCAGTGTTCCTGGTGAAGCCAGGGATTTAAACTAGTGACTTACTCATGGACACTGGCTTTTAGCTCAGTTCTTATGAGGATCAAACCTGCAACTTCCTGATGTCCAGACTTAATCACTACACCACATCCCATACATGGGTGTTTCTTCAACTTCAGGCACTTTTAACACTCTGGATTTCTAGAAAGTAAAGTGTTTAAATGTTTTTCACATTGGAAATAAATATAGAGTATTTTTGTTTATTTTTTGTATCTGCATCACAGATCAAATTAATGAGGTACACCCATATATTTTTTTAAAGAATTGATGGAAATGATGTTCACACAATCAATACTTAAATGGTTTGTTTATGTTAATGTTTCGATTATTATAGTTTTAAACATTTAATAATTAAAAATTTTATCATAGATTTTTATAGTTTAATGTTGAATGTCTGGGTCTGGAACAAGGCTAAAATAATTAAATCTGTAGGTGCAAAGCATTTTAAAAATTAATGAAGGGCTGGTTAAAATTAATAGCCACAATCAGTGTTTCCATGGGAACGTTCGTTGTTCCCAGGTGAACACGGATCATGTCACTAATTAGCATGCTAGCAACACCTGATTCTCCTCTAATTCACTCCCTACTTAAACCCTTCTTGTTCTCAGTGTCCTTGCTAGATTGTTGTTTGGTGTGATGTAACTTACCTCTCTCTGTCTAGTTGGTCCTGTCTCGTGTATCTGTTTGGTTGCTAATCTCTGCCCGTGTGTTAGGAAAGCCTTCTAATATTCTGGTCATTGTTCTCTGCATCTCACTACACTTCTATGGATAATTCCTACAATCTGCTCCTGACTTCCACAACACACACACACTTGTCTATGAACACTATTCATGGATTTGCCCATTGTGCGGCTATGGCCTCAACTGCAGCTGGTGCAGGGATCTCCAGTCATCGCCAGCACAGTTAAATTGATAATTTATTGTTAATAAATCCTTTGAACTTTTTCTCTGCTTTTGGGTCTCTTTGTCTCACTCTTACTCTCAGACACCCCTGGGACATGAAAGTGTCCAAGGTTGAAGAAACACCTACAAATGCTACATATAAGAATTATGTGCATATAATTGTTTGGCAACTGCTGTAGCAAAGTTTTTAATTAGCTCAGACCCATTCATGGCAGAAGCTGTTAATGTAATTATTAATCAAAATTAGTATGCCAAAGATCGGAAACTTCTGGGACATTACGTAACTGTCATGTACGCAGCCGCTCTGTCTGAGGTGTCATAAACAATTATGAAACACCAGCTATTATACATCAATGCACACAGCACACACATTGAAAGCCCCTGCAAGTACTTTTCAGCACCATGGAGAGTGACGCCCTGTCAGAATAAACCACACGAGTAGATGGCTTGACTGGCAGTGACTGATCACACACATTTCAACTTTCCTGTCTAAGACTCGATCCCAAAGACCCCTGCAATGTGCTCTACAGTGTAATATTCTTACTTAAGACAAAATCTTAATACTTTCCTGGTATTCTCATTCCATGCACACTCCAGAGTCTTGCTTTGCCACCCATATAAAGATTTGTTCTCATTCCAAACTTATTTTCATAGCTGGTCAGCTCTGACGGGGTCATTAGTTATTATTTTACTAAATAAAACAACTTTCATTCATTTGGCATGTTTCAATTATGCAATGCAGCAGAACTAGCGTACCCTCGATGTGGAGATTAACTTTTTTTTCTTTTTTTTTATTCAAGATAATAAATGGAGAGCTTAATTGAAATGCATTACTTTAAAATAGTGCGTTCTAAATTATTCACTGCGGTACTCAATAAAGGCGGAGAGGACAGGCGAATACTCCAATAAAAAGAGTCAATAGGGCAGAACTGAAGGAAAGAATATCCTAAAGACAGCGAAAAAATTATTATCAATATGTTTCAGAACACACATATCTCATATCATTTTTAAAAGCATTTATAGGGAATGCGTGAGCTGATATGTGAATTCTATATTGACGAAATACTGCAGGGGTGATGTATTTTTTCAAAGATGATTTTCCATCCTCTTAATGGAAACATTTGAGGTATTCTTTGCACGTATCCATTAGAACAGACAGGCAGGTTAATAGACTGTGGAATCTAATGTGGAATAGAAATTGGTGAAGAATGAATAAATGTTGTGTAAAAGTATGTATATTTAAGGTATGGCAAGTACAGTAATTTAAATACCACAGGAATACTACAATTAGCCATTTATTTATTATTTTGGAACTTCACAGGTACAAAAAAGATCAATATTTAAGAACTTTTTAATCTATTATCTATCCTTCCGGTCAGTAGCAGTATGCGTGTGATGTAATCGCATTGGCATGTGAGAACTGATGCACATGTGACACAAATGGAAGAGCAGCGCTGTTTACAAGTGAGTAGAAAGAACACTGTGCATAAGCTTCATTAGTTTTGGTTCAGATCTGTATTTTTATCTTTTTGTTTATTCACAATGGTGCATTTGTATGCTTATCCTGGATGTCTCAACCGAGAGAAGAACGTGAGATTACATCGGTAACATGGCAAAGCGAATTCATCAAACGAGAGACCAAGTGAACTTGGGGCTCTAGTGAAGCTTACCAGAAGCGATGGTTTATAGTTAAAAAGTACGTAAATATTGACATTTGTTGTGCCAAAAACTATTGTATCATTTTAGAAGACATTCTTTTAAACGCTGGAATCATATGGATGACATTTCTGGGATTTTATGAGCTTCAAAAGTCTGATCACCATCCACTTGCATTTTAAGGACCTACTGAGCTGAGATATTTTTCTAATATCCTTAAAATGTGTTCTGCTGAAAGTCACACACCTGGGATATTGAGAGGGTATTTAAATGATGGGAGAATTGTCATTTTTTGGTGAACTAACCCCTTTAATCGACAAGAGTGTCATACCTCTGAATGAAGAGAACAAAACAGCCTTCATGTGTGACGCCCTCGGCCAAAATCTAAATTGAGTTTGCTAGTGTGACACCGACACAAAATAAGAGTTTTCAAAAAAAATTCAAGATGAAAACTATTTTTCAAGAATTTTGAGTTAAGTTTATCATTTTCTCAGGGTTATACCACATGACCTGAACACAATAAAAAAAAAATCTTTGTTTCGTTTTTTTTTTTTTTTTTTCCACACTCAGACTTTTAGGGGTTTATGGTTACCTACATTTGGTTGACAAAAGTTATTTTATTTATGAAAGTAAGTTTATTGAACAAGTTTTAAAAAAAAAACATTTTGTCAGTTAGAACTAATAAAATAATAAAAGTGATTTCTGCACTACACATGCCAACATGTATTTATTTTTTACAAGAATTGAAGTTTTCAATGAGACTTAAGCCCCAGGAAAAAAAATAACAATAAAATAAACCTCAGAAATTGAAATCTTTAGGTTTTTTCAAGTCATTTTGTTGTGTGAATTGCATTTTTTATGTATGTTTAAATAATTGAATACAATAAAAAAAAAATTGAAATAAAATGATTTTTTGTTTGACAGAAAAATGACAACATTAGCTTGGAATCACAAAAGGGTGAGTAATCATAGACCTATACTTCAAGGGTGAACTGTTCCTTTAAATACCACAGTCGTACCAATGAAATTATTCTTTTTGAGGTGAATTTTTTTTTTCTTCATTATTGAGCAATCCGTTCTCACTCATCGACAAGCCAGACAGCTGCCCTGGTCTTTACACTAGAAGAAAACATTTCTGTTTGTTGGTCTCCTATTTCAGATGGCTTAAGAATTACATGGGAGGTGTGGGTCACGGACATCTTCTATCGAATGAAAACGTCTAGGGTCCAGCCCTGCTGCTCGGCTCACTACTTGCTGCTGAAGCTCATTCTTTTAGAAATTGAGGTTTGAGAAGGTTGTTATTGGGAAGTGTTCTCTTATTACAGTGCGTGACCTTCAACCCAGCCTCTGTGTTATTTAGTGAGGTTTGACACATGTGTTTGTGTGTGTGTGTGTGTGTGTGTGTGTGTGTGTGTGTGTGTGTGTGTGTGTGTGTGTTTGAGAGACAGACACAGAGGATGAATAAACCTTATAGCTGTTTTCCTCAGGTCTTTATCGCTGGATGGTGGTGTAACTGTCAGTCTTACTTTTTCCTGTCGCCTAGAGACACAAAACTACGAGATTTGGAGGATACTGCTTTTTTGTTATACTCACCGAGCACGTTATTAGGAACACCTACTCCTTCATGCTATTATCTAATCAGCCAATCATGATTTTCATGCACAACAGTCTGTAGAGTTTACTCAGGATGGTGCCAAAAACAAAAAACATCCAGTGAGCGATTGTTCTGCAGGCAGAAACACCTTGTTGATGACAGAGGTCAATAGAGAACAGCCAGACTGGTTCGAGCAGACAGAAGGGCTACGGTAACTCAGATAACCTCTCTGTACAGTTGTAGTGAGCAGAATAGCAATGAAGAAGAGCAATGCACAACATTTCGAACCATGAGGCTGATGAACTACAACAGCAGAAGACCATGTTGGGCTCTTATATTAGGACCATAGTGATCTGCTAAATTAATTGTACTTTCTAGTAGTGGCGTAAATTGGATCTTACAGTCGTAGGTACATGTGCAAGGTACCTGTAGGGCACCTCATTTATTTTTGTGACATTGCAGATTTTAGCCAGCAGGTGGCAGTAAAAGACAATTCTTGTGTGTAAATGAGTCCGCTGAGGAGACCTGCATTGCCAGTCAGCCAGTTTTTTCATTCTTTGGCACTCTGTGATTCCTCGGATTACTACTACACTACTAAAGCTGGGAAATAGCTTTAAACAGCTTTAAACCACAACTGCAGCACTAAGGCTCATCACAGCTGAGAGACACACAACAGACTGATTAATTACACAAACTCAAGGTGCTTACCTCTTACCGAAGTTTCCACATTGGAAAGGACATGCTGTTCAAAAGGGCAAAGGAGACTGCGGCCATAGTGAATGACTTTTGCACACCGGCTACAGCAAAATAGGGAGGAATTCCCCCGCTTGGATGGCTATTTTTCCACAGAGAAAATAGGATGCATTTGACCAAAATGACATTATCTTCAGAAAGCTGACTAACACATTGCATCTCTGCTTGGGAGTGGCAACAGACACAGATGATCGCACAAACTCCATCTCTCTCTCTCTCTCTCTCTCTCTCTCTCTCTCTCTCTCTTTCGTGCTTTCTCACTCTCTCTCTCTGTCTCTCTCCCCCTCTCTCTCTTCTGATCCATCATGAAAGAAAACAATTCAATGCACAAATGTGTTTTTTGTGACTCTACTCAGAGGAGGACTCTAAATCAGCACTGCTGTGATTACCTTCAGCACTCGGCCTGTGGCTGATGTAGGGCCATATTGTGCTCTTGCTTGTGCGATATTGTTTTATATATATAAAAAAGGTGTATTTAATTGCTGAAATTCTTGGAATAACTACATATATTGTCATAGCTACTTTAGAATAATATTTTATTGGAATATACAATGAAAATGAATAAATAAATAAAACAATTCTTACAGTTAAAAAGTCAAATCAGTTTTTTTTTTTTAAATCAAATTAAAGCCAGATGGTTTAACCAAAATTCACATGTCCATTTTGGTGTAGTATGACCAAAATAAATAAATAAATAAATAAATAATATTTTGACATTTCATGAAATGGGACATTTTGTTCAGGTTAAATGGAGTAACCCTTTACAATAAGTACACTTCACATTTGTTAACATTAGTTAATTAGGTATCATGAAAACAAAAATGAGCAATATATATATTTTTACAGCATTTATTAATCTTTGTTAATGTTGGTTAATAAAGTTACAATTGTTCATTGTTAGTTCATGTTAACAAATACAGCTTTAGATTTTAAAAATGTATTAATAAATGTTGAAATGTGTTGTAAATTGATGTTTACAAAAGAAACCTTATGTAAGTGTTACCAATTCTTTATCTTCTTTATTCAAAAATAAATTATGTATTTGTACACTCACATGTATTCGATGTGCAGGGATAGTCACATAATTTGACATGTTTCATTATATATTTACTATAGTATATGATTGCAACCATCTCTGTTTGTCATCTCATCTGCAATACAGCTGTGGCCGTCCAGACAATGCAAAGAACTGCAGATTTATCTGGCACCTGAAATGGGTTTCTGGGATGCAGTATAATCCAGTTCTACTCTTAAAGCATAGCTCAACGGCAATATTGGACTACTTTATCTCGCCTTCTGCTCTTTTGTAAGGAGAGTTTAAAACATTAAATAACAAGACCAAGATGTAAAATCCTAAAAGCCTAGTCACCCTTGCTAAATCAAAATCTTCGCATAGAGGTGCTTTTGCAACTTTGTGGCATTGACGTGTATTTACTTGGGTGTGTTGGCAGATCTGTTTTTTATCTAGCACACTTAGCATGATAGCTAATATACGTGAGCGAGAAGCTTTTCATTTGTGCTTTCTAAGCGGGCTGTGAACAAGACCAATTTGACTGTGATTTATCTTTAGGTCTGATAGGGAGACAGGCTTTATCAGGGGAAACAGCTTGTATTTCAGCAACTGTGGCGTGGCCTGTCTTCTTAACTGTATCTGCTCATCTAGCGTGGACGTTATTAACTAGTTTTGAGACACAAAATGTGTTTTCAAGCTCTGGTGACAGCTGCTTCCAACGTGCAAAAATACCAACATGGGGGAAATAAAGTCCAGTGTTGCATTGAATAGAGATCTGTAAGGTAAACCTCATATAGCACTCGGACTGACCTTATTGACCTTTGATTTGCACCACTGAATGGATTCGATCTTTCAATCTTTCTGTGGCTCTCCCACAGGAAACCTTGACCAATTCTGCTATCAATGTGGCATTACTGAAGGGATCAAACTGAAAAGTTGCACAGGGGACACAAACAAACAATTTTTCCAATGCAACTCTTGAATAGTGCTAAACTCGCCTTTAATTTCCACTATAGTGGTGTCTGGCCTCATTCATTGGTGAACGAAATCCATCTGAATCCCTCATAAACCACTGAGATGGACAGCCAGCCTGTAAACAACTGGGATTGTCTCACTTCTAAAACGAATTTGGTAGCAGGACTTGATGCAATAGAAGGGCCTTTCTTCAGGTGTTACACCTGTCTGATACATGTCAGTCAAAATAAAATAGTTTGAAGGCAACTCTTGATTAGTGCCAAAATGTTTTTTCTTTTATTTGCCCCATGGTGGCAGATGGGCAGAGCTAATCTCATCAAAGAAATCTCTGACCAAAATGTTGGTTGACAAAGTATTTTTTGATTTTTCTCAACGTTAACAAAGATATAAATTCTGGATCATGATAAAACTGGGAATGGAAACGGTTAAGAGTTCAACAATTCCGGTTCTATTTCCGATCCCTCTTAATGATTTCATTAACGTTTTCATTAGTGATTCTTTTAGCACTTTTGAAAAAGAAGCATCCTGTTAGAAACGATGAGATAATTTCACACTTTAACAGAACAGATTCTTGCAAAAGCTGTTTACACACTTTTTAATTAATATGTTATTTGTTAATTTATTTTTAGAACATATCATTCATTTCAACAAAACTCATAATGTGTATCTTTAACTACACGTTGCCATATCAACATCCAGTTATTACTATGATTTAAGTGACACAAGCCATAGCCTACACATATCACAGTAGTTGGTATATTTTGAGTTGAACATGATGAAATTAAGGACTTGCAGATTAGTGCAGAATGAATCAGCTGATACGAGCCATTCTTTCTGGAAATATACTGTTTGTTTTACAATGTATATTCAAAAGAAACAACTCGTAAGAGTCATTTCATCGGGAATGAGGCCACACTAGTTGCACTGTATGTTTCGCACAGTAGATTCAATTTGTTATCAAATATAGAAGGACACACATACTGTATATATATATATATATATATATATATATATATATATATATATATATATATATTTCTATTGGGAAGACACGTAGGCTTGTGTGAAGTTTAAGATGCCATTTATTTGATGAATATAAAACAAAAAAGTAATGTCTCTCTCTTTGGCGTAGGCCCCGTCCGGCGGTCCGAGGGAGTTGTACCCGGAACCGTCATGTCCTGCCGGAGATAGGAGGCAGGGGCGAGGAGCCTACCACCGTGCGGATGGGGCTCAACTGGTGGTGGTGGGGTGGTGGAGGTTGCACTGTTAGCACACCGAACCAGCAATGTGATTGTGAGCGGAGTTATAAAGCAATGGCTTACTATTGCTATTGGCTAGGAATTACCCAGCTAATGATGTGATGATGTACAGCTGCTAGTCTTCCTGCTAGAACTAGGCTGCGCTTCCATATATATTAGCCATTTCGCTTAAAAATATTACTACATATTTAATTCTAACTTAAGTACCCTTTAATACTCACTCAAAAATAAATTTTAGGTGCGCATAAAATGAGAGTTTCAATGAACATCACAGTCTATCTTTTCAACACAATGGCAGTTGGCAGTCCCTCACATTAAAGCTTTAAAAAAGAACAAAACGAACACGTGAACACACAAACCATTTTGATGGAGCTTCACGCATATCAGGTTGTTTCTCACAACAACAAAAAATGTACGTATGCCTTCAGACAACTTGAAATTATACTCACAAGTCACATGGACTACGTTAATGGCATATTTTGGGTCCTCTAAGCTTTGAATTGAGGCTCTAACCACTGCCATTGCATTGAAAGTGCGGGCTGTGATATTCATTAAAAATATTTCCTTTTCTGTCCCCACACAAGAAAAGAAAGTCATACAGGTTTGAAACATCATGAGGTGAGTAAAATAATTTTGGGTGTTAATAGACTCTTCTGGAACACAGGACGTCTTTGAATGATTCTTTACACATATCTTTGCAATATCACGTTGCAGGAAGTGTGCATCATTTTCATGTGGAGAAAAAAGTCATGTTAAAAAAGAAACTATGCATTGAAGGCTGCAATTATCCCCTCTTTGATCCTTATTCCCCTGCACACCATCCATTTGATCAGGACTTGAACCATCCTGGTGAAAGCCATTTTCATATGGTGTATCAGCATCACACTGAATGAGGAAAACATAATGTTAGAACAGTATTAAATCCATGCAACGTCTGCAAGAACAACTTTCCAAGCTTTACTAAATTTGCTATAAATGGAAGTGGAGCGTAGTTCTAGTGGGAAGACTAGCAACTGTACATCATCACATCATTAGCTGGGTAACTCCTAGCCAATCGCGCATAAGCCATTGCTTTATAATCCACTCACAATCTATCACATTGCTGTTTCAGTGTGCTAACACTGCAACCTCCACCTCCCCACCACCACCAGTTGAGCCCTGTCCCACAGGGGGGTAGGCTCCTCGCCCCTGCCTCCTATCTCCGGCAGGACATGATGGTTCCAGGTACAACTCCCTTGGACCGCCGGATGGGGCCTACGCCAAAGAGAGAGACATTAATTTCTGTTTTACATTTATCAAATAAATGGCATCTTAAACTTCACTCAAGCCTGTGTGTCTTCCCGATAGAACAGAAGTTACGGTATTACATCAATCTGACAAAACAAATACATTTGTTTGACAATATTCACAACTCATATAATCTGCAGTAATGCCACAGTATGGAATATCTTCTGTAAGCATCTCCTCCCTTGCTTCAATATATAATGAAGTTGAAGAATTTGTATCCACCAGATCATTCCATCTTCTATCTCCCCTATTCTCCATGAAAAAGTTTGCTTTTTAACTTTAACAACCAAGGTATCTGCTAGCATCTTGCCATACAGTACATGCTAAATATTTAATAAAATATTTTTAATAAGTTATACAGTATTAATGCTATCTATTATTAGAAGCTATATGTATTGTGAAAAGCACTATACAAATAAAAATGAAGACTTCAAATATATGTCCTGTAAAAATGGTTGGGCTAGGTAATGTGTTATACTACAGCTTTCCACTCACTGCTGACACAAAACTGTGACAGGCTCTTTGCAGTATCTTCAGACTGGATGACTGTGCCCAAATTTCTCCTTACTCCTCTCCTCCTCGAGAATCACATGCTTCAAGAGATTGTTGCCAAGTATGCTAACAAAAACAGAAGCATATATCAGCATGATCAAGGATTACAGGCAATACATTTTATAATACTTGCATTTATTGGCTTGTGTGTTTACATCAACACGGAATGGTGCAAGAACTCTATGCTAGTCTCTAGTTACTGTTCATCGCTGTTGGAGCTTGTGACTGTTAGATGCAGACCTTTTTATCTACCACGGGAATTCACCACTGTTTGCATAACCGAGTTTACATTCCCCAGCGCTAACGCTAAGGAAGCGCTCTGTGAACTGTATGGGGCTATGAGCAAACTGCAGAACGCTCACCCCGACGGACTGTTTATTGTCGCCGGAGATTTCAACCATGCAAATCTCAAGACAGTGCTCCCTAAATTCTATCAGTATGTGGACTTTGCAACGAGAGGGGCTGAACGCGCTTGATCTTGTTTACACAAACATCCCAGGCGTGCACGGGCGGAGCCCCGCCCCCACCTCGGCTACTCAGACCACATCTCTGTTATGTTAATTCCAGCATACAGACCGCTCGTCAGACGCACAAAACCGCTTCAGAAGCAGGTGAAAACCTGGCCAGCAGGAGCCATCTCTGCTCTTCAGGACTGTTTTGAGTGTACTGACTGGCACATGTTCAGGGAGGCTGAAACATATGGCGATTCTACCAACTTGGAGGAATACACAGCATCAGTGACCAGCTACATCAGCAAGTGCATTGATGATGTCACTTTCTCCAAGACCATCACCACACGCTCCAACCAGAAGCCGTGGATGACTGCGGAGGTGCGCACGCTGCTGAGGTCCCGAGACTCCGCCTTCAGAGCAGGCGATAAGGCAGCCCTAAGAACAGCTAGGGCCAAACTGTCACGGGCAATCAGAGAGGCAAAGCGCGCACACGCCCAGAGAATCCACAGTCACTTCCAGGACAGCGGTGACACGCGGCGCATGTGGCAGGGCATCCAGGCCATCACCAACTACAGGACAACATCAGTTGCCTGTGACAATGATGCCTCCCTTCCAGATGCGCTGAACGACTTCTACGCTCGGTTTGAAGTGCAGAACAACGTGATGCGAGGAAGTCCACCCCTCCTCCCAACGACCAGGTGCTCTCTTACCACGGCAGATGTGAGGAAAACTCTACGTAGAGTCAACCCACGGAAGGCTGCTGGACCAGACAACATTCCTGGCAGAGTGCTCAGAGGATGTGCAGACCAGCTAGCAGATGTTCTTACCGACATCTTCAACATCTCTCTGAGCAGCACCGTCATTCGAACGTGCTTCAAGGCCACCACCTTGAAGCACGTTGGAACATGCCAAAGAAGTCTTCAGTGTCCTGCCTCAACGACTACCGTCCCGTTGCACTTACACCCATCATCATGAAGTGCTTCGAGAGGCTCGTCATGAGGCAGATTAAGACCCAGCTGCCCCCCTCACTAGACCCACTGCAGTTTGCGTAGCGTTCAAACCGTTCAACGGACGATGCCATCACCACAACCCTCCATCTGGCCCTCACCCACCTAGACAATAAGGACTCATACGTTCGAATGCTGTTCATAGATTTCAGCTCAGCATTCAACACAATCATTCCCCAGCACCTGATTGGAAAGCTGAACCTGCTGGGCCTGGACACCTCCCTCTGAAACTGGATCCTGGACTTCCTGACTGGGAGACCTCAGTCAGTCCGGATCGGGAACAGCATCTCCACCACCACCACACTGAGCACTGGGGCCCCCCAGGGCTGTGTGCTCAGTCCACTGCTGTTCAATCTGCTGACTCACGACTGTGCAGCAATGCACAGCTCGAATCACATCATCAAGTTCGCCGATGAGTCAGCATACAGAGAGGAGGTGCAGCGGCTGACAAACTGGTGTAGAGCCAACAACCTGTCCCTGAATGTCGACAAAACAAAAGAGATGGTTGTTGACTTTAGGAGAGCACAAGGTAAACACACTCCGCTGAACATCGACGGCTCCTCTGTGGAGATCGTCAAAAGCACCAAATTCCTTGGTGTTCACTTGGCGGAGAACCTCACCTGGTCCCTCAACACCAGCTCTATCACCAAGAAAGCCCAGCAGCGTCTCTACTTTCTTCGAAGGCTGAGGAAAGCACATCTCCCAACCCCCATCCTCACTACATTCTATAGAGGGACTATTGAGAGCATCCTGAGCAGCTGCATCACTGCCTGGTTTGGGACTTGCACCGTTTCGGACCGCAAAGCCCTGCAGAGGATAGTGAGGACAGCTGAGGCGATCATTGGGGTCTCTCTTCCCTCCATCAAAGACATTTACAAAAAACACTGTATCCGCAAAGCAACCAGCATTGTGGACGACCCCACACACCCCTCACACAAACTCTTTACCCTCCTCCCGTCTGGCAAGAGGTACCGAAGCATTCGGGCCCTCACGGCCAGACTGTGTAACAGCTTCTTCCCCCAAGCTATCAGACTCCTCAATACTCAGAGACTGGTTTGACACACACGTGTCCTGAGTTACACTTTAATTACTGTCACTTTATAACTGTCTGCTACCTCAATAACTGCTATGTGCATAGAACACTATCTCATAGTATGTTATGTTTACATTTTTAGAAACTGTCATCTTTTTGCACTACTGAGTACTGGTCGGCGCTGCACTGTCTATTGTCCTGTTCATTGTCAGAAATTTGTTGTACTGTCCCGTACTTTTTGCACATGTTGCACGTGCACTTTATATAGGTATATATAGGTTTTTTATATAGGTATTTTATTTTGTTGTGTTGTCTCATGTGGTCCTGTGTTGGTGCTTTGTTGTTTTTATGTAGCACCATGGTCCTGGAGGAACGTTGTCTCGTTTTGCTGTGTACTGTACTAACTGTATATGGTTGAAACGACAATAAAAACCACTTGACTTGACTTGACTATTGGGACAATACTGTGTCTGGTGAAGCAAAAGTGTAATAAATCAACAATGTTTTTTTAATACTTGGGGCATTTGGAATTAACGCTGCCATCTTTCCAACTGTAATTGCGGATATTAAAAATGATATTATTGCTCGTCGATGGAAAACAATCATAGCCAATACACACTTGCTGTACAGTGCCCAAAGCTCTGGTTACACCAGCTAGACGTACGTTACAACTTAGCTTAATTGTGGAGTAAATGGGCACTAAGTCACAATTTACGCACTAATAAATATTTGAGCGTTGCTCCGTTAAACTTAGGTAGGACGTGGTGGTGGTGTAGTGGGCTAAAGCACATAACTTGGTAATCAGAAGGTCGCTGGTTCGATCCCCACAGCCACCACCATTGTGTCCTTGAGCAAGGCACTTAACTCCAGGTTCCTCCAGGGGGATTGTCCCTGTAATAAGTGCACTGTAAGTCACTTTGGATAAAAGCGTCTGCCAAATGCATAAATGTAAATGTAATGTAACCCTATGTAAAAACTAAATATTTGCGGCAGACTCTGACCAGGAGTAACGGATGGAATAAAAATGCAGACTCATTTAATGACATCAATAAGCTCATGTTTTGCGTGACAGGCATCAATCATTTCGACATGCATGATGTTGACATTTACACTCATTTACATTTATGAAAGAGAGACAAAAACTTACTTTTAAGCTGCTCTCCAGCATGGAGTGGTGGTGGCGTAGTGGCAAAAGCACAGGGCTGTTAATCAGAAGGTCACAGGTTCTAACCCCATGGCCACCACCATTGTGCCCTTGAGCAAGGCTCTTAACTCCAGGTTGTTCCGGGGGGATTGTCCCTGTAATAATTGCACTGTAAGTCGCTTTGGATAAAAGCGTCTGCCAAATGCATAAATGTAAATGTAAATGAAACATTCTAACATTGCAGTTTTCAGGGTGCGTTGCCCGATGTAATGTTTCAACACATTCAAAATATATATAGGATATTAAAATTAATAAATGTCTATTTTTCTAGCCTGTTGTATTAGTATTTATATATCCACCCATTATTATTATAGATACAGTTCCTATATATTATTTACACAGGACAAATATGCTATTAATCAAATCTACTTTTAGCGTAATTTAATGGGGATATCATTTATTACAGATGAAAGTTATGTGAGCAAACAAGGTTTGAACATCAACCGTAATGAGAAAAACATCATGGTTACTGTCGTAACCTCCGTTCCCTGATGGAGGGAACAAGACGTTGTGTCCCCTAGTGTCACTACATCGACACAACGTCGATTGAGTGACAGAAGGGGAACGTCATGGTTACTGTCGTAACCTCCATTTCCTGATGGAGGGAACGAGACATTGTGTTGATGTAGTGACACTAGGGGACACAACGTCGAGTGAGTGACAGAAGGGGAACTGAAATGCACTTATTTTAAAAGTTCAAATTTGAAGGCTGCTTATTGGATAAACACAGGTAAACATTATGTGACATCGCATTACTTTAAGGAGAGCTTACGACCTACTAGTTAAGTCTTGTCTTAAGAACTGGTGGTGCAACCAAATTAAGCACTGACTTAGTTACAAACTAACTAGTAGTTACTAAGCCCTTAGTGTGAACTTTACGTTCCAACTTACTCTGGCTTGGTGAGCGGCGTTGAGCGGATTTCTTCTGCACCAGTGGATACTTACCATTACATGCTCAATACATGGTGAAAGAAAGTAGTTCGACAGACTGTGTTTAAACTAAACTAAAAAATGATTGTCTTGAACATCGAATTATTGAAAAGGAATTCAAACCTGAGGTGTAACGGCTTCAGCGTGATCACCAATATGGGTGTTCAGTAATTGTCAATAATTTGATGGTCACTAGTCAATTATTCAAGTATGAATAATACTTACAAGTATGAAAACAAAATATTGGCTTTCTCAAGCCTGTAGTTAAATATGTATTTTGGCGGAAAATCAAATACGGTTAGCACGCGAACACGTCAAGTGCCCTGTCAACGGAAATTACTACCAACAAATTGGACAAATACACAAAATACCAATTATAACAACACTTACATTTAAAGGTGCCTCTGAATTTATGTGATTCTTCAGTGACTTCCAGGTTATTTTAACTTGAGGAGAAGATCCCCCATCAACAGTCAGAGATCCACATCGGTCCGGTCACATCCCAAACTTACCACGCACAGCACATGCGGTGAGTCAGTCCCAAGAGCCATTGGATGAATTTGAATAAAGTCCTACACTATGAAATTACTTGTTGCTCTTTCAGCTCTTCAGGTTCCCTATCTGTCACTCACTCAACGTTGTGTCGATGAAGTGACAATAGGGGTCACTCTTGGGAGCCCGAGACACCTCTGATCTTTGATAAAAGGCCAATGGGTATTGGCGAGTGGTATTTGCATGCCACTACCCCGAATATACGGGTATAAAGGAGCTGGCATGCGAACCGCTCATTCCAATTTTCTCTTCGGAGCCGAGTGGTCGATATTCATTGAGCTGAATTCCCACTGCTTCCATTCACCTCTGCTGGAATCTTACGGCGCATTACAGCAGCTTCTCCCCCCTCTGCACTGGTGCACACCCCTGGGGGCTTTAGCAGAACAACTAAAAGTGTATAATCTAAAAGAGTATAAATCCTAAAGACTATATTCTAAAAGAGCGGCACGCATGGAAATGCCTTTTTAAAGACGCATCTTTTTAATAGTATTCTGAGGGCAAATGTTTCTCATGTCAGTCGAAGCACTCATGTTATGCTCGCTCTTTCACTTTTTTGGAAATGTTTTAACTCTGCTATTTCTACACGTTCTAGCCACATTCGTGACGTACCAACGGGTATATGAATGAGGCGATCCAAGGCATAATTACACGTATGTTGAAAAGGGATATTTATTTGATAATGAATAAAAACAGTTAGGCAAGTGTTCCAATCATCTCTTTTTATTTTTTACTTTAAACAGACAAACCACTAATGACTTCTCAATCAAGAATTCAACCAACAGTAATGAAGGACTCCTGCCCTTCGCAGCCAATCACAGGGCCCCCTTCATAATTAGGCCTTGGGGCTTCAGCCCCGCCTAGCTGTTACGTTAATCCAGTCCTGCCTATGCAAGTCAAAGGACACCCTCAAATCTCTCCACTCTCCAACCTGCCATGCGACATCAGCATAAACAGGTGACCAGAGGGCTGAAATCTGGTCAAAACAAATTTCTCTCCTTGGCTGTGCATGCAACCAGCCATTGTAAGCCTGAGAATTCTCCTAGGTCCAGCATTGCAACAGATGCTGGAAGTGGGAGCTGAGAAATCGTGAATCATACAAATTGTGAAAAACACAATTCATTTTTCAAGAGGTGGCAGTGTGAGTGACGTGAATTTCTTCACCACGTTCCGCCTTGACAGTGCTCATGAATCAGCCACAACATGTCGGACCTGTTAGGAATATTTGTCAAGTTTCCAATACCTGGTGCACTTGATGGCAATGTTAATGTGACATGGAGACAGAGAGCTGAGGCCAGGGGCATTTCATCCCCTTCGAAACGTACTAGCGAGAGGAACAGAGGTGATGCGTTTGACAGCCCTATCAGGAAAAAGTGCCAGTGCGATTAGATTTAACTGAAAGCTTGGCAATTTTAATAATACATGCGCATTGATCGGATAATGATCCATTATGAGGTGAGACAAGTTATTAACGATTATAACAGGCCATTAGTGAGGTTTCGATGAGGGTTCGTAATGACAATGTCAATATTAGTGCAGTGTTGGTAGTGCAGATAACTTTTTTGTTTGGTTTGTTATGGTTTTTTTTACTTGCACATGAGAAATAAATGACTTGTGCCTGAGTAAATACTGGCACAGTAAAAGGGAATCGATGGCTTCCATGACCAAATAGCACTGTCTCTTATGTTAGCACAATGGCATTGTTGTGCTATGTCTCTAATAGGTTATCTCAAGAGTATGGCGGGGACTCCATGCATGAATTCCCACATAGAATCGCCTCATGTGAGGTGAACTAATAATGTTTGCATTGCTTATTGCAATTTCATATAATTCTAATATAAATTGGATTTTTTTTTTGGGGTCACTCATAGAATATTTGCAGAAGGTGCAGATGCAGTGAGTCTTATTTTTAAGGGTTAATTCAAATATGAAATTTGTGTCATCATTTACTCACCCTCATGTCATTTCAAACGTAAATGCCTTTCTATCTTGCGATTTACATAAAGGAGAATCTACCCAGAATGTTTTTGTGACTCTTTTACAATTAACATATGTAGTGACATGGGGAGACGAGCACCAATAATTCTAATAAATAAATAAATAAGAATAGCATCATAAAAATGCATGCAACTTTTGCACTTCAATCTTCTGTGTTCACATATGTTCCAATATGGAATGTCAGTCGTGACGAATGCAATTGGTTCTTGTGTATCACGTGACCTATCATGATGAAGCAAGTTCAAATATGTGAAAGTGCAAATGAGACATGAATAGACACTAAAGTGGAGGTAAAATTTACATTTTTGTCTGTTCCTCACACAAAGCTATCATATGACTTCAGAAGACCAGAGTGTGATTCCAACATTTTTGCTCAATTTGATTATATCCTAACACACATTGCGGCAGTCTGAGTGGTGCTAAAAGAGAGTTCAGTCAATTTTCTCCCAAACAGATGAGGTTTTTAAGGTTAATGCTGTATTAAGTTTTAAATCAACAAAACATATTTCCCTGTCTTAAACGTTTCATAAAAACAAATGTGACATGAAAAATGCAATAGCTGAAGCAACCACGTCATTTTGCGTTGCTTATATGACACTTGTTCAGTCAGCATTAACATATTGCTAAAATATTCCTTTTTTATTCTATGGTAGAAAGAAACAAATTTGGCTTTGGAATAACATGAGCGTGTGTAAATTATGACAGAATTTTCATTTACAGTGAGAAATTCCCTTAAAGGGATAGTGTCCCTGGCCAAAAAGTTGTTTTTTGTGCATATCGCTGACCCATTTGGCATAATGCGGTGGCCCGTTTCAGCTTATCACCACCCACTTGCCCCCATTCGGCCCCGTTTCGCGGCTGGCCCCAGTTCTCCCTGTGGCAAGTCTGCCCCTGGTTGATACAATGCAAGTGAATGGTGATCAGATTTTGTAGCTCCAAAAATTGCATAAAGGAAACATAAGTAATCAATATGACTCTAGTGGTTAAATCCATATCTTCAGAAGTAATATAATTTTACTCTAAATCTCCATTTTCACTTTTACAACTGAAAGTGAAAGTTAAAGTAGAGATTTAGAGTAAAAAAAAAGGACTTAAATATTGTTCTGTTTCTCACCCGCAACTATTATATTGCTTCTGAATATATGGATTTAAACACTGGAGCCGAATGGATTAATTGCATGTTTCCTTTACCTGATTTTTGGAACTGATCACCATTCACTTGAGATATTTGTCTAAAAATCTTTGTTTGCATTCTGTTGAAGAAAGAAAGTCAAACACATCCAGGATGGCATGAGGGTGAGTAAATGATGAGAGAATTTTCATTTTGGCTGAACAATTCCTTTAACACATTTTTCATAAAGTTGAAACCTAAATGTAAAAACAAAACAGTTGGAAAGTACTTTTATGCATGAGGAGAAAAAAAAGAGAAAAATTGCATTGAGGTGGGAAAAATGTGAAATGATTTTGACATTTAAAAAAGAAAAAGAATAGAAAACTCAATGCAAGTCCACAGGCGTCTTAAAGTGCTTACATTGATTTTTTCATTAAGCCTGTGACAATGTTAAACAGTCAAATAAAGCTCATAGTGTGGATCTATAGATCTAGGAAGACAATGGAGTGAAGGCATGTAGCCTCCTGGATTCTTAGGATGTATGTATAATCCATCAGATAATTGGAGGTTTAGAGAGGTTTTCAATATTCACCATTTGCTAGGGATTGAAATCACATTTTCTGGGTAATTTGTAGAAGTATGCACCAAAAAGTATAAGCTTAATTACTGTATCATGAGGTGTGAATTTGTCTGCTGAGCCAACAAATATGTCTTTAAAATCAAGTTTTCTTCTCTAAGACAGCAATGAGATTAAATGGAAAGCAAATGGAGATTTTTCAGTTTTCTTTATTTATTTAGAAAAGGATCCCAGCAGTTTCAGAAAAGATCTCAACAATTACTCAGTATTCTCACAACTGCAATCAAAAGTCAGGCTTTTCAATATGAAATGTACTATATGAATACTTTCAATACCAAATGATCTGAGCTATGCTATCCTCATTAGTTTTATTGCTCTGTACTCTTAATGTAAGTAAAGTAAAATAAAAAATAGAAACAAATGACACAATTGTTGACAAAGTATAGAGCTATAAAATGAATATGCAAAGCTTAACTCGTATACTTTCGTCTTTGAAGAACCTGATGAGAAATTTGAGTTCAAATTAAAAACTAGTCGACATTATCATTGATGTTGACAAAAACAACAACAACAACAACAACAACAAAACAGGACGAAGCATGATATCGTTTTATACTTTATAATGATGACACATTTTAACCAGAGGAGTGCTGACTTGTTTAGCAGTGAAAATATCAAGAAATCCTAAAAACAAGGAACTGGAGGAGCTACACTGCAGATATTAAGATTTGTTTTAAGAGAATGTATCTTGAATTTAAGTGTATAAATTGTCTTACTACAACCCAACTGTTTAATAAGTGGGAAAAAACTTAAAGCCACAGAGAAAATGACACTTTTCAAGATGTTTTCTGTAAACAAGAAACAAGATGATTCTAAATAAATTATGCAGTGATGCATTTCGGAAAATGTACAGTCTCTTTTATGTATATATATATATATATATATATATATATATATATATATATATATATATACTGTACATACATATAAGCAATCTTACACAAGCTAGAGTGCAATATGCCCCTACATCAGCATGTAATATTAGCATGATTGCGAGTGTGATATTCCTTATATACAACAGTTCAATGAACAATTACATTTAAAAAAATTTGGGAAAACTGAGTGCGGTCATAAAAAATGCATTTGTGCATGGAAATAATTTCTTACACGACAGATCAGAATCTGCCATTGCTGGTCCAGACCAAAGAGAGAGAGAGAGAGAGAGAGACGAAGCATGTGCTATCACCTGTTGCCACTCCCAAGCAGAGATGCTGTCAGCTTTCTGAAGATCAGCTTTCTCAGTGGAAAAATAGCGTCCAAGCGGGGGTATTTCTCCCTCTTTCCCAGTAGCCGGTGCGCAAGAGTCGATCACTATAGAAACCACAATTTCCTCCGCCATTTTAAACAGCACCCATTGTGTAATTAATCAGTCTGTTTTGTCTCTTAGCTGTGATGAGCCATAATGCTAAAGTTGTCTCCTAGCTTTAGTAGTAGTAGTAGTAATACAAGCGATCACGAAGAGCAGTTGTATGTAAACTGGCTGACGGATTCACTTCATGTCACCCAACTGGCTCATATTACACACAAAAATTATCTTTTTCCACCATCTGCTGGTTAACATATGTAATAAAAAAAATACGTAAATAAATAAACACAAACCATAGCTCTGCACTGTACTGCTCTTACACTTTAGTGTATGAGTGGGTACAATTTAGGGTATGTTGGCAAACCTGAGCACAGTTTGATACATTGTTGATATTTCTTTTGAAACTCTAGAGGAGCCATGTGTAAGATTTCTGGGGTCTCCAAAGCCACTGAAAGCCGAGGTTGCATGTGGACCGGTGTCTACACTTCTGGTGAGGGTTTCTAATGAGATGTCTGTCTGTCCCTGAAACTCTCTATACTGCATACTTCACTAGCAGAATCTCTGGAGCTGTCCCTGAATGCCACAGCTAACACACAAGAGGTGAGCACAGCTCCAAGTTCCAGACGATACATTTATAGATAGATACAGATTTACAAACACTGGCCTGAAAATGCCTGCATGTGCATTTTATTTACTGCTTGAAATTAAGGCTGCTGCGATCACGCACAAGCCATAACTTCACTTACCGCATTCCTTTCACACAAATCAGATCATTATTTCACACGGTTACATAATTAAAGATGGTGTTACAATATAAAGGGTGTTTCTTCAACTTCAGGCATTTTTAGGTCCCAACAGTTGATTTTGAATGAAACAAACAGATTTCATTTGTTTATTTATTATTTTTTTAATACAATGTGGTCACATTAAGACTGACTTTGAATCTTTTTTTTTTTTTACCAGGTCTTCATCATTTCATTTGGTATTAAAATGCCTTTTACAGATTTGACTGTTTTAGGCTAAACGCTCATGGTGAAATTGTTAGAACTTTTCTAAATTTGGCTAATGCGTATGATATCGTGTGATTGCACTCAATTAATTTTTTTTAATTTTTTTTATTACATTGTTAAGATTTTGGACTGGTGACATTGTGATGTCCACTTAATGAGCAAAGTGGGCAGATTCCTCTACTGTGGGCGATGTCCTCAACAGTCATTCAGCATGGTGCTTTAGACTTTCCAGGACCTCTGTGGCACATAATGGGTCCACTGTGTTCAGCCATATAACTCCAGGTAAACCCTCACATCATCTGGTCTACCATTGGCCTGTATAATTACTAAACTGCAACAAGGAACTGTATGGTTGTTTCCAAGAAGTGAATGCATGAGAAATGGAAAGACATTAAACTAGACCTACTTTTTATTGAAATTGGACTGTAGGCGTTACGGTTTTAAAACTCCCATCCATGTAAACCATTTATCTGTAAAATAAAACAGGTTAAGAGTTATGGGGAAATTATTTAAAACCTAAAAAAGTGAAAGTTATGTATGAGCTAGCAAGTTCGGGCAATAAAAGCAAAAATCACAGTTTTAATATGACGAGATACATAACCTCTGGGAGCCATGTTACATTTTTTCATGGCTTCAGCGTGTGTCATAACACATCCAGATCAAACAAGGCTACATGCATCTTCACGGTTGTGAATAACAGAGCTAGTGTGTATTGCATTCAAGAGACTGTCTGCTTACACCTGCAATATGAAAGGGCATCATCAGAGGACAGTTTAAAATTAACATGAATTTAAAATAGACCTGATGTATTTTCTTAATACACTGGTACACAATATTTTTGTGTGCATTATTACAAATATGTATGTCATCATCAGGGGTGTAGGAACGATATGCAAATTTTAGAGATGCATTATGAACCTTTTTAGCTCAGCTCATGAATATTAATTAGGTGATGTTATGTTCAGCCAGAACTCCTTCTGAAAGGCAGGTATGTGGGTGCTAACTACATTTCTGCTTACATATTTGTTCAGTGCCGATGCGACTATTTGGCAAAGGCTTTTGCTTGTGGTCAGCCAGCAACAAATGCATTCATACAGTAGCCATAAATCTAAAAATATATTCAATGATTCAGTGTGCTAACACGGCAACCTCCACCACCCCACCACCACCAGTTGAGCCCTGTCCTGCACGTAAAATGGAAGTGAATTGTGAATAGTCACTGGTCATTGTGTTAATGAATTACATTTTTGGGGTAAACTATGCCTTTAACTTTCAACCAGCATTGTTTCCGTGGGGCAGGGTGGCTGTGCAATTTGATGAGTCCTCCAAAATTCGCTGCAATTAAGTAAACTAACAAAAATCTGTTATATTTACAATACTCAGTGTCACAATATGTCATTCATATCAGTAAAAGTCACCAATTTTTTTTCTCCTCCTTGAATGTCCTGTTTCACTCTGACATAAAGTCACATGACTGAAGTATGCATGACTGCTGTTTACTTTAAAGTGGCATCATTGTTCTGAATAATTTGGGGTATTTTTGTGTTTCATTTCATATAAATCTTTAACAAATATATTCAAGCAAGCCTTTCAAATAAGAGTTGAACCAGTCAAGCACAGTTCCAGTGATGCCCAGTTTAGAGAGGGTGGAGAGGAGGATCTGATGGTTGACAAAGGCAGCAGAAAGGTCCAGCAGAATCAGAACAGTTTCCCAGTGAAATGTCCAGCGGGGGCTCCAAAAGCGAGTAAAATTATTATGTAATCAGACAAGGTTAAGGTGAATTTTATATTTTATATGGAGGTTTAATAAGTAAACTGTACTTTTTTAAACCCCAAACTTTAACCTAAACATAACCAATAGTGCTCTAAAAGCAAATGACCCCATTCCATCACACCTTCTCCAGGCCATCTCTCCGTCCATCCTACCAGCACTTACACACATAATTAACACATCCCTTCTTGCAGGCACTTTTCCCACTACATTTAAGCAGGCTCGAGTAACCCCACTGCTGAAAAAACCTGCACTTAACCCCACACAGATAAAACACTACAGACCAGTCTCTCTCATCCCATTCATGGCAAAAACACTTGAAAGGGCAGTTTTCAATCAGATCTCCGCCTATTTCTCACAGAACAAGCTGCTGGATGACAATCAGTCAGGCTTCAAAACTGGACACTCCACTGAGACTGCCCTGCTGTCTGTCACTGAGTCGCTGAGACAGGCGAAAGCTGAATCCAGATCATCCGTTCCGATTCTGCTGGACCTTTCTGCTGCCTTTGACACAGTCAACCCTCAGATCCTACTCTCCACCCTCTTTAAACTGGGCATCACTGGAACTGTGCTTGACTGGTTCAACTCTTATCTCTCAGAAAGGTCCTTTGAGGTAGCCTGGAGAGGGGCGGTATCCAAGCCACATCAGTTACTTACTGGGGTACCTCAGGGATCAGTGCTTGGGCCACTTCTCTTGTCCATATACACAACATCACTGGGACCCATCATCCAGTCACATGGTTTCTCTTACCACTGCTACGCTGATGACATGCAACTCTACTTGTCTTTCCAGCCCAACGACACCACAGTGACCGCTCGAATCGCTGCCTGGCAGACATCTCAGCCTGGATGAAGGAACACCACCTTCAACTCAACCCAGCCAAGACCAAACTCCTTGTCTTTCCAGCCAACCCTGCTGTTGAACACAACATCACCGTGCAGCTGGGTCCAACTACAGTTTCACCTTCCAAACCGGTCAGAAATCTAGGGGTAACCACTGATGATGAGCTAAATTTCACAGACCACATTTCAAAGACTGCAAGATCATGTAGATTTACACTCTACAATATCAGGAAGATAAGACCCTTCCTCTCTGTACATGCCACACAACTGCTCGTTCAGTCACTTGTCATAACTAGACTAGACTACTGTAACGCTCTCATTGCAGGCCTTCCTGCATGTGCTATTAGACCTCTCCAAATGATCCAGAATGCAGCAGCACGTCTTGTCTTTAATGAACCTAAGAGAGCACATGTTACACCACTCTTTGTCTCTCTCCACTGGCTGCCGGTTCATGCACGTACTAAATTCAAGGCCCTGATGCTGGCATACAAAACAGTCACTGGGTCTGCTCCAGCATACCTAAAAACATTTATGCAGAGCTGAGTTCCCACCAGAAGCCTGCGGTCGGCTAAGGAACGTCGCCTTGTCGAACCAAAACAAAGAGGCACCAAAACACTTTCCCGGACTTTCAGTTTCATCATACCACGGTGGTGGAATGACCTTTAGCTAACTTACTCTCTATCTTCAAAAAATGGCTAAAAACACATCTTTTCCAAAAGTACTTAACCGGTCACTAAAAAATATATATATATATATATATTTATTTACATTTCTTGTTGCACTTAAATCTGTTTTGTATACTATTCTGATGATAGTGAAACTTTGTAATGGGGCACTTTACGTACCACTGTCTCCTTAAGATGATTTGCTTATGTTTTCCTCTTTTGTAAGTCTCTTTGGATAAAAGTGTCTGCCAAATGAATAAATGTAAATGTAAATGTAAAGGTGCAACATGTAAACTTTTTCATGTTATATTTGCCTTTTCTTTGTCAATGTGTGAACGGCTTGTAACGCAAATTAAAAAAATTAGCCCTTCTCAGACTTCCTAGGTTGCCTATTAAAGCCTGTAGACTGGTTTTCATGTGAAGGGAGCGGGTCGGTTTTGCTGGGAAAATCCAAATGATGTGAAGTTTATGTGCGCTCCCGAGAGCCTTGCCTCACTAATAGCTTCTCTTCTGCTATTCAACAGTGTCAGCAGACAGTCTGCAACACCAGGTAATGTTATCTTAGAGATGGAATCCAGCAAACATCCGGCTTCCAGTACAACACCGACTCTTACACATACTCAGAGTAAGCCAAAAAAAACAAAAACATTTATCTACTGAATCCCGTCTGGCTAAGCGAGAACGAGATCGTGGTCGAGCGAAAAAAGAGTGAACATCGGCAGAGCATTTGATTCCTGGAGGGACCTTCGTTCGGTTTTGGGGATCAAAACCGACCCTGAATTGGTGTTCTTCTTATTGGACAGGTAAGCTTAGATAACTGCAAAACATGTGAAATATCGTGCCATAAAGATTGATCTGTGTATTTTTTGCTAACGTGATCTTGCCTGTTAATGCTAGGTTACTTTTATTATGGCTATATGTGCTGTTTGGAGCTTCAAAAATCTGGCACCCATTCACTTGCATTTTATGGACCTACAGAGCTGAAATTTTCTTTAAAAAAATCTTAACTTGAGTTTTGCTGAAAAAAGACAGTCATACATGTTTGTGATGCATGAGGGTGAATAAATGATTAGTGAATTTGAAAGATTTCAGCATAAGAAATTCATATGTGGTTTGAAGGACATAATGATGAGTAAATTATGACAAAATTTGTATAGTTTAAAGCTTTTTAACAGAATAAAATATTATGACATATCACAAAATGTGCATACCGTTGACTTTTCTTTCAATTGCCAGTATTTGGTTATTCACTGGGCAGAACTGAATCCCCTGAAAAAAAAATAATAATAATAATAATAATAATAATTTAAAAAATATATTATATATATATATAGAGAGAGAGAGAGAGAGAGAGAGAGAGAGAGAGTTTTAATCTTGCTAGTGTTGTCCTTAATTATGTGTAAATGTGGGAGCTCTTCTCATAATTGTTAGTTCAAAGATTATTTAATGACTTTACGTCATTCCATCACCATTGCCAACCCCGTTCTCTCTTTTCCATACAGTGCACCCATAGTGACAAGAATCGGATCAAATATAAAGCACTGTTAAATTAGTCTAAATTACTTAAACACTATATATTGCAAGTGTTCTGAACACATGTGATCCCAAATTTGTTATTTTTGGAGAAAAAAATCAGAGGAAGTACAGATAATGTTAGTCGTTAGTACTACTAATTAATGTTTTAAAGGATCTTAGCAGGAGTGATCAGCTTTGAAGTACTTGGGAGTGCAAATCTCGGCATCTGCTGTATTGATGTGACCTAAAACACACACACATACACACACATAGAGTTAGTTAGTAGACAGATTTTCGAACTGTTATATGAACTGTAAATTATATCATGGATTATGTCACTTTTTAAAATGAAAAGTACTTACATCTGAGAAAAGGAACATTGAATCATCCTTTTCTTTCAAGCAAGTCATCAAATGGGATCAGGGAAAACAGTGAAAAGCTCAGGCCTCTGCACATGAGATTCTTGTAGAACATTTATGATTTCTTCTCTGATGAAATTGATGACCTCAATCAAGAGTAATTATTTTTACAGTTACTACTTAGACACTGTCTGCAAGCAGGGTTGATCTCTCTCTCTCTCTCTCTCTCTCTCTCTCTCTCTCTCTCTCTGGAGAGAACATATGATTTTAATAGGATGCGTTTAATGGGGGGGCGTTCTTTTTTTTTTTTTTTTTTTTTTTGACCTTTTTTGCAGTTTTTCCCCTCATTTTGTATTTAATTATGAGGTTCAAATACTTCTGACTTTTTATGCACTAATTTGTGCCGGATTAGCTTGTCTACTAGTATCTTAACGAGCACACTTTTTGATGACCTCACTGATTTAGCGTGGTATGATTCTCCTCAATCTGGGCGGCGGAGGACGAATCCAAGCGGCCTCCGCGTCTGAGACCATCAACCCACATATCTTATCACGTGGCTTGTTAAGCACGTTGCCACGGAGACATAATGCATGTGGAGGCTCAACTCACCACACGCCCAACTCATCACACGCCCCCCGAGAACCCTCCCTAGCAACTGGGTCAATTTGGTTGCTTAGGAGACCTGACTGGAGTCACTCAGCATGCCCTGGGATTCGAACTAGCGAGCTATTAGTGGTAGCCAGCATCTTTACCACTGAGCTACCCTGTTTATTTGCTGATATTTCTCCTGTTTGTATACATCATTGAAATTCTTGACCAAGGACAACTCAGTTAACTGTAGAGCGTTGATGACTAATGACTGATTCTTAATTTACAATTGCACATGCAGGCTGAGGAGATTGTGGCAGGCTAGGTTAATATCTTATATGTCACTCCGAGGCAGTAGTTAAAACAATGTTATATCTTACCCATGTGTGGTCCGCTTGAGAGCTGACAACCTTCTGTGAATTCTCCCTCAACAAATACATTTTAAAACGATGCCACATGTGGTAAGGTGCTTTAGTTTGAAGTTCAGCTTCTTCCACTGTATAATTTAGGCTTAACTCTGTCCTATATGGTTCATTCACTATTTCCTCTCTATAATTGTCTTGTTAAACATGCATGGTTACTATAACACTACTTGAACTATAAATTTTAAGGGCAGTAGCATGTCGACTTCTTCCACACAGAAGCTGCTGGTGACCCAAGTCACCTACGGTCACCAACATCACTAGATAAGAAGGCAGTAATGGCCACAGGCTGTCTGTTTTAGCCCTGGTTCATGCACTCATCTCTTTCTGTTACTCACCCGATACACAAAACAACAGATCAGATGTGTCAGGAGCACGGCACAGTTGCCCACGCACCAATGAGTGAACACAGAATCTACGCCCAGGGGAATAAATCCAACCCAGATTACTACTATTACATCTGGAGCGAAAACAATATATATTTATAGTCATACCATGAGGAGACTACAATTTGTGTCCACAAAATTTGATGAAGTGCACCACAAAGTATAAAAAAATATCCTATGTACTTTGCAAGCAAAGTACATTTTTTTTTTTAATTGTAATATTTATTCAAAATGATTATAAACTTATTCCATTTAAAATATAATTTATTTTAATGATGATATTCTTTTGAATGTTTTAAAAGACTCATTTTACAAATTGAAATGCCATTTTACATACCCTTATAGTCAGTCATAGACATAATATTTAAAAATAATAAAAAAGGAACTTAACACTAACTCTCATTTATATATAAAAACATATTACATGTATTAACTATACATTATAATGCATTTCTTAATTAGCTTTGATTAAAAACAGAATAGTTGGGTTGTGTTTTTTGTATTTTTACTCCCCATTCACCCAACTCCAATCCCCACACACAAATATACCACTTATTTATGTTAAAATAATAGTGAATATATATATACATATATGTGCCACAGCACTGCTGATTTAGGGCCATATCGCACGATTGCGAGTGTTATATTGCTAATATACAACAGTTCAATGAACAAGTAAAAAAAATAAAAATAGGAAAAACTAAGTACGGTCATAAAAACGCATTTGTGCATGGAACTACTTTATTACGTGATGGATCAGAATCTGCCGTTGCTGGTTCAAACCAAACTATGCACAAGAGTCTTTCACTATAGAAACCACAAACTTCTCTGCCATTTTAAACAGCACAGCCTCTCCAAAGTGGAAACTCTGGTAAGAGGTAAGTGTCTTGAATTGTGTAATTAGTCAGTCTGTTGTGTCTCTAAGCTGTGATGAGCCTTAATGCTGAAGTTGTTAGTTTAAAGCTGTTTAATGCTATTTTATTCTAGCTTTAGTAGTGTAGTAGTAATACAAGCGATCACAGAGTACTGATGCGGATTCACTTCACATCACCTAACTGGCTTATGTTGCACACAAAAATTATCTTTTGCCACCACCTGCTGGCTAACATATGTACTGTAAAAAAAAAATGTAAAAAGAGACACATACAGTAGCTTTTAACACATATGCACTGCTCTTACACTTAAGTTTGGAATGGCACAAACACAAGCGGAGTCATACACACAGTGAAGCATCTCAGTGCTGATGGTGTGAGACCATCAGTGCTCATGGAACGTCTCTCGTCCAATCAGATTCGAAGAACGGAACTAACTGTTGCATATATAACTAATAAATATTAAAATAATAATAATAAAAATTACATTTAAATAAAATATTAAAATGATTCTCTATATTTTGCATATATATATATATATATATATATATTGGCCCAGTTTCAGTTTCAGTTTCAATGTGATTTTTCTTGTAAAAGGAAAAAATTATAAGTAAACCGATCTGTGTCACATGTGAAGGGAAAGCATATCACATTTGCCAAATGCAACACATTTTCTGCTTCTTTGGGTAAAACATCAAAACATACAAATAAATGCATTGGACACGCTTGTCAACCTATGAAACATGCATATCTGAAATATCAAAATATCAGCTCTGGTTTCTCTTTGTCTGCAACATGGAAGGAGATCAGGATTGCTCAACAAGAGAAGTGTAATGGAAGCCAGCAGATTTCTAAATAACAAAGAAAGACCTGAGAGGTACAGCAGCTGTGCTAACAAGATTAGAATAACAAGCCTGCCTCATCAGAAACACATCCGCTCTCTAATCCTCTAATTACTAGAGTATCACACACACACACACACACCTACATACACCAAAGTAGATTTATGGGGAGTTGTTTTTTTATGACAGTGGGGGTACTTTCTTCATTGCACATTTGCCATTTCAAATATTTATTAAAAGACAAATCAATCTTTCAAGTAGTTATGACCTTAAAGGAAAGGTTTGCCTAAAAACCCTTGCATAACTACAGTATGTCATTAATTACACTTTTATGCTCTTATTTATTTTGTGGAGAACAAAATGAGAATTTTCATGAATAACTTCTACAGAGCTCTTTTAAAGTTTATAGTAACCATGGATATCAAGTTCAAAAAACACAAAAAAATGTAGTCGACATGAATTTTGCATTACACACCAAGTCTTGATTATAACGCACAAAAAGCCTTTAAATGTGTGCATGGAACAGACTGAAATGTAATTCATTAAAATCTTCCCATCCACTGCAGATCTTAAATTTTATTCTCTATTCGTTAACAGCAAATGTGAGAGCCAATGGTGTTTTGGCATCACAAATATCAAAGAAATGTACATGTAATTGTGAACAAGTGCTGCAGTAGAGGGGAAGCTTATCAGTGAATACAGATTTAAATTTTGACTTGATCTCATAGAAACAAGTCTTCTCTATCTCTGGTGAAATGAGCACTTGAGGTGTTACAAAAACTATGACTGATATCCCCTTTCACACAAATGACCAGTACATTTTGCCCTGTTCCAAATGTACTGGTCATTTGTGTGAAAAGGGGATATCATAAAAAAAAAAAAAAATGTCATAGCGCATTACATTACCAACTACATTTACAAGCTTATTCAAATTGCACAGTAGCTCAATTGACAGTCACATATTTTTTCGGGCTGAAAAAAAATAAAATAAAAAAAAAACATTAGGGTGAGTAAATAATGACAGAATTTTCATTAGGTGAACTATTCCTTTAATTAGATTCTGTTGTATCATCATCACTGTCTGTATTATCCCAGATGAAACGGCACATAGAATAATCATATCTTTCTTTTCAAATTTGCGTTATTTGTCGAGCCGGTTGCATCCTGCTAATCAAGCAAATGTTTCATCTTTTGAAAGATATGCATTTACATTCTTGTTGACCTTTTCCGTTTCCGAATGAGATTCACAACGAGTTCTCTCCTTGGGAAAATTTCCCTCATTCTCCCCTCCCGTGTTGGTATTCAGCAGAAGAACAGTGCCTGTCCTAATCATCATCGCTGAGATTAACTTCTGGCAATCCATCCAAACAAAGGCTGGGAGATTTCCGAAGGGCCCGATTCCACAGCCTCAACTCAGTGAGACTAAAAAACAAAAGGAGAAAGGAGTTTTCTGTCCATCTATTGGAAGCCCTGTAAAGCTGCTTCTATATGCTGGCAGACTTCTATCCTCAAATTTAATTGTTGAGTGTTTGCTCGTTCACATATTGCTGTGATGGGAGGAAATGCGATTTAAGATAAACCACTAAGTTTCTGAAGATGACAATCTCTGTGGACATACTGAAAGCAGTTTGGCTCTGAACCCAGTTTTAGCCGGGTTTCTTTGCTGTCAAACTTTTTCATCAATCAACACAAACTCATTGCACTGCAAAGAGACATAAACAGTACATGTATGTAAAAATCAACATTCTTTTTCTGGAAAGCTTACAAGCACAAGACAAAATGAGGTCATAAAATGGAAAAGATTCATTAATCTTCATGACAGGGTCATCTAGAGTATTTGAAGGAAATGAAGCTGCCTGACAAAGACATATTGGAACACCGAGTTAACCACTTTTCATTTTCAAGTGACTTTTTCACCCATATTGTGTGCTCCATGTTGTTATCATTTAACTGGAAAGTTCTTGCAATGCTATTCTGCTAAGATCAATATAATGACACATAGAGGGCAGTCAAGTGGTAGTCCAAAAAATGACACTTGGGACACCCTACAGTCTTGTGGACTTCACAGGCACCTAGAAATGCTTAAAGCTGTTTAATGCTATTTCTAGCTTTAGTAGTAATACAAGTGATCACATAGTGCTGTATGTATACACTGGCTGACGCGGATTCACTTCACATCACCTAACCGGCTCATATTACACACAAAAACTATCTTTTGCCACCACCTGCTGGCTAACATATGTAATGTAAAAAAAAAAAAATACATTTAAAAAGAGACACATACAGTAGCTCATAACACATCTGCACTGCTCTTACACTTAAGTGTAGAATGGCATAAAAAGTGGAGTGATACACACAGTAAAGTGTCCTAGTGCTGATGGTATGGAACCATCAGTGCTCATGGAATGCCTCTCGTCCAATCAGATTTGAGAACCGGAACTAACTGTTCTGTCCTGATTAGTCCATTTAATTTTATGTAATGTTGCTATGAAATTGAAATGTTGTGTGTGTGTTTTCATATTTTTTTAATTTACTTATTCTTGGCCTAAGTAGTTTTCTTTAGTTTATAGCTTACACTAAACATTTAAATGTTTTAAAATGTATAAATATATATGTTTAAAGAATTAAGTTATGTATAAAGTAAAAAAAAAAAAAAAGAAGAAGTATGTTTACATCAAAGGAATTTTACATAAACATTCACTCAATATATTTTCAAGATTAGCAGTGCATTTCAAGACTTGTATTTTTTCACAACAAATTTCCACCAAATTGGATCGAGTAATCTTTAAAAAAGTAAATAGATATTGTGGAATAAATAATGCTTCTCAACAACTTCTCTGGTGATGTAATGTGGAATAATGAAGGCCTCTTTTAAACTTCTTTTGTTGGGTAGCTACAGCTGCTCCCTGATCTAAAGATGTTGTAAGGAATCTGTTTCTTGTCTCTCACGTTTCACACGTAGCCTAAAACATGTATGTCACCCCCATATAAGGTAAAGAACTATTTCATTGGTGAGGGTCCAGTGGAATGTGGTTTTCTGGACCATATAACAGAAAGCTGAGACAATAAACGCTGAAGAAAGGATTTGATACCATTCGTGTCTGTCAGTTCTTTCTTCCCACGGCTGAGCCGTATCGAGACGGGGATTGCAGATCAACAAATAAATTAAATACATTGGATGACAAAATTATCTAACAGTTTGGGGGCTCGTCCGGGATTTCTCTAGACAGGTAAGACTGATTTAAGTATCAGGTATTTCTGTCTGATGAGAGATTGAATAAAACTTAGTTTAATTTGGATCTATATTAACTCCGTTAATAACTCTGCTCGGGGGCCTCTTCTGAGAGACAAATTTGCCCTATTATGAAATAGGAAGGAGGGTTTTGCTCTATTATAATATAGGGAAAACCCCACAACCGCAGCAGTAGTTTTAAGGATATCCTTATTCTGGTATGAATAGGAAGAGGACGGGAATTGTCCTAAGGAAAAGACGGAACAAATTTGATCTGCATTATTGATCAGCAGGAACCGTGTCGATCGGGAAATTGTTTGTATTATTATTATTATTAAAAGGGTGACATTGTGGGACAGGAAATAAGCCGCCCGTTATCGAACGAAACTCCAAAATAATGGATGTTTTGCAATAAATATGATTATAATACTGAGCCATATTTCAGCAATGTGGCTGGGTGGTCAGAGAAAGGAGAAAGGAAAAAGGAAGAAAAATAAAAAGGAAAAACTTAATTAGATCAACAAATAAATTAAATACATTGGATGACAAAATTATCTAACAGATATATTAAGTTTTAGTACTTTAATTTAGTTAAAGATTACACAATTAAATTTTGTCTGAACATATGTCTAAAAATATGCTCATTGTACTAAGGTGCCTTGAATTGTTCCTGTAAGCCTGAGTAGCGTCTTCACGCCATCACGGACATTTTGCATCCCATAATGGAATAATTTTTTTCCAGGACGGACAGCCAAAAACCACGGAAAGTAATCAGATGTGGGTCCTAATTTCTTTTTCATCAGTCTGTGAGCCAGTAGGACTCTTATGGCCTGGAGAGGCCATATGTTTGTGTTGATATAAAGTATCACTCTGCTGTAATATAAACTCAGACCACCACATAAGCTCTGATTGGAGCAGGGCACTTGAAAAGGCTGCCAGTGATGCCCATCTATTGCTTTAATACCAGACGCTCTCAGCCCCAAGGGCCCCTACCCCATCCCGGAACCCTCGCCAGTGTCCATGATGCTGCAGCAGTCCTTAGATAACGTCTGTTGATTTGAGATCTCTTTCATCAGTGATTCTCAACTGTTGGGTGACCACTTGTTATCCAATGTAAAAACTGGGTACTGAAGCAAAACCAGTTACTAAAACTACTGGTCTTCTTTCAATCTATCCATCTGTCTGTCTGTCTGTCTGTCTGTCTGTCTGTCTTTTGATACACAGAGTGTTTCTGTTTTATAGCCACAGAAGTATCAATTGGGCATATTGAAATGTGCTAATTACCATTAGGGATAGTAGTGGAAGCTGTAATCTCCTTGAAAGTAATTTTACTTAGTTGTTTACTATAAATCTAGAACTGAGACTTGGGGAACATCATACATTATTTCAGTTTTCTAAGAGTGGCAGTGAGCCAATGGAGTGAAAAACTAATTAGCCAAAAAAAAAAGTACATAAATGACTGATAACTATGTCAGAAAGGCCTAATCACCTAAGAAATATTGCTAAATTAAGGCATATGCTCTCGGTTGCTGATGCCGAAAAACTAATTCATGCATTCATGACCTCAAGACTAGATTATTGTAATGCATTACTGGGAGGATGTCCAGCAAGATCAATAAATAAACTTCAATTGGTTCAAAATGCAGCAGCCAGAGTGCTGACGAGAACCAAGAAATATGATCATATTAGCCCCATTTTATCATCGTTACATTGGCTACCTGTTAAATTCGTGATTGATTTAAAAATTCTGTTAACTACGCATAAAGCTTTGAATGGTCTAGCTCCGCAGTACTTAAGTGATCTTCTACCACGCTATATTCCAACACGCTCATTAAGATCGCAAAATTCTGGCCTATTAATAGTTCCTAGAATATCAAAATCCACTAAAGGAGGAAGATCCTTTTCATATTTGGCTCCTAAACTATGGAATAGTCTCCCAAACACTGTTCGAGATGCAGACACACTCTCTCAGTTTAAGTCTAGACTAAAGACTCATCTATTTAGCCAGGCATACACCTAATTTATCCCACAATTAGGCTGCTTTAGCTGGGTCTGCCGGAACCAGAAACCAGAAACATTGAGCATGATCTCTAACTCTGCAATAAATTCAATGGCATCTACGCTTACATCTTTTTATTTGTTTCCCTGTCTCAACCTCGGACTCCTATCCTGAGGTCACCAGAACCGGCTGGATCCAGCACCATTCCTGCTTCATGTTGGACTCCACTGCTACATGTCGCAGAATGATGATGACTAAATGCAGCCGGTGCCAGCCAAACATCACTTCAATCTATTATGACGGACTTCAGAGGATGAAATTATGCCAACTCCAACCTGCATCACCTCGGTCTATAGATGGACTACGATCCTGAAATGAAATGCTTAGACTAACAATTGCCAACAAAAGCCTTCATCAGCCAATTAACAAGGACAATTGCATCTATGTGAACTTCTGCAATTAATCAAGATGGACTTCAAAGACTTTGGTCATTAATCTTACAGTTCAAACACAATCTATGTTTAATCAATGACCCTTATCACTTAGTTTAATAATTTTAAACCATGATTTTACCTATACATAATTAATATTTACATTACATTCATAATGTTAGCCAGAGGGAACTGGCCCCCACAGTGAGTCTGGTTTCTCCCAAGGTTATTTTTCTCCATTAATCAACATCTTATGGAGTTTTGTGTTCCTTGCCACAGTCACCTACAGCTTGCTCACTGGGGTTATTAATACAATTATCATTTAATTATTTATAAACACTATTAAAATTTGTGTTTTATCTAAATTACACAATGATGATTAATCGACTTTATAGACATTACAGTTCTTATCGTCTGTTAATGCTAATATTCTGTAAAGCTGCTTTGAAACGATGTGTGTTGTGAAAGGCGCTATACAAATAAAATTGACTTGACTTAATCAGAACTGATTGTGAGCCAAGAGGACTTAATTATTAATTTGTTATACTGTAAATCTTTTGGCAACCATCCAAAAATGATCAATGAACAAAGAAGATGGTGTTACTCAATTTTTCTTGTTTATCCTAAAAAAAAATTGTTTATTTAATATATAAACCGAATTATTATACCAGCTAAATGTACTTTATCATAGTAAATGTTGTTATCATGAAATCAAATTACTCATTCCTTGATATAAGATTTTAAACTGCCCACCTATATGCGAGTCTGTCTGCATTTTAAAGGCATAAATGCACAGTATGTTTAGGCCATCTAAAGAGTCAGGATAATAGCAGGATCAGTGACATACTGTATAAGCAAAAGACACTCTATAGACAGATTCCTCTTTCCTGTTTACTTCTCATTAACTTTGCTTGGCTGTCTGTTATCAGCAAGTGTAATAGAGTTCAGAGTACTGGCAAAAGTGATTGTCTCGTAATTCATTGGCTTGGCAAGAAATGGTTATGCTACATCATCATAGCCAAAACAAATTATACATTCGTCTTGTCCCTTGATTGCTTCATCTTAAGGGTCTATGTTCTTTCCCTGTTAAATTACACTCTGACAACAACCAAGCAAATGCATCAATATAAAATGAAAGAATGATTGGATGATTAAATCATGTGTGCCTTTAACCAGCACACAAAAAGGTCAATATAATGGCTAACAATAACAACATTTAAACAGCTCCACAGAGGCTTGTTTTTAAATCAGATTTGTCATTAGAGTTGCCAAATTTCCAGCATGCACTGTGAAGCAATTAGCAATACACACTACGTCACCCATAAGTAGACTCACTCGAGGGATAAGTAAATATCAACATTTTCATCTTAAAATATGCAATTTCACCATGCATTTCAGTGGCATAATTATGATAAATGAGTCCTGTAATAGAATTCAACTCATGTCGTATATCTGTTTAAATAATTTGTAATATTTTCGTTTATTTTGGTATGAAAAAATATATATATTTCTGAGACCCAGCAGCACACTCGCAGACCAACTAATCAGATTAAGACAACCTGTATGGAACAACTACGATGGCGGCGAAAATCTTCAGGCCTCAGAAGACTTGGAAGAAAGATATATTAATAATGTCAATATTAATAATTGTCAACAGGTGCTTCAGCAAATAATCCAGCACTTTGAGAACAATGTTCCCCAATTCAAATTGGAAGCATTTTGGACATTTCACCTTCTACAGTGCACAATATAGATTCAAGGAATCTGTGCAAAATCACTGTGCGTTAATGGAAAGGCGAAAATCACTTCTGAATGCGCGTGTTCTCCGATCCCTCAGACATCCCTGTCTTTAAAAATGCCATAAATGCATAATGAATATCATGAACATGGGCTTGGGATAACTTTAGTAAACCTTTGTTAGTCAACACCATTCACCACTGCATCTACAGATGCAAGTTGATACTTTCCTATGCAAAGCAGAAGCCCTACATCAACACTGTGCAGAAGCGCTGAAAACTTCTCTGGGCTCGGTCTCATCTTTGATGGAAAGTAGATTTCAAAACGTTAAAAAAAAAAAAAACGTTGTGCTATCCGGGCCAAAGAGGAAAAGGGCCATTCAAGCTGTTATCAACGTCAGGTCGAAAACCCAGTGTCTGTATGGGCCAGGCGTGTGTCAGTGCCCATGGCATGGGCAGAGCTGGACAGGTAATGTGGTATTCCTGGCAATTTCCCGGTGGGCCGGTGCTGTTTGGGGCCATTTAGGGGCGGACTGTCTATCGGGAGAACTGAGCGGGCCAGTGCCGAATGGGCCACGATAAGCTCAAATGAGCCGCCGCGTTATGCAGAACGGACCACAAAATGGCTCTGCGATATGCAGAAAAGGACAGCGAACAACCACCCCCCCACACACACACACACAATCACCACCCCCTCGACAAGGTCTGGGCCAGTTGCCATGTAAAATCCCGGGCCGGTTTCTCTTCCCAGTCCAGCCCTGGGCATGGGTAATTCACACATATGTGAGAACACCATTAATGCAGACAGATATGTAATAATTTTGGAGCAAAATACACTGCCATCCAGTCTTTGCCAGGGACTACACTGTATTTTCCAGCAAGACAACTTCAAACCACTTACTGCCCAGATTTCAAGTGCATGGCTATGTAAGCAGAGAGTGTGGGTGCTAGACTATCCTGCCTGCAGTCCTGGCCATCTCCAGTTGACAATGTGTGGCACATTATGAAGCACACAATCCGGCAATGAAGACCCCGTACAATTGTGCAGCTAAAGACCAACATAATGGATGATTGGGGGAAAATTCCACTTTTTAAACTTAACAAACTTGTGTCTTCAGTGCCCAAATGCTTAATAAGTGTTATTAGAAGAAATGGTGATATTTACCAGTGGTAAACACTCGACTGTACCAAATTTAGTTTTTATTGTCATTTTTCATACTGTCCCAACATTTTCAGAATTGGGGTTGTATGACTGTGTTATCATATGTATAAAATATTATATTATATTATTATATTGTACATAAAATACACTTTTTATTTTTAAAGTAGGCCTTTTTAAAGCATGCAAAATATCCTGAGTCCCCATTTATTTTCAATATAAGTAAAAAATAAAAAAAGGATAATCTGCAAAATAAATTAATATGTGTTCCACTGAAGATAGAAAGTCATATTGGTTTGGATAAGTCATCCTTATTTGGATATGTGTCCTTCAATGACTGCTGTCATGTGGCATTTAGTCATATTAATTTCCCAATCCTGTAAAATTAGCCTAAAACGCCTAATCAAGGCATACCCAAAGTAAATTTAAAGCTGTTCTTGAACCTTTTTGAGTACATGCATGGTTTTGGTCACATTTGAAAGGGGACACTCTGAAGTTTTTTCCCCAGTAGTCAGAATTACTGTAAGTGCTACTGATTTTGAGTAATAGAAGTTTGAACACAATGAAATAGAAGTTTGTTTTTCCGCCTGAAATTTTGTTTTGCATACAGATGCCTGCAGATGACTATAACTTGTAGCTATTAGCTTGAGAACACAATGGGATCACAGCATGAAGCCTTACCTAGTCCAAGTTCAAATTTTAGAACAATACCATAAAAAATGAATATTTTACACATGTTTTTCTAAGGGTACACCCAGGCGTTTTACAAAAGTGCCTTTTGGATACTCCAAAAGGACCCTTTGGTAACCTAGGACAAAAAGGCTCCTACTTTTGAATGCTTCAACGTACAGTCATAATTTTGGGCTCTAATGAAAGATGACACTTAGAGCTATCATATTCCATATCCAGATCCACTATTAGTTTTGCTGACACAGAGTAACTGATGCATAAACACATTAGAGTGCCTTTTCCCTTCTTGAAACTAAATGTTGTGCATATAAAAGAGTCAAAACTAGTGCTATGGTGGACAATTTGTTTATATAAAAAATACACAACAAACTATTTACATGAATTTTTACACAAAGTATTTACAAACCATTATAAAATTGTACATGTTTCTAGCAACATGCCAGTCATTGTAGCAGTCACATTTGGGTACAAAGCACAAAGGCACATCACAGGAGGAGTACTTCACTGGTGTCTTTGCATGACACTGCCTGCACTTCAGACGACCAGCGGTGCAAGATTGGTGATGTGCAACGGCCTGTGATGTGCTCTTCGTGGAGCAGGAGATACGGGTCTGGCTGTGGAGTGAGACCCCAACTCTGCCAGCTCCTCAGCAAGGGTCTCTCTGAAAGCCCTCCTCTCTTGATGAGGTGCTGTCCTGCTGCTCCACTTTATGTGGCCGCTTGCTGAGTGGGGGAGAATAAATAAATGTAATTTACAAAGCTAGATACAACTTTTCCATCTTTTCTGTATTATATATATATATATATATATATATATATATATATATATATATATATATATATGACACTATATATATAGTTTTTCTTTTCGAGTGTGTAAATATGTATTATTGTATGTATATTTACTGTAAATACTGTATACTTTGCCAATGTACTATGGAACAAATAGATGGGCCTACACCTCCCCCCATGAATTCAGCATTGTAACAAATAGACTCTCAAACACAACATATATTCTTATTTTCAACTTATATTTATTGATTTATTTATAAATATATATTTAGCGTCCATTTATATATATATATAAATATATATTTACAGTAAATATACAAAACATCTATATAGCATGTCAATAGATCTGAAACAAACAATGAACTAAAACCTCACACACGCACAAACGGTTCAAACACTCACTGAGGAAACACACGACAAAGGGTAATTACAAAATGTGTATTCATTATTCAAACTAAAGCTTATTTATGTGGAATATACAGTAATATATGTTATAAAACACAAGAAAACACTTACTTGTCCAGAGCAATGTCTCATCTCTCCATAAACATTTCCTCTGCCTCCGAATCATCCGTATTGTTTTCAGAAATTTTATCTCCAAACTCAGAATTTTCACAATGAATGCCTTCTTATATCACATCCTGGGTGAAAATCCTGTTTTTCGCGTCCGTTTCACCATATTTAAATCGCCAAATGTGTAAACAGTTCCAAAACAACACTCCAATGGTTTTACGCACGGACGCACAAAACACTCGGTAAAGGAGAGGCAACATTGCGCACACACATTTCAGAACCGTGCTCTAATCGTCCCACTAAAGCCGCATATCACTGTTTTCAGAATTTCATTGGCTATACGATGCGTCAGTCATTTCCACTCTTCGATGTAATTGGTTTGATCAGTAAACAAAGGAAAGTGGGTATGCCCTTACATTCGACACAGACTGTGGTTGGGTATTGAAGGCTTTGGACAGGACATGGAAGCTCCTATTGGGTCAAATGAGGTGTCAATCGAAAGGTCAGAGTGCGTGCTTCCATTTTGATACCGGATATAGGAACTGTTTACATCTGAACTGAAGTTATTACCGATAATATGTGAAAGTTTAGGTACAGCTGCCAGGTGCTTTTAAATGATGCAACAAGAGTCTGTGGATATTTATTGATGTAATAATGTGATTTGGACTAAACATTTTACTTGATTTGATCATTTGGACATTTGACAATGAAACAACACCGTTTTTGTCAGGAAGTTATGGATCAGTGGACTACTATGATGCTTCATAGGTGAGTTGCCTAAATTTTGTTATTGGTTGTTTATATGTTGGTGGTCTGACAAAGATATAGATTGTACCTGCTGTTGTGATTGTATCTTAAAATGGTTTATATCAATAGAAAATCAAGAAATGTAGCTTTCCAAAGATATGTGGCATGTGTACCAATGTAACACACAGCAGTTTTGTTTATCGCATACTTTTATTTTGTACATTTAAGGGCCTGTCCGCGGGCTGTGAAGTCTATCATGTTAAGTAACAGTAACCATAACAATTTATTCCTAATCTTGTTCATGGTATTGCAAGACATTCGATTTGCTTTGCTAATTTGCCACCATAACCAGTTTGGAATTCCGCTGTAGATGGTTCGACTGACAGTTTATCTCCTCAGTCCATTCCCAATGAAGCAGATCTGTTTTATAGAATGCATAACTTCCTTCACGGTCTAACTCCCTCTTTAATCAACATGACTTATTCATGAACACACACACTCATGAGAGCGTGACTGTGGCAGGGCGGAGGGCGGGGCCGGGTCGTGATTCTACACACCCAGTACCTTATCAGGCTAATCAAACCTCTGAGAGGGATAAAGACCGACTGCGGAGGATGGTACGGGAGAAAGAGATTGTTTACGGACATTTCCGTCATGTGTGTGTTTTGTCTTTTTTTTAAGTTTGTCATTAAAATATTATTTAAAATGTCAAGCTGGTTCTCCCCTCCTCCTTTCCATTGAACTGCTTTACACTGGTGCCGAAATCCGGGAAGGAGGAGATATACGCTGTAGAAAGAGTTCTCGCCACTACCGTCCACCCCTACGGAGCAGCCGCGGCTATCTGCCAGGGGACGAGGAGCCCGGCGGCCTGGAAGCAGAGGAAAAAGCCTCAGAGAGGGATGAAGGCCGATAAAATAAAATGGAACAGACTTATAATAATTAGTTAAACTTTACTCAGTTCAACTATTAGATCGAGACAGCTGCAGTTTATTGCACACTGTCTACGAATGAACGAGTGCGAACCAGCGAAAATCTATGCCCTTTACAAGTCGGAAGTAACATCGAACCCACGTGGTAGACAGCGCTTTTCATATCGAGAAAAAGTGTACAAAGATCTTAAACACTTAGGCCTGGAATTGGAAAAAGAACATATAATGCAAGAGGTCACCAGATTGGCAGAGGATAAAAAGTTTTGGACGAGTATTGTCGTGCCTAACAAGCCCGCCCGATGATGATGATGACTCTATTTGGGAGAATTTTCTTTTATATTAGATTAATTAGTTTTACTATTTATGTTCTGAATAGTTCACCCAAAAATTACAATTCTGTCATAATTTACCCTCATGCAGTTTTACACCCACCCATATGCTGTTTTCTGTAAAACACAAAATAACAATCTTTCTAGCTCGAACAAAAGGATAAAAAACACCATAAAATAGTAAATTTTCCCATCCACAAAGGGTCTGAAATCTTAATCGTGCTCAGTTTACAAATTGCAGCTATAATGTGTCATCCCCAGATTTACATTATAGACCCCAAAAATGAGATTTGGTTATCTAATATATAACCAAACATAGCATGCCAATTTGCATGTGGGACATTCACAAATATGGTTGTCCAAGGTAATAAAAATAAGAAATCTCCAAAGAAATTTGTGCCAATGCACAAAATTTAAGTTTAAGTATTTGTATAAATGTAAGCACTGTGTCCTTATTTAATTTTATAATTTTTGTAATATTGTTTTATTGACTTAAAACAAAGTGGTGTTATCAAGTAAAAGGTATTAAAGTACAGTCCTAGTACCTTAAATACACGTAAATATGCAAAACTCATTCAAACTCATTCATATAATACATTTTTGTGTCACAAATATCAAGAAGTTTTTTTTTTTTGGTCTATTTGACCTGAACAAAATATGCTTTTTTTTTTTTTCATAAAATGTTACAAAAAATATATATAATATTAATTCAATTTATTTTATGGTCGTTATGGGAGTTTTTGTGTCACATGACAACGTTATGGCTACCTGTAAATTGGTAACATCAAAATGAAATATTAATAATAAACAGGGTTGGGGAGTAACGGAAAACATGTAACGGGATTACATATTTAAAATACAAAATATAAGTAACTGCATTGCACTACAGTTACAATTTACATCATTTGTAATTAGCATACAGTTACATTCAAAAAGTAATTTGATTACTGAAGAAATGTATTTGCATTTTATTGCCATTTGTTTCATTTAATATTTAGTCCTTTATGATGGAAAAATGATGCGATCCAAAGTGCATTTGAACAGCGATGAAACACTTTCTTATGATGTGTTACATTCATACGAGCAACAGAGAAGTAAATTTGAAGTGAGTTTGGAGCAGAAGAAATAGAAATAAACCTTGTGTAAATTGTCAGATTTATGCTAAGCTAAAATGTTATTTCTAGAGATTTTACATGTACATGTTACCAGACACGATCATATTTATTTATCAAGAAAATTCACATTAGATCATATTTTCTTTTTCTAGTAAGACTTTTGATATTAGGGCAAAAATCATATTCTTGATAATAATTTTGGATTGTTTTCCTGTAAAAATAAAAATAAAAAATCCTTAAAACAAGATCAGTTATGAATTATCTGGTTTTAGAAACAACACTGCAAAAGATATTTAGGTTTTTCAGAGAATTTATTTTTAACATGTGTATCTTGTCTTACTGTACTGGCAGAGTTTTTATAGTCAAACCAAGTGAAAAACAATCTACCAGTGCTGAAGAAGTAATCCAAAGTATGTAGAATACGTTACTGACCTTGAGTAATCTAACAGAACACATTACAAATGACATATTACAGCATGTATTCTGTAATCTGTAGTGGAATACGTTTCAAAAGTAACCCTCCCAACCCCAGATAATAAATAAAAACAACATTGTTTAACTTCTTACTTTTTTTTTACTAATTAACATAAATATTATTCAAGACTGGTTATGCCAATATACATTTTTTCAAGAATTTAAACTTTTAATGAGATTTGTTTTTAGTTTATTATTTTAAATGTCTACAGACATTTGTTTCCTCTAACAAACTACATCGGCAAACAGATCAGCTGAATGTAAACAAGTTCACTGAAACTGAGGTAAGATACAAACATTTTCAGACTTATTTATTGAGATAATTGAAGTGTTTGTTCAGAGTTATTTGTTTTTATCAAAAAGTGCCTTGTTCTCGCGGTCACTTGAAGAAGAGTGTGCACTCTCTCTCTCTCTCTCTCTCTCTTCCTCTATCACATGCGCAGCGGGCACTGAGATTGAGAGAGACAAGCAAAGCTTGTTCAAATTAAACTTATATGGTTCGACTGGAGGACAGTGAATTAAACTGACGACAGAGAGCACTTCAATATGAAAACAAGCAAACCTGGGCATTTAAGGTGATTTAGAAATTCCGGTCTGACTTTTTTAAAGTCCCTTTCGGGGTTAAGGACATGTTGTCACTCTAAACAAGGAGATATTGCATCTTGTTCTGCTTAGTACACATGGACGCCACCGGCCAAATTGATGCCATATGCGGGGGTGTTCGTGTGATATGAGTGTGAAGCGATCATCTGTGTTCCGCAACTAATTTCGGGTCCTTGAATAATGTACAGTGAGGAAAATAAGTATTTGAACACCCTGCTATTTTGCAAGTTCTCCCACTTAGAAATCATGGAGGGGTCTGAAATTGTCATCGTAGGTGCATGTCCACTGTGAGAGACATAATCTAAAAAAAAAATCCAGAAATCACAATGTATGATTTTTTAACTATTTATTTGTATGATACAGCTGCAAATAAGTATTTGAACACCTGAGAAAATCAATGTTAATATTTGGTACAGTAGCCTTTGTTTGCAATTAAACGTTTCCTGTAGTTTTTCACCAGGTTTGCACACACTGCAGGAGGGATTTTGGCCCACTCCTCCACACAGATCTTCTCTAGATCAGTAAGGTTTCTGGGCTGTCGCTGAGAAACACGGAGTTTGAGCTCCCTCCAAAGATTCTCTATTGGGTTTAGGTCTGGAGACTGGCTAGGCCATGTCAGAACCTTGATATGCTTCTTACAGAGCCACTCCTTGGTTATCCTGGCTGTGTGCTTCGGGTCATTGTCATGTTGGAAGACCCAGCCTCGACCCATCTTCAATGCTCTAACTGAGGGAAGGAGGTTGTTCCCCAAAATCTCGCAATACATGGCCCCGGTCATCCTCTCCTTAATACAGTGCAGTCGCCCTGTCCCATGTGCAGAAAAACACCCCCAAAGCATGATGCTACCACCCCCATGCTTCACAGTAGGGATGGTGTTCTTGGGATGGTACTCATCATTCTTCCTCCAAACACGGTTAGTGGAATTATGACCAAAAGGTCTCATATGACCACATGACTTTCTCCCATGACTCCTCTGGATCATCCAAATGGTCATTGGCAAACTTAAGACGGGCCTTGACATGTGCTGGTTTAAGCAGGGGAACCTTCCGTGCCATGCATGATTTCAAACCGTGACGTCTTAGTGTATTACCAACAGTAACCTTGGAAACGGTGGTCCCAGCTCTTTTCAGGTCATTGACCAGCTCCTCCCGTGTAGTTCTGGGCTGATTTTTCACCTTTCTTAGGATCATTGAGACCCCACGAGGTGAGATCTTGCACGGAGCCCCAGTCCGAGGGAGATTGACAGTCATGTTTAGCTTCTTCCATTTTCTAATGATTGCTCCAACAGTGGACCTTTTTTCACCAAGCTGCTTGGCGATTTCCCTGTAGCCCTTTCCAGCCTTGTGGAGGTGTACAATTTTGTCTCTAGTGTCTTTGGACAGCTCTTTGGTCTTGGCCATGTTAGTAGTTGGATTCTTACTGATTGTATGGGGTGGACAGGTGTCTTTATGCAGCTAACGACCTCAAACAGGTGCATCTAATTTAGGATAATAAATGGAGTGGAGGTGGACATTTTAAAGGCAGACTAACAGGTCTTTGAGGGTCAGAATTCTAGCTGATAGACAGGTGTTCAAATACTTATTTGCAGCTGTATCATACAAATAAATAGTTTAAGAATCATACATTGTGATTTCTGGATTTTTTTTTTTAGATTATGTCTCTCACAGTGGACATGCACCTACGATGACAATTTCAGACCCCTCCATGATTTCTAAGTGGGAGAACTTGCAAAATAGCAGGGTGTTCAAATACTTATTTTCCTCACTGTATATAACGTGCAAGTAAGGGCAGCCGGTGGACTTTCTGGTGCCCTGCTAGGGTAAGATGGTGCCCCCCTAGGGAGTTGGTGCCCTAAGCAGACTGCGCAGTATGCATATATGGAGCGGCGGTACTGTTACTACATTACAAATTGTGGACAGTTTTCCCGCTTAATTTGGTGATTGTTTTGCTGCTTTGGGAGGTTGAACACACTGCGTATATCTTCTCTCTCAGAATGAATATTATCCATAAGGAGCAAATTAAACATTAAACATGATTGACACCATGGGGCAAATGCAATGTCGTATCCGCAGGTCAGAGACGGTGAAACAGGCGTTTTCGCCTGTCAGTCATTGACACTCTATGAGAGTTTGGGCATATTAAGATGGCTGCTCGAACACTTCCCATGGCTTCTACTCCTGCTGGCAGTTTACCGTTGCATCAGTAATCCAGTTATATTTATATATTGGTGGCATCATGTCATTCACCCATATGCAAGACAAACAACAGCAAGCAGGTTTGAAACAATATGAGAATGAGTAACTGAGTATACTCAGTTTATTCACAGCTCACTAAGTTGCATGAGATTCAGTTCATTTGTTTACAAGCAGTTCACCAACAAATCTGGAGTCAATAATGAATTCAAGACCATGCTAGTATGAGCCTCCAAGCATATTGAAGCCCAATTCTCTAGCCTGTTCCGCAGTCTTCCTTTCATATACAATACCTATACGAGACACCTGAAGAGTTAAACCCCTGTAGATGTCATTAGTCAGAGTGGAGGCATCGTGCCAATACTCAGAAGCATATACGATGGCGAGGCGAGTTATTTCCCTCATTAAAACAGGCATTATTCAGTTTGGAGTCCTCTGAATAGGAGAGTTCAATAGGATTCCACAGCCCTTGTTTAACATAATGAGCCAACAATTAAACACAAGAGCAATGAATCTCATGAATGTAAATGCTATTGTTTTTCTTTCTTTTTTAAAACACTCTCAATCGTTATCAGTGTAGAACAAAAGAGCAACAGTGGCTGTTGACTTATCTGTGCGTCATGAAACAACAGAATAAGTGGATCTAAAAATCTGGCATAAGATAGTCTTTTAAAATGAAGTAAATAAACCCAGTTGTTTGAAAGGAATATAGCTCTTATAGTCTCCCAGCCAACATGCATGTCTGGGCCCCATGTGGTTTACATCCAGGCTGCATGGGTTCCGAGTGGTCATGGGCTGAAAATGGGCATATTATGCGGGTCTCATATTGGTTAAGGAATGTGGGTCCCACATTGTCTTGCCCATGTTGTTGTACTGTATGGGACCTTCATAGGATCTATATGGGCAAAAGGAAATTTGGTTTAGCTACCATCCATCTTTATGCCATTAAAGACTTTTAAATGGTCACGGTTTTTCTGTTTGTATATTTTAAAGTAGAGAAGACTTAATTAATCAAGATTTGATCAGATCCTTATTTGTATTTAAATATTAATACAGTAAATGTAGAGTTTTGTATTATGATGTAATTATTTAATAGGCCTACCCAATATAGTGTTTTTACCCGATACTGTCGGGTAAAAATCATTCCAGCAGAGTTTTGTAATCAAATTATGGTGGTTCATGTGTGCATAAGATTTATAAACAATATTCTTGTTTATATTCATTAGTTTGTATTAAAAAATATTCTCCAGCAGCTTTGTGAACAGAGAGACATGAGGAGCAAAGGTTTTCTGATGATTATGACACTTCATAATGCTTTAGGGCATCATCTGACATCAAACATGCTACTTTAAGATATTGCCATTAAAGCGGTCATCAAGACAATATAATTCTATAAGATCATTGTAGAAAGGACGAGACAGGGGGCAGTGATGCAGTCCAGTAAGGTTCTTTATTTATTTGCCTTTTTATGTCTGTGCAGTCCTCTTCAAATAACACAAACTTCTTCAACAGCAGCTACACACACTCTTCAGCTTCATAATAGTAGTATGAAAGACGCGGCAGTCTCTGGTCACTCGTGTCATTCTCTCTCCCCATCTGCGGTTGTGTGGCTGTTTATATGCTGCTCTCCCCATGCTCACTGGAATTAGAGACAGGTGTTAGACATAATTTAGCTCATGTGCATGCTCCCTTACCGCTTTCTGTCAAACCCCCACCACTCAACTCAGGCCGGGGATCCATCCGGCCTGCCTACCCCCATTTCTGGAGGGTAAGTCAGTGACATCCATCTGTGCCACTGGTCTGTGGACCACCTTGAACTTAAAAGGCTGGAGAGCCAGATACCACCGGGTGATGCGGGCGTTAGTATCCTTCATGCGGTGGAGCCATTGGAGTGGGGCGTGATCCGTGCAGAGTAACTTTTAAAAGGTCCATTGCATAAACTTAAAAGGAAAAAATATAGGCAGATGCTATAATAATAATGGTTTATGCTATTTACATCCCAGTGCAAATAGTGGCAGACATTATTTGCACCCCAACCCGGTGCAAATAATGGTAAATACTAACTGCACCCTGTTGCAAATAATGGAAGATACTAATTGCACCCTGGTGCAAATAGTTTCAGATACTTTTTGCACCCATATTTAAATACTAACATACATTATGGGCATCACTGCAGTGTGTTTATTGTGATTATTTAGGGTCCCACAGACACTACATAAACCTCTACTCCTAAGCCTAACCTTACAGTAACCATGGATTCACGTGGAAACGATTGCGATCGACAGACACTGCCTCTGGATCAAACCCTTCTCTGTACTCCTCGACATTCGCCATGACCAAATCACTGCGATGAAATTACATTTATATTCATTTTTATCTATTATTTAAGTAGTATTAAAGGAAATATTAAGAGTGGAAACTGGAGATCGAATGGGAAATAGAGTAGGACAAAAGGAAGATTCCAACAGGACAAAGTTGCACATGCAAACAACATCTTTACACCCCTCTCCACTGCATATTGTTAGTTTATTGTATATTTCTGTGAATCCACCAGACTATTGGGGTGCAAATAGCTGCAAAGTGTGGCAGTTGCCATTTACACTGGGTTGCAAATAGACACTCCTAAAAGATAATGCAAAAATAATATAAAAATAATGCAACACAGATAGCAGTCAAAAGAATTAAACTACTTGTTTAAATAATTTATTTGACCGTGTTGCACCTGGACATCAATCTGTCTTGCCTGATGACTTTTTATTGCACCACGCCAACACGAATGCTAATTCCAGCTGTAAAACATCATATGCATTGGCTTTACTTTCAGACTTTCAAGAAACTTCAACTTGCTACTTCAAGAGAGTCCGTTTAGAGAGTCAATTCAAGGTTTCCGACCTTGATAATGCCCAGCATTTCTTCTCAGAATGCTTATAGAAATACACAAATGTTAACAGGGTTAATCTTTTTATTCAGATATTCTTTGTTGTTGATGGACAGCACAGCCCTGAAATGTGTGAATCAGCACTTCAGCGGAGATAGAATTTTGAGTGAGTGCTTGAGTCCACAATAAGATTCAATTAAGAGTAAAATACCTCCACACCATTAGACTTGCAGTCAAGTCTGAAAAAACCAGATATAGGAAATATGCGAGACACTGAGATAGTGTACCATCCCGATCCTTTAAGCAAACGTCAAGGTATTTATAGCTGCCTAGAGCGCTAATTCCGCCTGCATCAGTGTCACTGCTTGTCTTTGTGAAACATGATGTATTGAAGTCTGAAGAACGAGTGCTATGTCAATGCACTTTGGAGAAGGCAGGAAGTGAAAAGATTAGTAGTGAGTGGGAGGTTGCTTCCATTTCCTTCTTTTAAGACAAGATATAGCAGGCAGAAAAAAGACCAGTGATTCCCTGCAGTGTTTCTGAGCTCTTATGATTACATGAAGTGGGGAGAAGGAATGGCTCATTAGTTGGTTCAACCTGTAGACAAATTACTTCTGAATGCATACCCCCCACCACTAATCTCAAAGTTTGTGAGCCATATGCCTGAGGTTAATTTAATCAAAAACGTAGAATTCTACTTGCATTTAAGTGGAACAGCATGTAGTGTAGTGTAGCTAACTATATATATATATATGTATGTATGTATGTATGTACAAATACAAATGTATAGCAGAAGAGGTATGGTATGTTGGATACATATAAATTGACTAAGCTGTGTATTGCACATAATTATGCTCAATGGGGCAGTTTTAACTGTTCATGAGATATATAGCTTGAGGTAAAAAAAACTGTTCCTGTGCCTGACGGTTCTGGTGCTCAGTGCTCTGTAGCGCTGACCAGTAAGGCAACAGTTCAAAAATGTTGTGGGCTGGGTGAGGGGGGTCCAGAGTTATAAGTTATAGCCAATATTACAACTTCATTACAACGATGATGTAATGTCAACAAACCCTAAAACCCTTTAAATGACTGTTAAAAAATTTACATTTAAATAACTTAACAGTTCAAATAATATACACGTTTTAACATAAGAATTAATGCAAGTGCTTTTATAAAATTATAAGCTTCTTTGTTTAAACCCTCCAAAAATCAGCCACATTCACTTCAATTGAAATTGCCTCTCTGTAACTTTGATTTTTGCTTTTTTTTAAAGAAAAGGAGGGATGAGTCCAAATGTATTTTTGTGGTAATCAACATTATGCCACAAATGCTGTTGATTGAGCTTAACTTGTATTGAACCCAGAATATTCCTTTAAAAACTTCACCCCAAAAATGAAACATCTGTCATTAATTTACCCACCCTTGTGTCATTCCAAACACAAATTATTTTATTTTTCCATTAAATATAAATTGAGATACTTTTCAGGGTATGTTTATTATTGACCTTCAGTTTATGCATAGTCACATACCTTAAAGTCATGGCTACAAAACAAGTGTTTAAACATTTTCACCATTATTGGCCAGGAAAATAATTGGCCAGGGTTACACCCCTACTCTTTACAAGAAGCAGGATTTTGAATGACCACAGAAAGTCAGGACCTCAGTTTAACATCTTATGTCTTTTTACAGTATAGTGTCCCCATCCCTATACTGTGGCATTAGGACCCAAACAGAAATAGGGTGAGCAACCCCCTAGGAGGTCTCCCATCCAGGTACTGGCCAGGCTCAACCCTGCATAGCTTTAGTGGGCAACCAGGCAAGAGCTGCAGGGTGATATGGCTGCCAACCTAAATTTACATAGATGAATGAAATAGATTTCATTGAACACACATTAAGCTTTTGTGATAAAATGCCCCAACAGCAAAGTAAATTGCCACGCTATATGTGGTAAATTGTCTCAATGGAGCCTGCCATTAGATAAGAGGCGTAGGTTTCATGTGAACACTGGGAGGGTGTTCATCACCAACACCAAAGCAAACATCACAAACATCAAAGCAAAATCCCCATCTCTCTTTAAATATACACATGCATTAAACAGACTTTAATATGCTTTTCAGTGAAAGATTTTAAAACTAAAACGATTACGAGGCACCAAACGATTCATAAAATAACAAAAGTGAAAAGGATAATGAGCAAAAATATCAGAACATTGTTTTGGCAAACAAATATTGTGTTAAATTGGATGAGTTTATGGCATTGAAAACACATGTGACAACCTATCTGGATAAAAATGTGACAACATGCTCACACCAGACTTTTAAGAAAAACTAGTTTTGTCCAAAATTTCAGTAAAAGAAAGTTAACCCTTGCCATGTATGCCATTTTGGTTTGTTTAACTAAGAGCTACAAAAACAACAATACACACACACACACATATATATATATATATAGGAGAGAGAGAGAGAGAGAGAGAGAGAGAGAGAGAGAGAGAGAGAGAGAGGGCAGTGAATATAAATAAATAAAATCAGTTGGGTTTGAAACAACAAGAGGGAAAAAATAACAGAATTATCCTTTTTGGGGTGAACTATCCCTTAAGCGTACAGGAGAAGCCATGGCAACAGTGTGCCAATTGTAACAGTGTACAACAGAGCCCACATACAGTATTATGCAGCATTTATAGTGCTCCGGTTATGATCATAATTGATATTGGACTACAAAACACACAGGAGAATTTCTCGTTCTCCTTCATCTCTAATCTCTCCCCCCATGATCCACCATCGTTGGCTCCTGTCCATGACACTACTTTGATGAAAGCTCCTGATGGCTGCTTCTCTAAATTAATCTGCATCTACTCAAGTAAGTCTTTCATCAGTAGTGCTCTAAAGGTTGAGAGAGAAGAGTGAGGGTTGGTGGGATTGGTTTGGGGCGGATTTGAGTGAACACGGAAGGGTTGCTTTGGTCTTGCGTTAGGAGGGGGGAGGAGGGGGTTCCATTTGTTTGAAGCAAACTTCCTCTCACTTGATCAGTCCCAGCACTGCATACCTGCCAACATATGGGTACCAAAATCCGAGAGAACTCTAAGTGGGGGGTTTGGGGGGGCTGGATGGCAGAGGCAGGCTAAATACATACAAATTGTGCCGTTGTGATTTAATGTTCTGAGTAACGTCATTTTTACCACCATGTCTGATATTAAAATCAGTGGGACACACTTTGCAAAAGGCATGGGCATTGTCGATATGGCTTCGAGATATGAAATTAAATTATTCCGTCCAGCTGTTTTTAATTTACATGTATATTTAGTTTTTTCACTAGAGCACCACCTGAGTCTTCTCCTCCCATCTACCAGTGATGCTTGATTCAGCTTCCCGCGTCTACTATCTGCGCAGATATCAACAGCACAACTGGGTTGTAGGTTGCCAGGTTGAGGTCACGAATGGGTTGAAATTTGTATGATGTGTCGATTGTGTGAGTAGGATGCGTTTCAGACAAGATCTGGCAACTGGACAACCTTGGAATAATATATTGATGTGATTTATTCATATAACGAGGTTTCGGCCATACAAATTATATGAGTTTCCCGGGAGAAATAACAAAACAGGAGAGGGGCGGGAGATGGGTGTGAAATACGGGAGACTCCCGGGAAAAACGGGAGTGTTGACAGATATGCAGCACTGTGGAAACTTATTTTTCCAAATGTCTTTAAATGCTCTGCAAATTCTCTCCATTTCACTTGCTGGCCACAAATGTATGCTTAGGACTGAGAGAAACTAAATTTAAAGCTGAAGTGTAAATTTCTGCCACTTGCGTCACCAAATGGAATTTAAAAAAGATTTCAGAAAACGTATAATTCATGCTAGCGCCATCTTTTATTTTTTAATACGAATGTCAATGAGGTTGTGATGAATAGACGTACAGTCTCTTCAATAGCCTGTACTGCAGTTTAAAGTGTTTTTGGATCATCCAGCGGACAAAACATTGATCAAATATCTGTCCAAGTACATTCAGTGTACAAAGAACTCCAGATGTCTTGAGTTGTGGATAATCAGATGTGATCTATGAGCTTTTTCAATTTAACATTCTGATGAGCAATCATTAAAAGTTATCGGTTGATAAATATCACCTACATGAACCCTACACTCTCCAACAGAAACCCCATTAATACTTTATTTAGTGGCATCACATACTAAATTATTTTTCTGTGCTGATTAAAAATGAAAAAGAAAGACATCCCCCAGGTCTCTATGTATTTATGCTTCACTTCTTTGATTGTAATGCTAAGATAATTAAACAAAAATCTCCCTGGCGATTGTTTGCCCTTGCTGGCTGAAAAAAGGCTGTTGAGTCCAGGCAACTAATAAGACTGACCTTTTACTGAACAGAATTGAAAGCAAAAGCAGATACGTGGCCAGACTGACTGCCATATTTCAGTTCTACAAAAACAACAGCATGATAGAGCTCTGTGTGCACTGATCTGTTTTAAACTGCCATTGTTGTTTTCTTTCACCTTAGTCCTTATCTGTTTGTTCCTCTGCACTGCTCAAACACATCTCGTTTATTGTTAATGTCAAAAATAACCCACAGACTCAAGGTACTTGCAATGTTACACTAAACCTGTTTTGATAACCTCATTCAGTTGTGTAGAGAGTCTACATCTGCTGCATCTCTGAGAAGCTTTATGTTTTTTTGTTTTTACTCCACTTCAATGTTAGCCAAGGTTTATTGAACTAAAATATGTTGTAAAGTGGCTTGACATGGCCATTTGGGGCCTCACTCTGACCCTTAGGATTAAACAGGCATGACTGTTAACATGACTTTTGTTATGATTGCTAACCTCTCATTTTACGCATGTAAAATTAGTATCAATACTTATTGTGCGGTGCAGTTTGGTTTTGTATCTAATATACAGAGGGGTACAAAAATTAGAGGTGACTGATAATCTAGGTGTTGAGCGAAGGAGGGCAGGGCCGGGCTGGAATGACGCACGCCTGGTCCCCGATCAGCCTGATGGTGGCGTGCGAGGGATAAGGGCAGCTGGAGACAACAGTTCGAGAGATAGAGAGGATTACGGGCAGCTGCCCTGTATGTGTTTATGTTTGTGTTCAAGATTATCTTTAAACTTTATTTATATTGTCAAGACAGTTCTCGCTGCCTCCTTTCCCTTGTACCCCCCTTACATTGGTGCCGCAACAAGGGAGGGAGGAGGGATGCCAGTCGTAGAGTCAACGAGGTGAGGAGGGACGAGGACTCCCTGACCGACTGGGGCGATGGAGTCGCTGCCAGGGTTGGAGGAGTGTCCCAATGTGCCGCTAGAAAAGCGGTAAGGGCGTGTAACGTATTCATTGGAAAGGAGGAGGTTGAGAACCGGCTTGATAATATAAATAATATTTTAATAAACTTAAACAAATGACACAAACACACACATGACGGACATGTCCGTTAACGATCTCTCTCTCGTCGCACCACCGTCTGCCATCGGCCTTTATCCCTCTCGGAGGCTTAATTAGCCTGATAAGGGGCCGGGTGTGTATAATCAAGACCCGGCCCGCCCTCCACCCTGCCACAGGGTGCTTAAACCTGAGCTAAATTATGTCTCTAATTCCAGTGAGCATGGGGAGAGCGGAATATAAACAGCCACGCCAATGCCAGACGACAGAGAGAGAACCGGCTTGACAATATAAATAATATTTTAATGATAAACTTGAACACAAACATAAACACATACAGGGCAGCTGCCCGTATTTCTCTCTCTCTCGAACTGTCGTCACCGGCTGCCCTTATCCCTTGCGTACCCCTTCAGGCTGATTGGGGACCGGGCGTGCATCGATCCAGCCGGGCCCCACCCTCCTCCGCTCTACCATGCCAATTTCACAAAACAATCAGTGCTGAAATGTGTCACAAACTGGCAAAAATAAATGCATTATTGTTAATGTTAATATATAAAAATACAATAGTTCAGTGTTAATTCATGTTATTTCATAATGCATTAAATAATGAACAATTCTCAATGTAAAAAAATATTTACTGTATATTTTATGCTAACATTAACATTAAACATGATTGGTAAGTACTGTAAAATTATAGTTCATTGTTTCTACTGTTATTTACATTTATGCATTTGGCAGATGCTTTTATCCAAAGCGACTTTCAGAGCACTTATTTACAGGGACAAACCCCCTGGAGCAACCTGGTGCCTTGCTCAAGGACACAATGGTGGTGGCTGTGGGGTTCGAACCAGTGTACTTCTGATTAACAGTTTACCAGTTATGTGCTTAGACCACTTCACCACCACTCCACCAATTGGTGGTACTGATGTCTTTGAATTATTTATGCCTTTGATACCATGAAACAGTGTGTCCTGATGGCCATTTAGACCACAGTTGGACAGTCAACATATTTATAGAGTATTAGATAATGACCAGCACCAATGCTCTATTTATGATGCATTTCATCCAAATGTCTCAAAACTCTGTGCATCCCAGCATGCAGTTGAACAACAAGGCATCAAGCTTTCAGACAGGTGCCACAGTCTCATTTTAAACTCTGCTCAGTTCTAATGCAAAAGCGATTCATAAACTTTTGAAACTTCTAGATCTGCAAACTTCCTAAACAAATGGTAAACAGAGGAAGAATGAGACAGAGAGAGACCGGAAGATAGAGAACATCTGCACATTTCATTACTGAATCAATATACTTCCTAAACAAAGTTCCAATCAAATTCATAACATACACATCTCCTGCTGTAATGGCATACTCAATATGTTATAATGCTTTTTGCAATTGCATCCTCTGTAATTTATTGGGTAATTAGCAATATGAAATATTAATGGAAATTTCATGTAGCCTCTGGGTTTCCCTCTCATTGGTTCTTTGAAAATGACTTTACCGATATTTCTGACTTTTATGTAAACACTTGAAGAACAGGTCTGACAACAATGTGCATAATTTCGTCTAGAGTGGTACTTGCTACAGCATTTATGTATGTGGAAGGTTTGAAAGGAAAGTATCTGTCAATTGTATATTTGCAGTATGTTGAAATACAGCGCAACGTTTGAAATGCATCTTGGCAGAGACTATGTTTTGCCAGATGATGTCTCTAAGATATTATACTGCAGATATTACAGCGGCATTTTCTGTTAAAGCATGATTTTCTGTGAAGCTGCTTTGAAACAATGTATGTTGTAAAAAGCACTACACAAATAAAAATGACTTGACTATGTTATTTAGCTTATACCTTGGTAAATATGGTTGCACAGTTGTCACTGGACAGAGCACTTTACAAGTGAGAATGATAAAGAAACATGATGTAATGCGATAATACTGAGTGGGATGTCTACCAAACAATTCAAGACAAGGAAAAACTTGTTAAAGGGTATTTTTAGCAAATGGGGGTTTCTTGTAAATTATTGTTAAATTTTAATATTGCTAGTAAGTAAAATATACTTTAATGTATATATATATACACTAAAATTATTATAACAGCATACAATTATTTTATATTATTATTAGGCCTGTCAATCGTTTAGAATCTTTAATCAAATTAATTACATGATGTCCCTATTAATTAATCGTGATTAATCACATTTAATCGCATATACAAATATTTGCTGAGAAAGCCCCTCGTATAACAATAATTCAATATATATAATGATGAAATAATTATACATAGTTATCTTTAAATATTTTAAAAATTATATATATATATATATATTCAGATAATTAAAATGCATTACATTTTTGTAGCAGAAGAGTTAATCATTGATAAGACAATAAAAAAGCTGCTTTATAATAAAATGTATTGTTTACTACCATATTATTGATCATAAGTCAATCATTGTCATACAGTTCACAGTAATCCATTTCACAAGTGAATTTGTCAATCAGTTTGAGATTTATTATGAGGGCTTGTTTAAGGACCCGTCAATTTCAACAAGTGTCAGACATGCTTGAGTATCGTCTCGGGTGCGCTGCGTCATAAACATAAATTTTTTAGGTCACAGTCTCAAGTTAAATATAGTTTAATACTTAGAACACATCTTGAGATCCCTTAGTTCAAATTTGCACTCCATCAAGTGTTTTGAATGCAAGAACATAACGAATGTCTGTTTTGTGCTGACTGGTTGTTTTCTTCACTGTATAAACTGCACGCTGCCACACAGCTGAAATTTCACTTACTGCCCTCTGGAGTAAAAAGGTGGTACTGCAAGTTTGCATTTCTCAGGAATGTTCCTTATTAAAATCCGGGGCAAACGATTAATTGCATACATTTTTTAACGTGTTATTTTTAATAAAATGAATCGCACTGAATTAGCATTAAATCGACAGCCCTAATTATTATATTAAAGTATATTTTAGTCACTGGCAATAGTACAATTTAAATGATTGTTAATATACAGTTGAAGTCAGACGTTTAGCCAAATACATTTAAACTCACTTTTTCACAGTTCCTGACATTTAATAGTAGAAAACTTTCCCTGTTTTAGGTCAGTTATTATCAATGCTTTATTTTAAGAATGTGAAATGTCAGAATAATTGTAGAGAGAATTATTTATTTTGTTTACTTACATCACATTCTCAGTGGGTCAGAAGTTTACATACACTTTGATAGCATTTGGTAGCATTGCCTTTAAATTGTTTAACTTGGGTCAAACATTTGGGGAAGCATTCCACAAGCTTCTCACAATAAGTTGCTGGAATTTTGGCCCATTCCTCCAGACAGAACTGGTGTAACTGTGAGGTTTGTAGGCCTCCTTGCTCGCACATGCTTTTTCAGTACTTAAAAATCACACTGAGGTCAGGGCTTTGTGATAACCACCCAAATACCTTTACTTTGTTGTCCTTAAGCCATTTTGCCAAAACCTTGGAGGTATACTAAACTTAAACTTCCTGGCTGATGTCTTGAGATGTTGCTTCAATATATACACATAATTTTCCTTCCTCAAGATGCCATATATTTTGTGAAGTGCACCAGTCCCTCCTTCAACAAAATGTTTTGTTAATATACAGTATAGTCATGCATACTGTTACCGTGAAATTAAATTACCAGTCTGATCTCATGACATTTACGTGAGACTAGGTTTAAAGTTACATATTTTGAGACAAGATTTTGGTTCTGATGATTAGTTTCTCAAATGTCTCTCATTTTCTGATTTGTCCAAGGATGTGAGTGCTGGTCAAGCTATAATTATTTCCTTTTGTTTTGTTTTTACAACAGCTCAAAACATACGCTGCAGGAACCATTTCCAATGTGCAACTATGGTTTCCAACTCCTCAATGCATCCACAATAACACAGGGTGACCATGATGAAAATATCTGACCATCTTTAGAACACTATATGACATTATGCCTTTGCTCTGTGGGAAAACCACATTTAAAACCTTAAAACTGATGGCTTTGCACAACACTTCACTCAATCTTTATAAAAATACTGGGATGCTTAGTGGGATGTCATCTTTTGGAACAAACTTTACAGAGTTCACAAATGTAATGACAATGTTTACAGTTTGACAAGAGAACTCATATAGAGAGTGCACAGTGGAATATTGAATTCTCAAGTGTTATAAAAGACTAAAAATACCCTATTTATATGTAGGTTTTATGTATGTTTCATTGATATGTTCCCAGAACATGGAAAGATTCATATATCTTCTTTCTCCAGTTTCAACACTTACTGTACATGATGTAAATAAATAGGCTTCAAGTTATAGTCCCTCTAAAGTTACAGATCTTTTCAATTAATTGGTTGACCCAGTTCACAAAACTGTCCTGATTGATTTGCTAACAGCATGTAACATAAATGAATGTCTGTGCATTATCACAAAGCTATCTTACGACTTACAAAGACTTGGATAGTATGCCTACATCACATTTAAGATGCTTAGTGGTGCCTTTTGGTAATTTTGGACCTTGACAGACCCCGTCCTTATTCATTTTCACTACATGGAAAACGTCTTGTGTTCAACCAGAAAGACTGGTTTGGAACAACATGAGGGTGAGTAAATGGAAACAGAATTTTCCTTCAAGATTTGTGTTCTTCATGTGTTAGACAAAGATGTTCCCCACTGTGTACATGTAGTTTCACCAGATTTGGCAGCAGATGTGTGCGTCACAAAAGCTGTTTTTACTGAGCTGATTCTGGTTGAGTATTTTGCTGCAAGCGACCACAGAGATGCAATCAAACCGAGACAGCATGTCTAAACTTGTGCAGCCTTAAGAGATGGTGGTAAAATTGACAGTGCTTCATAGATAAAGCAAAGTTTGTTGGGAAAGAGAGGTTGTAGTCAAATTAAGAAAATGCTGTTTTGTCAAAGGAACACCAACTGAAAACACTAGCATTGCTGGTCAGAAGCATATGTTGTGTTTTGGGTGCTCCACCAGGCTCGATCAGCTAGACCTGCACTAAACCTCCACTAGCCAGCATAAATCAGGAACTGCATGCTGGTTAAGCTCGTCTTTTTTTTCACAAGGCAGTTCAGCCCCCCAAAACTTCTTTACTGACATTCGTGTCATTGCGAACCCGTTTTACTTTTTTTCTGACATGGAACACAAACTATACATTTTTAAGAATATCCTAGCTGCTCTTTTCCATTTAATAAAACTAAATGAAGCTGGTGCTGTTGTGACCCAAAATAAAAATAAATAAATAAATAAAATAAAAAATATATATATACATACATATTCCATCTGTATTTTGCTGCATTGCAAGGAATGCTGCAAAAGAGAAGAAACAAAAAGAAAAACGAAATCCTTCATAAGGACTCTTTTTATATAATGCTGCTTATTAGGCATGGATCATTAACTATCATTAACAAACCAGGCACCATTGTTCATATATTTTAGTAATGTTTGCATTTCTTAAAAATGTCTTTGAAGAGTATGTAAATGATTAAATAAATGAAAGTCTTGCCCGTTCCTTACACAAACCTATCATATGGCTTCAGAAGACTTAGAATTTAGAGCACAAGCTATATAGACTTCTTTTATAGTACTTTTTATTTTTTGTCTTTTTTGGAGCTTGACAGATACTGGTCACCAACTGCATTAATTGTCTGGAAAATATCAACATTATTTAACATTTTAAAAGGTTAACAAAAACATGTTCCGTGCTCCAGCAAGAGAGGAAGTCATATGGGTTTAAAAAGACCCAATGTGTTAGTAATCGATGACAGAATTGTAATATTTGGGTAAACCTTTTCTTTTTAAAATGCATGGCACATCCATGCTTTGCATTTACACACTCTCAAACACACATACTTTTAATAGAGGGAGAAAAAGCTCTTTATGTGTCCTCTGAGATTAGTACAGGGAATGGGAAATGATCTTGGAGGCAGGCGGGTGCAAACCGGGTGAAGTTGTGGTTTTCCAGTGAGTTCTAGTGTTGCAGCAGAGATGTGCAGTGTCTGCATTGCAGGATAAGGATTATAGTTGAAGCCTCACTGTATTACATACAGTAAGAGAATAAATAAATGAGCAAAAGAGAGAGGGGTTAAGCATGGCCTTCCTACTGCAAAGATTGTGCAATTATCAAGAACTATAACCTTGTGACCTCTATGAATCACCTCCATGAGCACCTGCCACTTCTCTTGGAAACACTGATAATAGAGAACATTCAGAATGTTGCATTAGACTGTTGGGGAGTGACTAACTAAAATTAGTGACACTACATTACTTACGCTAGATACATTTGTCAGATTTGTGACACTAGCTTATCAGTTTTTGATGTTTGATGTTTGATGTTGTGTGTATGGGGCAGATACAGAACTCTATGAAGTGTGCGGTTCATTCACAAAATTCTTTACTGAACACGAACACATGATGTGTGCCGTCTTTCAAACGCCCTGTCTGCTGATCTGAATGAGAAAGACACCACTGCCATCTTCTGTTTCTCTGTTTCTCACCCTCTATTTTTGTTCTCCAGATAGATCATACAGCAAGGAAGAGCAGCAGACTGAAACTCCAGCTCTGCAGAGACTCTGGGGAGAGAGAAAAACGCTGCTTTATTGAGCAACATCTCTCTCACTCTCAAACAATGGGCATAAACAGATGCCGTATGCACTACTGCAGGGTCAGTCTGGCCCATTAAAACAAACATCTTGGGAAAAGCTCTCAAAGCCTTTCAGTAAGAGGAAGTGTTTTAGTTTTCTTCTGCAACAGAAACGCATTTGTAAGTTAGCAATAAGACTCCACGTACACAACTTAGCCAGGAGTGTCCAACATTTTAACATCATAACAGTGTTGGGGAAGCGAGGAACTTTGAAACTGTGACTTTTCAAGCTACGAGCCACTCCTAATTTAATGTAGTTAAAACTAGAGTTGGGTTATTCTTTTGAGAAAGTTGTTAGATTCAACACAAAGTACTGACAGAAAGTTGCTCGCTACTAAAATGTGTTTTAAGGGGGCAATAAGGCGCAACAGTGCCCACCCACTTTTTCAATGCCTTTTTACATTTTTACATTTCAGTGCTACACATAAGAGAGAGACGATAGTTCAGAACATCTGTAATGTAACAACAAAATGTGTATACGTTTTTAACATAGCACATTTTAATGAGTTACTCTCCAATGCTACGTTATAAACATTTGCATCTAAATGCATTTGAAAATGCACGTCCACGTGAATGCATAATTGTACCATATGTGCATGAGAGAAACACATGGTAATAAATCTGGGCAGTATGGAATTGCTGATGTGTATTCTGTGTAGTTAAAGGCGCCCAAAGAGGAACACACTCTATGCTCTTCTGATGTCCTGAGAGAATGTTTCTCCACAAACAGTATAACCCAGTCTGACTGCAGCATCCTTCACTCAGGCATCCACATCAATGCCTCGGTTGTACTGAAGCTATATGGTTGATGTACTGAATAAGAAAAGGAACACTCTGGGTTATTTATGTCTGACCAAGCGCTGGTTTGAGCCTGTTGGGTCGTTTTGTTGGATTATGCTCACAGTCTGGGTTCATTTTTGTGAAACCAAGCTGCTGGGTCAGTGACTGGGTCAGTTTCACAGTAGAAACAATGTTCGCCCTTACATATCTACCCATCTGCTGGGTTATAGTACTGTAAGCCTGCTGGTGGCTGATCTTCCCCAAGCTGGATAAAACTGAAAGGGTTTGGCAACTAATATGGTCTTCTGTTCTGAGAGTTAAGCTTGTTTTTTAAACTTTACAATGTTTACTTTGTAACATTAACTTACAACCAAGCAAGCTAACTAGGCAGCTAATCTATTTCATATCTGCAAACATGTAGTGCACAAAGAAGTGTGCATACTAGAATACTTCCTCTAAACAAGCTGCCATTATCCACTTGCTTGAAGGTGGACTCAGTAACTTATTGCTCGTGTCATCTTGGTTTATAGTGACACCTAGTGGTGTGGATGCAGCATTATTCAACATCAAAGGTTTTCAGTTACAGATGTCATTGTAGAAATTGACTATTCACAATCATCCATGATTAATTTAACACAAGACTGAAAGTGTCCAATAACAAGACTAGTCACTGAGTTTAAGTGAGTAGTATTCAGCTGGTCATGTGATTCTAAAATGGCAGCCTCCATGAGTGCAACCCTGCCCCATGTAGAATAAAACAGCTTTTATAATGTTACTGATATGGCTAGAGTCCTCATCTCATGTGAGCGGCCATGATTTTATACATACTGTATGTTTCAAAATTCATTCATTCAGTTAATTTCTTTAGGAGTACAATTTTTTTAATAGGGAAAAAATTACTGAGTGCAACTTTAAAGGGAGGTAAAACTTCGACGTCTGACAGATATTTACATTTACATTTATGTATTTGGCAGACACTTTTATCCAAAGCGACTTACAGAGCACTTATTACAGGGACAATTCCCCCAGAGCAACCTGGATTAAGTGCCTTGCTCAAGGACACAATGGTGGTGGCCGTGGGGATCGAACCAGCGACCTTCTGATTACAAGTTTTGCGCTTAGCCCACTACGTTGTTGTTTTTCTTTAATATCACTTTGAGAAAAGAAGATATCATACAAGTTGTCCATGTGTATTGTGCGTCATATTCTTCATACGTAAGTCTTCTGAAGGTATTTTGGTGATAAACAACCCACAGTTTGTCATTTTTGAGTGAAAAGAGGGTTGCGTGTGTGTTGGGATATGAGATAAGCTCATTCACAGTAGCATGCGTGTTCACGTGAGAACTCGTGTTGCTTTTAGCTCTAAACAATGTATGTATGTGAACACACATGCCACTGTGAATTACAACAGAATGTTTGTTTTTGGGTGAACTGTTCCTTTTATGGCAGGGGTGACAACTGATGAGTACGAAAGAAAGCCGGAAAGAGACACTGTGTAAATTAAGGACCAACATGGATCTATCAGAACTATGTCTCTGTGTTCCCTCTGTTATAATAACTCTGTCTAAAGCCCAAATTTAAAAGATCCATCAGACAGATACGGAAGTCTATTCAAATTGTTATTAAATCATCAATACTACTTTTCAACACCCTTAGTCCATTCACTAGCTGAACTTGCTTAATTGAACAGACTACCAGAGAGATAGAGAGAAGAGGTAGGGGGTTTAAATGAGTGACAGCTAAATTACTCTCCTCTTCATGTTGTAGTATGAATCGCTTTAGACACGGCAGTTATTGTGCTTTGGATAGTCCCATTTGCAGCTAAATTATGAAGAAGTGTTGGTAATTCATTATGGGAGCAATTACGATCATGTCCCTAGAAATCTACGCAAGAATCGGGCCATCCAACTCAACCATGGCAGTAGATTCTCCATTTCACCCAATTTTGCTCAATATGATCCATTATCAGGTCATCTAATGATACTGTATTACTTATAATCCTGGAAAAGCATTACATAAGCTTGTCTGATCCCAATTTAAGACATATTCTAGGATATAACCCCCTGTGTATGACCCTTAATGGAACATTATACATACTGACAGCATGTTAAGTCTGTACTTTTCACCAATAAAAGAAATTATTTCTCATGCATGGTATGGTACACTGAAAAGACACTTTACTGACTTTATTACAGATATGAGAGTAAAATACCAATATAAAACCCTGCTGAAAAACAGGGTTAAAGGGAGAGTTCACCCAAAAATTAAAATTCTCTCATCATTTACTCACTGTAATGCCATTCCAGATGTGTATGACTTTTGTTCTTTAACTAAACACTTACAAAGATTTTTAGAAGAAAATCTCAGCACTGAATTCAATGCAAGTGAACAGTGGCCAGAACTTTGAAGCTCAAAAAAGCACATAAAAGCAGCATTAAAGAAATCCATAAGACTCCAGTGGTTAAATACATATCTTCGGAAGTGATATGGTATGTGTGAGTGAGAAACAGATGAATATTTAAATTCTTTTACTTTTTTTTACTATAAATTATTCCCCCAGCCCACTAGGTGGCAATATGCATGAAGAATCCGAATGTATACGAATTTATCCCTACTGGGCAGTGACAAGAATTTCTAGAAAAAAGGACATACATATCAATCTGTTTTTCACCTATCACATATCACTTCTGAAGATGTGGATTAAACCACTGGAGTTGTATGGATTACTTTTATGCTGCCTTCATATGCTTTTTGGAGCATAACAATTTTGTCACACATTTACTTGTATTGTATGGACCTACAGAGCTGAGATATTCTTCTAAAAATCTCATTTTGTGTTCTGCCAAAGAAAGTCATACACATCTGGGATAGCATGAGGGTGAATAAATGATGAGAATTTTCATTTTTGGAAATTGGGAAAAAAAACTTTAATTTCAATCAAGGGATTTACTAAGAGCATACAGTCAACTTGAGGAACACATTACATGCTTAAGCTAAATGCCAAAAACAGGAAAGAGAAAATGGAGATTGTTAGTAAAAAAGGACTAACAACGTAGATCTGTTTATCACCCACACATATCATATCACTTCAGAAGACATGAATTAAACCACTGGAGTTTAATGGAATAATTTTATGCTGCATTTATGTCCTTTATATAGCTTTAAAGTTCTGGCAATTCATCACTTGCATTGAATGGACCAACAGAGCTGAGATATTCTTCTAAGAATCTTTATTTGTGTTCAGCAGAAGAAACAAAGTCACACATCTGGGATGGCATGAGGAAATTATGAGAGAATTTAAATTTTTGGGTGAACTATTCCTTTAAGCTGGTCTAGCTAGACTCCTGGTCACGCTAATGTTTCGTTGCCAAATGTACCTAAAATCCCTTTAAATCTATCAAAATTGGACTCGTTTTGCTGTTCTTGGGTGGTAGAGCTGGTCTAGACCACCATGACCAGTATGGGAGACCAGTCCAGACCAGCAAACCAACCAGGGTTAAGTTAAGTATCAGCAGAGAGAGAAAGAGAAAGCAAGGGAAATAGTTGTTAACAAGAAGTAGAGAGAAGAAAACAGAAATGCTGTAGATGAGGAAAAACAGAAATAAACATGCTAAAATTTATGTTTCTGTGTGGTCTGCCTTGGATATCCCTCAAGTTAGGAACCACATCAACAGTTTTTGCGTGTGCTCCCCCATAGCGACCAAAGTAAATATCTGAAGTTAAGTAATTGGAGGTCAGAGGTCAACACATTAGCATTGTTATGTTATTTGCTTGAATTGTAATTGCTCGTGTTGTTAGAGAGCTGGTCACATTGAGGCACCTCAGCAGCACACAGACTCCAAAAGACCGCATGATGAGAAATTACGCTAATGCACCAGATACTCGTTATATGGTCATGCTGCTCACATAGCAAGCAAAATTAGCATCAGTGCGATGCTGAGAATAGGAATGCGGTGATCTGTTGTGTCACTGTTAATTGTGGCCTGCAGGAAGACAAATGAATTTAAATGGTTTTTCTTTTCGAACTTACCCATTTGCCACTTTTATTGAGAGAAGGGCATTTAACAAAGGGGTGCACCACATGCTCAATATGTCATCACGTCTGCACTAACCACTACCTGGATGAATACATCAGGATTGCCCAGAGTGAATTTCCAAGAAGAACATTATTTTACAACCCTTAAGAGTTTTCTAGGATACAAATCCTAACCCTAACCCTAACCCCACCTAACCTAACCTAACCAAACCTAACCTAACCCTAACCCTATCCTAACCTAACCTAACCTATACCTAACCCTAACCTAACACTAACCCTAAACTAACCTAACCTAACCTAACACTAATCCTAACCTAACACTAACCCTAACCTAACACTAACCCTAACCCTAACCTAACACTAACCCTAACCTAACCCTAACCCTAAACTAACACTAACCTAATACTAACCCTAACCAACCACTAACCCTAACCTAACCCTAACCTAACCAAACACTAACCCTAACCTAACACTAACCCTAACCAAACACTAAACTTAACCCTAACCTAACACTAACCCTAACCCTAATCTAACACTAAACTAACCCTAACCCTAACCTAACCTAACCCAAACCCTTAAAGATTGATTAAAGCGCTGCTCAGTAATTAGTCCTATACGTACTAAACAAAATGTTAAACTGATTTTTTTGTTGATAATAATAAACAAAATATCTTCTGAATGTGTAAAAACTCAACATTCTTTTTGAATTTTTCATTAATAACCCTAACCTAACTCTAACCTAACACTAACCCTAACATAACTCTAACCCTAACCTAACTCTAACACTAACACTAACCTAACACTAACCCTTATCCTAACCTACCACTAACCCTAACCTAACCCTGAGCTAACACTAAACCAAACCTAACACTAACCCTAACACTAACACTAACCTAACACTAACTTAACCCTAACCTTAACCCTAACCTTACCCTAACCTAACACTAACCCTAACCTAAAAGTAACCCTAACCAAACCTAACCCTAACGCTAAACTAACCCTAACCTAACCCTAACACTAACCCTAACCTAACCCTAACCTAATGCTAACCCTAACCCTAACCTAACCCTAAACTAACACTAACACTAACCTAACACTAACCCTAACCTTAACCAAGCACTAACCTTAACCTAACACTAACCCTAACCTAACACTAACCCTAATCTAACCCTAACCCTAACCCTAACCTAACAGTAACCTAACCTAACCTAACCTAACACTAACCCTAACCCTAACCTAACCCTAACCTAACCCTAACCTAACCTAACCCAACCCTAACCGAGTCATTTATTCCCAAATTAGACTACACTGGTAGTTCCGTTCTCCTTGTTTCATCTCTTGTTTTCTTTCTCCATCCTTCTTCCTGTCTTCTTCCTTATTTTTTCTTTATGCTTTCCTTCATTACATCCTTCCCTCCATTTTCCTTACTTAATTTTCTCATCTTTCCTTCACTAATTCCTTACATTCTCATTGTTTCCTCTTTTTCTCCTTCCTCCCATCTTCTTCCTTCCTTTCTTTTCCTTTATGCTATCCTTTCTTGCTTCCTTTCTTCCCTTCTTTCTTCCATTTCCATGGAAGCGCAGCATAGTTCTAGCAGGAAGACTAGCAGCTGTACATCATCACATCATTAGCTGGGTAACTCCTAGCCAATCGCATGTAAGCCATTGCTTTATAAGTCTGCTCACAATCTATCACATTGCTGTTTCAGTGTGCCACCACCAGTTGAGCCACGTCCCGCACGGGGGTAGGCTCCTCGCCCCTGCCTCCTATCTCCGGCAGGATATGATGGTTCCGAGTACAACTACCTCTGGCCTACGCCAAAGAGAGACATTACTTTCTGTTTTACATTCATCAAATAAATGGCATCTTAAACCTCATTCAAGCCTGCGTGTCTTCCCAATAGAACTATCTTTCTTCACTCCTTCCTTGGTTTCTCCTTCCTTCCTTTACCATTTCCTTCCTTTCATCACCCCTTCCTTCTTTCCTTCCTTCCTTTACCATTTTCTTTCTTCCTTACATACCATTTTCTTCATTTGTTCATTTCTTCCTTCCTTGATTTCCTTCATGCTTAATTTTTTTCTTCCTTAATTTCCCCAGATTTCTGTCACTCTTTCCTTCCTATCTCCTTGCTTCCTCTCTCTTTTTTTTTTAGATAGCTCTAAATCACTATATAGTACCACAAAATCCTCAAACACTGTATGTCCTGGCCATCTTGCCTCAAAGAAACATACATTTTGTTTTAATTACTGTACAGTGAGCTTAAAAGTGTGGCACAGGTTTGATCCTCAGGACAGGGTATACCTGAGGGATGAGTGCAAATTCTTTATATCCTCTTACAGCTTGGAGAACTTCACTCCTTCGAGAGGAGACAGACAGGGGAAGTGTAACACAATGCACTGGAGGGGAAGAGCTCATCATAATGAAAAAGAACCTTGGGAATCCTTTGTTTTCCTTTGCTCCTTTATTTCTGTCTAGCTGTGCTCTAGCGCAAGTTGCCAAACTTTGCCAGAAATGCTTCTACGAACCGGAAGAGGTTTAACGTGAGGTCTAGATGAAGTTATAGATGTATTAAAGAAAAAACAGAAACCAAAACAAGAAATAGACAATGCAAGTAAAGTTTTCATCGGGTTAAGAGCCGGGTGCTAGACGTGGATGTTGCCAAAGTTGTGAGAAAGGTCAAAGGTAATGTAAGATCCAAAGGGCAAAGCTGCATTTCAGAGGCAGAAGCCCTGGAGTCCTGTGTGGAACTGAGTTCATTTGGCTGTCTCAGCTCTGCAGGGTGCCACACACTTGGGTGGTGAGCAGAGGCGCTACAACAGAGCCTGGATCGCCCGCAGTGCGGCATGTTCTCAGCACGACGGTGACCACATGGCACACTCTGTACAGGGCTGAGCACCAGTGCTGCCTCATTATTGAGCACCAGTTAAAGAAAGGCTCATACACTTACCCTGCAGACAGAGGCCTGATCCCTGGTGAGATGAGGCAGTCCAGTCTTCTCCTTAATGACACACTACAGTATACAGTACTCTTTCCTTCATTTCCTCTTTTTTCATGTCTGCATTCTTTATTCATAATTTTTTTCCCTTCTTTCCCTCCAATTTTTATATCTTTCCTTCCTTATTTCTTTATTTTCGTACGTAATTATTCTTGTTTTCCTGTCTCCTTACATTCCATGTCTTCCTTAATTTATTCCTTCTTCATTTTTATTTCTTAATGCTTTCCTCGTCCGTTCTTCCTTCCTTCCTACTGTCTGTTTGTCTTTCTTTCTTTTTTTTTACTTCATCCAATTTTAAAATTTTTCCTTATTTCCTCTCCTTCCTATCTTCTGTCTTCCTTTTTCCACCATAATTTTTCATTCTTTCATTTCCCAATCTTTCATTGTCAGTTTCCTTTCTTTTTCCTTCCATCTCACATTCTCTTTCCTTCTTTCATTCACTTCCTTCCATCCTTCCTTCCTTCCTTCATACTGTTTCTCTTTCTATCTCTTTTTCCACTTTAATTTCTTCCTTGTTTACCTGTCTCCTTCCTTCCTCAATCTTTCCTTCCTCCTTTAATTTTTTGTTCTTCCCTACTTTCATTCCCATCCTCTCTTTCCTTCCTTTATTTCCCCATCCATCCATTCATCCTTCCTTCCCACCCTCTCTTTTCTCTCTTCTTTCATTCCTTCTGTTTCCTTCCCTCTGTCTCTTTCTTTCCATATTTTCCCTGTTTTTCCTTCCTTCCATATTTTTTCCCCTACAGCCTTCCTTCACACTTTACTTACTTTCTCCTTTTTCCCTCCTTTTTTTTCTTTCATTTCTTTCCTTTTAGCTAATTTCTTTCCTTCTTTACTTCATTTCCTTCTCTCCTTCACTTTCCAACACCTCAGCTCTGCCTGGTGAAAGTTTTGAGCCCATAAGAGTCACTAATAATCCAATTAAGCCAAGCAAATTGTGCAGTCAGTGCAGATTTCTTGCTATAACACTTCACCTCCATCATCTAACATAGACCATCAGGGAAGAAAAGTGACTAATACACAGATTTATGCAGTATATGCATTTACCCTGTGGCAAGACACTGACGATGCATTTTTTGTCACAAGATGAACCCTAGTGTTACATATAAAGGCCCAAACATGGGCCCTGACAAAAGGCCCATGTTTGTTTGTTTGTTTTTTCCTTTTAGAGCATTCTATTTCCTGAGAACATTCTTACTGATCTTGAACTTTAGAATAGAGACTTTATCTTATAGAACAGATTGATCTTCTCCCTAAACTGATGCATTTTAATCAGTGTCAGTTATTTATGGATCGAAAGGAAAACTGTACCTTTATGGAGAATGCCCTAACGTGATCCAAAAACTGCATTTTGCAAATGGAGCTTGTGTGAAAGTGTGTGTACTAAACTGACTGGAAGGTCTTCATATCTGAACCAACATCTGATGGATGTTCTAATCCTTTTCACAGCTGTCAGAGGAAATGAGCATGAAAATCTCTCTCTCTCTCTCTCTCTCTCTCTCTCTCTCTCTCTCTCTCTCTCTCTCTCTCTCTCTCTCTCTCTCTCTCTCTCTCTCTCTCTCTCTCTGTCTCTGTCTCTGTCTCACTCTGCGAGTGCGTGTTGGGAGTGAGTGCGGTGAGTGCTGCTGAGAGCGTGCTGAATGTGAGTTCTCTACTTTCTTTCAAAACTTTTGTTTCTCTGTTGATGCTTTGAGGAGTTGTTTAGAGGAACAGTGTTCATTGGGGTTCATTGGTGTGTGTTTGGTGGAGGCGGCAGCGGCCGGCGTGGCTGTCAGCATGGCTGCAGCAGGTGAACACACTAGTTTGCACAAACTCACGCGCCGACACGCTATTAAATTTTCTCCGCCTAACGGGTGTTCGGTTGAGGATTGTAGTCTAGCGGTGGGTGAGATTGTCGGTTATGACAGTATAAAATCGGCTTCTAGGATGAATAGTGCCGTTGTGATTTTTTTAGACAGTGTGGACAAAGTAAATCAGTTGCTTGAAAGTGGAGTTGTGATTCAGGACACATACACACCAGTTCTGTCGCTTGTAAACCCTGCCAAAAAAGTCATTATTTCGAATATACCCCCGTTTATGAAAAATGAGCTTTTAGAAAAAGAGCTAGGCAGACATGGAAAACTAGTGACTCCGATAAAGATGATTCCTATCAGCTGCAAGTCTCCTCATCTCAAACACGTTGTGTCTTTTAGGAAACATGTACACATGATTCTTAAAAAGAGAAATGAAGAGCTAAATCTAGTGTTTAAGTTCAAGGTTGATGACTTTGACTACACTGTGCATGTAACATCAGAGACGATGAAATGCTTTGGGTGTGGGACTGTTGGGCATGTGATTCGCTCTTGCCCTGAGAGAGCAGGGGAGACGCGCGCTGTTAACGCAGCGGATTCACCGCCCATTCGGGCCGAAAGTGGAGTTTCTTTACCTGGCGAACCGCAGAGAACTGTGCAGGAAGAAAACCGAGATGATAGCGATAAGGAGAATGAGCAGACAGAAAATGTAACGAGTGAACAAAACGCACAAGATGGTTTAAACAAGGTTTTAAATGTTGGTCAAACCGCGACTAGAGTAGCTGAGTCAGTGTTGTTTAATGAGGAAGATGTTTTTTTGGATGCTGAAATTTCCAAACTGTCAACAAAGAGGAAAAATCCAGAAATTAAATCAATCACTGAACAAAATGCAAAAGTATCAAAAACGAATCCTATGAGCTGTTCTTCTCAGTCAGATGATGGGTTGATGAACATGGAGACACACAGATGGATGTGGAGAGTGCTTACTCTTTCACAAAAATTCTGTCCGTTTTACAAAGAACTAAAGGGTTGAGATTGGTTAAAATTGATGAGTTTTTCCCAGACTTAAAGTTGTTCACTGATTCAGTCAAATTGTTCATGAAAAATACAGAAAACCCTGGCCAACTGACCTTTACAGATCAAGAAATTTTTCGTTTAAAAAAATGTCTTATTAAAGCGAGAGCACAATTAGTTAATGATGGTTAAGTGTCTTTTGTTTGTCTTTTTCTTTGTTTGTGTTAACCTCTCTGTTCTGTTTAAATGCAACTTAACTTTTACTATGTGTGACATAAAGTTGGGTTCTTTAAACGTTAATGGTGCTAGAGAGGATGTGAAGATAGTTTCTCTCATCAGTTTGTTTAGAGTTAAAAAACTAAATGTAATTTTTTTACAAGAAACACATAGCACAGTTGAAAATGAAATCACGTGGAAGAAAGATTGGGATGGGGAAGTTTTTCTCAGTCATAAGTGTAGCAACAGTGGTGGAGTGGGTATTTTGTTTTCTAGAGATTTTTTACCCATCTCTTGTGTTACTGAGGAAATCATTGCAGGTCGCTTGTTAAAAATACAAGCTGTTTTTGAAAGTGTAAAAATGACTTTCATCAATGTTTATGCTCCTACTGTAGGCCCAGAAAGGGTGGTCTTTTTAAACATTCTAAACGATGTAATAAGCAACTGTGACACTGATGGATACATGTTCCTGGGTGGGGATTTTAACTGCACTGAGAATGCAGCTCTAGACAGAAACCACCCAGAACCACATGGAGCCAGTAAGAATTGTCTTGTAAAAGTAATTGAGATGAATGATTTATGTGATGTTTGGAGGTTTTTTCATACCACTCAGCGTCAGTATACTTGGACTTCTGTTAAAGATAATTCTTTGTCTTTGGCTAGGCTTGATATAGTTTACTGTTTCAAACATCAGAGCAATGTTCTTAAAGGTTGTTCAATACACCCAATTGGTATTTCAGATCATTGCCTCGTACAAGTTGCTATCCTTGTTAAGGATGTGAAATGTAGAAGTGCCTATTGGCATTTTAATGTATCCTTGCTTTCTGATAACACTTTTAAAGATGCTTTTAAGTATTTCTGGAGTGGTTTCACAAAAGAAAAATCTGAGTACAATTCATTACAACAGTGGTGGGACACAGGGAAGGTCAATATAAAACAGCTGTGCCTACAGTATACTCTCAATGTCACAAAGGACATGACTAGATCTATGAAAACTTTGGAGAGTGAAATAGAGAAGCTGCAAAGTTTGGCAGACTCAACAAGAGAAGGAGAACATTTTAAAATTCTTAAAAAGAAAAAGTCAGCTCTATCTAACCTGTTGGGTTTCTCTGCTCAAGGTGCTCTGGTTCGTTCACATTATCAAAATATTGCCAAAATGGATGCACCTTCTCATTTTTTTTTCGGCCTTGAACGAAAAAATGGACAAAGGAGGCTTATGCACACTCTGCGGTCCAGCACTGGACAATTGCTGCAAGAGTCTGTGGACATTCGTAAATCTGCAGTTGATTTTTACAAGAATCTTTTCAAGAGTGAGTTCCAAGAGAGATCAGAGGTGGCACAGTCTTTCCATGAGGGCTTACCCAAGGTTTCTGAGGAGGCTAACATGGAGTTGGATGCTCCAATCTCTGCTGATGAACTATATTCTGCGTTGCAGAGTCTAGAAAGCGGTAAATCTCCAGGTATTGATGGACTTCCTGTGGATTTTTTAAAGCTTTCTGGCCTGTGATTGGCAAAGACTTGTTGCTTGTTCTCAGAGACAGTTTAAGAAAAGGACATTTACCTTTGAGTTGCAGGAGAGCAATCATTACTCTTCTCCCCAAAAAAGGGGATTTACAAGAGATAAAGAACTGGAGGCCGGTTGCTCTGCTCTGCACAGATTACAAACTTTTGTCAAAGGTGTTGGCAATGAGACTGAAAAACGTTATGGAGTATGTCATTCATGTTGACCAGACTTATTGTATACCCAATAGGTTGATATCTGATAATATTATTTTAATTCGTGATGTTTTAGACCTCTCCGATTCATTGGGTTGCGAAATTTGTCTGATTTCAATTGACCAAGAAAAGGCATTTGACAGAGTCGAACACCAGTATTTGTGGCAAACGTTAGATGCGTTTGGGTTCAGCTCTGGCCTAGTAAACATGATTCGAGTCTTGTATAGTGACATTGAGAGTATTTTAAAGATCAACGGTGGTTTAAGTGCTCCTTTTAAAGTTCATAGGGGGGTCAGACAGGGATGTTCATTATCTGGCATGCTGTACTCCTTAGCCATAGAGCCTCTTTTGCACAAATTAAGAAAATCTCTTGTCGGTGTAAACCTTCCTGGATGTGAAACCATTTTTAAATTATCTGCTTATGCCGATGATGTTGTTGTCATTGTTAAAAAACAGGAAGATATAGACACCCTTGTAGAAAATATTAATGGTTTTGGCGTTTTGTCATCTGCCAAAATTAACTGGGGAAAAAGTGAAGCTGTGACAATCAGTAACGAGTTAAGCAGAAAACTTGTTTTACCTGCCGGGTTAATTTGGAACAAGGGTGGTTTTAAATATCTTGGTGTTTATCTTGGAGATTATACTTTTCTGTGTAAAAATTGGGACAATGTTTTAGAAAAAGTTGAAGGACGTCTCAAGAAATGGAAATGGATCTTGCCACACATGTCTTTTAGGGGTCGAACACTTGTGATTAACAATTTAGTGTCATCAATGCTGTGGCACCGACTATCATGTGTAGACCCTCCTGCACAACTGCTGGCTAAGATACAGGCAGTGTTGGTGGACTTCTTCTGGGACCGGCTGCACTGGGTCCCACAGAGTGTACTGTTTTTGCCAAAGGAGGAAGGAGGGCAGGGACTCATTCATCTCGCCAGTAGGGGCGCTGCGTTCCAACTCCAGTTCATCCAGAGGCTTCTTGTTGGGCCTGCAAACCTTGTCTGGAGACCCTTAGCCAGAACTATATTGATCCGAGGTGGGAATTTGGGTCTTGCTGAGCCTTTGTTTTTAATGGACCTGAGTGCTAAAAAACTGTGTAACCTTCCAAAGTTTTACCATGGACAGTTCACTGTGTGGGGGATGTTCCATAAAAAGAGAGTGGCAAGCTGCGAGTCCCTGTCATGGCTGTTGAAGGAGCCAGTGGTGAATGGCATTTGTTTCAACGTGGAACACATAACAGGGCCCTTCGTTATGCAGTTGTTCTGTGTGGCTGGGACTGTTACACTGAGACATGTGATTGATCTGTGTGGACCAAATTTGATCGACACTGCAGGTCTAGCCTCTCATGTTGGAGTCAGATCGATAAGGGTCATAGATCAAATGGTCAGCAATTGGAAGCGTGAACTCACAAAGACTGAATTATCCTTGATAAAAGACTACTGTAATGGACAATGTCAACCAGTTGTTGATGATTCTTTTCCAGCATTGTCTCTTTTTCCTGATTTTAAAGACTGCACTGGTCAACTGTTAGAGTCCAGAGAGACTCCCACAAATGAATTTGATGACATGGGAGGAAAAACGATGTATAAAATGTTTGTAAAAATTGTGAATAAAGATAAACTAAGTGGTCGGGCTGACACTCCTTGGAGAGCTCATCTGGGGCTTGACAATGAGGTCAGACCAGTATGGAGAGTGATTTACAAACCACCGTTGACCAAAAGGGCAGGGGACCTACAGTGAAGAATTCTCCACGGTAGTGTGGCTGTCAATGCTTTCATTTCCATCATCAATCCTATTGTAAGTGAAGAATGCCCTTTTTGTTTACAGAGGGAAACAGTTTATCACTGCTTTTTGGATTGTAGCAGATTGTGCTCTTTTTTTCAGTTATTGCAACAAATGTTCATGATGTTTGGAGAGCATTTTTCAAAGCATCTATTTATTCTTGGTTTCAGTTACAGTCAGAAAAGGAGATTGAAATGTCAATTGTTTAACTTTGTATTTGGTCAAGCAAAAATGGTTATCTACCTAAGTAGAAGGAATAAGATCGAAGAGTCCTTAGATTTTGACATAAACACTGTTTTTGTTAGAATGGTGAAAGCTAGATTGAAAATTGATTTTGATTTCTACAGTTCCACAAATAATGTAGAGGAGTTCATAAACATTTGGTGTCTTAAAAATGTTTTATGTTCTGTTGTGGAGAATGTTTTGTGCTTTGGGAAAGTTTTGAGTTAAATCATGTTCTTTTGTAGAGAACTCTGTTTTGAAAAATAAAGAGTTTTTGAATCTCTCTCTCTCTCTCTCTCTCTCTCTCTCTCTCTCTCGCTCTCTCTATCTCAGTGTCCTTCTCTTCCATTTAATTTTTCTCTGTCTCCATGATAGACAGATATACGGATAAAGACTAATGAAGAAAAGTTTATCAAGTAACTGGCAGCTTTTACCCCATTTTCTTTTTTCTTTCAATGCCACGGATAGTGTATTTAATTTTCATTTTACAATCTGTGAGTACAGTCCACTTCAGCCAAATGGACAGGAGCAATCAATACTATATGCTTTAAAAACGTAGTCAATATTCACTGTGAAATTTTTATTCCATGGTAGGAAAAGTACCCTGCTGAATATAAACATATTAAACCAGCCAAAGATGGTTTGGCGTTTTAAGATGGTCTAGCTGATCTCCCAGCCAGGCCAAGCTGCAGTGAAAAACTCACGAGGACAATCAATGGTCACGTTTTTTGTGATTAAAGTATGGCAAATTAACTGCACAATTGTGTAGAATTAGCGGCAAAAAATAAAGGCTACTTTGTTGTGACTTGCTTCTGTCACAAAATTATTTCATTCATTGAATAGTTCAGTGACCCCTTCTAGAGATGCCACTAGAAGGTGACAAATGAGGGTCTTATGTGCTATGAGTGAGTCACTGAATCACTTTGAGTCGCTCATGACCAAAATCTACCAAGAGATTTGATAGTATATAAGCATTATAAGAACAAAGCAGATCTATAATTTCCCTTCAGTTTGAGCATTATTCAGTAAAGACAATAATAATAGCCTAATAATAATCATTTTGATTTTCGTCATTGTAAAATGCGTTTCACATGAGTTGAGTCCAGGCATTAACGTCCACTCAATGCCAGTGTCAAGCGGCGCTTTGCCCTCCACATGACAAACGTTGCAGAAAGCATCACGGAGGGGTGATTTTACAAGTTTTAGGTCTTAGCGTTTTCTTGGTGAATTTAAATTGGGTCAATAACTGGGGTCTCTGACACTCTGATGCTCAGAAACGATAATGTAATATTTAATTAAAATAAATGATGAGACATTCAATATCTCTTTGCAAATTTGGACAGTTTGTAAATATTTCTTGTTGCTTTTTACACTTAAAGACATTATATGTGAAGCAAAAATGTGTGTGAAAAACACTTGTGTGAAATGGGGCTACTTCATAGAGCTTATTCACACTACCATCTCTTCAATGGTAAATGGTCTGCACTTATATAGCACCTTTTTAACCTTAACAGTATTCCAAGCGCTTTACACTGTGACTCATTCACCCATTCACACACCGATGACAGCAGAGCTTTGTATACTGTCCCAAGGACACTTCAGCATGTGGAGTTGTGTGGGCCAGGAATTGAACCACCAACCCTGCGATTAGTGGCTGACCCACTCTACCACCTGAGCCACAGCTGCCCTAATGGCACAAATGGTATAAAGCTCCTAGATAACATCTGATTTTCTACAAATTATTTGTATACTGAATGTTCTTGGACAGATATTACATCAATATTTTGTCCTCGGAACGATCCAAAAAACATTTTCACAGCTCATTGAAGAGACGGTACGTCTATCCTTATCCCCACAGCCTCATTGTCATTCCCATTAAAAATCAAAGAAGCCGCTAGTGTGAATAAGGTCTATAGACATCAGTGTACTCTGCAGTGCTGACGCGAGTCATATGAAAGCCCCTTAACGTGTATAAATATCAGTCACTTTTGCACATTAATCGTAGCTCTTCACAATCCCGATTATGGGGAGTTTGCATTGGTTAGCTGGTCAGCCAGCTAGTCTCTCAGCATGTGTCCAAAATCCCTCTAAAACTAGCAAACTAGACCAGCCTGACAAGGCCAGGAGACCAGCTAGGACCAGCAAATCATCTTAGACTGGTTTGTTTTTTTGTTTTTTAGTAGGCTATTCTGTTCATAGTTACATGTAATCATTTAGCTTATCCAACAACTTAGGTATACATTTTTATTTCAGTCTATGTTTTCCCTTGGAATCAAACTCATTTGGTGTTGCTAACATCATGCTCTGCCAGCTGAGCTACAGGAACACATATTGCAAGCACAACTTACAATATCTTCCATCGTTCAAAACATGACTCATTAATTACACAGATGGAATATCTGACACATTACGCGATAATGGTAAACGTGAAATAAACTTGGGCACCATTAAACAATGCCTGCTGTTCCCTGTAATGTCTTTTTTCCCCCCTTTTCTCCCCAATTTGGAATGCCCAATTCCAAATGCAGTCTAAGTCCTTGTGGTGGTGTAGTGACTCGCCTCAATCCGAGTGGTGGAGGACGAATCTCAGTTTCCTGCGACTGAGAAGTCAATCCGTGCATCTTATCACGTGGCTTGTTGAGCATGTTACCGCAGAGACATAGCGCATGTGGAGGCCCATGCTATTCTCTGCGGCATCCACACACAACTCACCACGCACTCATTAACTCATTAAAGCAACCACATATTATAGTGACCACGAGGAGGTTACCCCATGTGACTCTACCCTCCCTAGCAACCGGGCCAATTTGGTTGCTAAGGAGACCTGGATGGAGTCACTCAGCATGCCCTGGATTCGAACTCACGACTCCAGGGGTGATAGTCAACGTCAATTAATACAGAGTCTTTGATTCAGTGAGCTATACAATAACTAGCACAGTCCAGCAGGCAGATGCAAGGTAAAAACAACACTTTTATCAATTATCTGTTTCCCAATTGTTTTGATAGCACTACATAGAAATCCCAAATAGTTGTTACTCCAGTAAATATTCCAGGTATTTACCTGATTCTATCTTGAGCTTTAAAAGACAAATTCACTCATTTAGAGACATCAGAGGAGTCCATAGCAATTAGGCATAAAGCTAGCTAATCAAGTCTTCTGTTCATCTGGTCTGGCCAACAATGTATGCGAATGGCTGATCACTTGAGAGTGGAGATTAGAGATGGTGAATTTAAACCCAAAATTACTGATATTTTACAACTGTATAAAAAAAGTAAGTGAAATATACAATTTTGCTCATTAATGTTTTGTTTAGTGTAGTTTAGCTTACTTGTTACTACAGTAGGTGTCTTTGATGCCACTAACCTAGCACACTTTGGCAAATCCAGTTATTATTTCTCAAAAGCACTCACTGCATCAACATGATATCTTGTAAACACAACTTTGTTTTCAGCTGGACTGGTGCACAACACTCCCAAAAGTAGCAAAAATATGTGCACTGTAAGTCGCTTTGGATAAAAGCGTCTGCCAAATGCATAAATATAAATATAAATATAAATATATAAAAAGCCAGAAAATCAAACTGGAACTGAAGAATCCAGACATATTTTAGATCCAGACCATTAAAGATCAGACGGTCAGTGAATAGACTTTTGCTGATATGCACACATTTAAGCAAAGGTTTGCAGAAATGTATCATTTGTGAAACACCAATGGATGTGTGTACAATATGTTGGATGTAATGTGAAAGATGGAACATCATGGCAGCAACAATGCTGAAAAGAGAAGAGAGAGAATGGAATCATCCATCTGTTGTCCCTGAACTCAGTGTCACTCTCAGTAAATCAATGAAAATCATAACAAAGAAAAAAAAAGATGCCAAAGTGACTAAACTGTTTAGTTTACAGATATTGAATAGAGCACAGCAAATGTCGCCTACTTCAGTTTTTTTTTTCATATGTATAATTTTTTTTAAAGCATCCCATATTAAAGGAACAGTTTAAGCTAAACCCAAGAATGAAAATTCTCTCACATTTTTGCACCCTCATGCGAACTTCTTCTGCAGAACAGATTAAAATAACTCCTTTTTCATTACAAATCTTAACATCAGCAATCCGATCTTGATTTCATGCTCGATTACACTCCCTATCACCACAAGCAGTAGGAAGTGTAATCGAGCTTGAAATCATGATTGCTAAGGACAATGCTGATGTCAAGTTTTATAGTGAAAAGGAGTTAACTGTTGGTATGTTCTCACCCAAAACTGATTGAATTTCTTCAGAAGACATGGATTAAAGCACTAGAGTTGTATGGATTGCTTTTATGCTGCCTTTATGTGCTTTTCGGAGCATCACAGTTTTAGTCACCATTCACTTGCATTGTATGGACATATTCTTTTAAAAACACTGTATTAATTTGTGCTCTGCAGAAGAAAGAAAGTCTTACACGTAAATGATGACTGAATTAGAGGTCTGCATGGGACTGTTTTTTTTCATCCCACTCCCACAAGTTTCTATCCTGCACCTGAATACTCCTGCTGAATTTTACTCCATGTTCACATGCTCTCTGCCCCCAGTGATTTTCTTCCCAACCGTTCAATCCGTTAGCCATGTAACCTGGCTAATGTAGCTAATGTTAGCTAATGCAACCTGTCTAGTGTAACTACTGTAGTCTGGCTAATGTAATAGTTAATGTTAGCTAACACAGGGCGGGAATTTTTTTTCTGAAATAATTTTGCAGGAGTTTTGTGTTCTCTCACAATAATGTTGCATGCTTCGCAAAAAATGTACTATGGTTTTACAACAGTAACCATATTTTAACCTTGATATTCCTAATAAAATCATAGTAACAATACAGAAAAATGAAAACTATTGCAATAAAAATCATATTTTTTTGGTCATTATGGTTTTACTAGAAATACAATGGTATTTAAGCTAGAAAATACATAATTAAAATTGTGTGAAACAATTAAGAGAATGTTTGAAATTGAGGTGTTTCAAAAGTATGAAAGAATGGGTTGATAGGAGCATTGTATTATGTATACAGTATGTGTATATGTTTGTGTATGTGTCATGTAGAAATTAAGCAGTTAAAGCAAATGCTAAATTTGGTAAAGTTTTATTCAAATAATGCATTTGTTAGGATTAAGTTAAAGTTAGAAATGTTATAGTCATTATGCTCATAATTCTTTTTTTTATTTTTTTTATTTCCACCAAACATGGTTTTGGTTTGGCATAGTTTTCTGCAAAAAACATGGTTAGCCTACAACAGTCATCTTTACTACAATATTACTATAGAATAAATATTTCTGCCAAAAACTATGGTTACAGTCTACAATGTTACTTTAGTAATCCGTAGTTAAACTATAGTATTTGTATAGTAAAACCATAACGACCAGTTTTACTTCTAGAACCCTTCTACTATAAACGATGACTTAGCATATATGCTTTTATTAACCTCAACCTCAAAACTAAAAAAGACTATATTAAAGCTCAGCAAAGGTTTAATGATGGGTGAGAGGAACATTACTGAGCACCAAACATACAAACACTGCCACTAACACAAACACAGACAGCACAGTGCGAGGAACAGTGTCTGTTGAATGGGAATTAATGGGAGTCATTTAGAGGGCTTGCTCTGTGTCTTTCCCTCCTCCTTGCCCAGGGATGTTATTCATTATTTTAATATATCTCCATGCCATTCCAGTACATTCACTCCCTGAGAGAGACCACTGAAGCATACATTACTCTCATTTACACTACACACTGACAGCGCAAAGAGGTGCTACATGGATAAACAAGTATATAAATGCATTGAAATGCAAAGAAATTTTCAGTATGCACTGAGATGTGGCATTACATAAGGAGCAGGAGAGGGGAGGTAGTTTTTAATGGTAAATATATTAGTCTTTGTTACGATTACTGTTATAATTGTTTGGACAAACTAAAAAAAATTAATAAATAAAAAAAGACATAAAAAGGATAGTTCTAGCTCTGAAATCTGATTGGATGGACTACATTCAAAGCCTTTGAAAATTAGATAAAATATTACAATATATGCACATTAATTAAATTAGCACTCTAAGTTGCTTACCCATAACAGATTAGAATAATCAGTGGCGTACGAACAACCTTAAAAGTGTATGTGAAAAAGTTGCAACCACCTATGAATAAAAAGTTTGATATTAAACAGAATTATTGCATATTTTAATGACTGCTGTCAAACATTTCAAATATTGGTGCTGTCAGAACCAACGAATCAAAGTATAAAAATACATCCCTTAAAGTCAGAGTCAAATAGGATCTTACCTAACCAATTTCTGAAACTTGTGTCACCTCTGTCGACACTGTTGACATGGACACTGATCTTTAATATATTTATTTTTCTAAAATATATGCCACAAACATCACTGTTGCAATTTATCTAAATTCAATATAATGGCCAAACAAAAAAAACAAAGTCAAAGAACTTTATACTATAATAGTTTAGATGTATGCTATGACATAAGAATATTGTTTCACTTTGAAAGATATCCTGAATGTCTTCCCACTTCAGTTTTCTTGGCTGGCGGTTGTACATGAGACATTAATAATGTTTTGGTAAGTTTTACATGTCATATTATTGGTCATTCAGTGTTTCAGTGAAAAAGACTAACAATAAAGAGGTCAGAGAATAAAAACTTGGTAAAAGTTACCAAAATGTAGTTTTTCATCTGTTTAGCAACATTAACTTACAGTACAATAGTCAAAGATTACTTCAATTTTTGCTCACGTCTTTGTCAACAGATCTGTTGCGCTAACGCCTGGCAGGCTTTTGGGCTCATTCATTTTAATCATGTTGTCTGCATTCAGCCGAACTAATTTGCTAAATTTAAAACAGGAACTGTGACATGTGAGCGCAAGCCAATGGGATTACTGCTTTTGAGTTAGTTCCACCCACTGCTGAAACAATCAGCTGGCAGAGGCTTCTGCCGGAATTTAAAGACTTTGTTTTATGCGAACTGCCACACTTTTTTCCATTGCACTACAATTAAGCAAAATAAACGTTCTGAAAAGGTGAGGGGGATGAATTTTGTTATTTTTAAAGTGAGGGGGACATGTCCCACCAGTTATAAAAGTTGTTACACCCCTGATTATAATGAATGATTGACCCTTCACTAAGCCCCGCCTTAAAAGCGTTTCTGACCAATCCTGTCTTAGCATCTGTTGCTGGGCCACTATTACTCTGACAAATGTTTGCTATTTTACAATGAGATTCTACAGAAGTAATGTGTTTGAGTTGTTTTATGTGGGATTTTATCAAAATAATAAAAAAAAATTTAAACGTATTGTTGTCGGGTCACTTGCAATAACAACAGGAGGTACCCAGAGAGGATACACATTTACTTGATACACAAGAGCATACTATACATTAGATTAAACTGAAATACTCCTCATTCCCAAGTGAACATGAATAGGATCAGTGAGGACACCTACATTTGCTCCGAGATAAATCAAAGCTAATAACAAAATTAATAATTGTATATATTGGTTCAAGTCTTGGTAAAGGCATTTAGTAAATAAAGAGTTCACAGCATCAAAGTGAGTTTGTTATGAGACATCATAAGTAGATCTGTTTACTTACACTAATGTTATGAGGTGTGGAATCGCTATCAAATGATGCTTTTCTCTTTTCAAGTGACTGTTAATATAATTTGTCTCCACAGATTACAATACATTTACTGTGTAATTAAAAACTTCTTATACAAAAAATTTATTAATAAATCATCAGATAAATATTCCTTACAATGTCACTCTTCATTCCAGCCCACGTAAGAATATTGTAAATTCCGTTTATGAGAATTTTTTGCCAAACACTGCGCCGTTGACGGCGATCTCCCATTCATTCCTATGGGGAGTTCTGCAGAGCTTGTCAGAGCACGTGACCGTAACCAAGGGGAGCGGAGCTTAGCAAAGGGTCAATCGTAAATTATTTATTAAACATTATTGTCTTTCATCATTTTGGTCTTGTTGCCATTGCAAAAAAGCAATAAACCTCTCAAGGCTGTATTTTACCTTTAAGGCTGATTAATAACAACCCTTAACTTGTAAAATCACTGTGCTTCAGCTGTTGCAGCCAATTGCTGTATTACTCTAAGGTAAATAAAAATATTAATCTTCAATCAAACACATGAGTGTATGGGTCAAAATATCTGCAAATTGCTCGTCAAAAATATCGCCTAACACACAAGAGCATGCTATTGCAGTTATCAGCTGGATATATGCACACTCATTAAGAACATGTAAAGAAAGGGTATCATTTCACATGAAAAAGTTAAGGAAATAGCGAGAGCCCAAAGAATCGTGAGAAAATAACTCCTTTAGTGGCCAGGCATGGTGCTAGATGATGAATGGCCAGGTTGAATGAGTTCTAACGTGGTTCTGACGAAGCCACTCACTCTCAGAGACAGGTGTGACGTGAACCGTGACGTGAACCTGTGACGTGAACCTGTGATGTGAACAGCAAACCCGATTTTTGTCTGAGTCTCTTTAGTCTATCAAGCCATTTAGATCGAAAGAGTGCTGGCTGAATGGACATGATTTGGTTGCTTTATAAGATAGGGTGCTGATAGCTGCATGTTGAAATGCCATTAACATCCTCCCCTACCCCTCTTCAGAACGATTTGTAGGGTGTCTGAGTGTGTGTGAGTGTGTTGTTGCTGTCTATCTAGTTGATAGAATCAACAGAGTGCCGCCGGCATCCTTGATTCGCCTCCTCTGGCTTGTCAAGTCTCTTTCGATGTGTGTTACTTAAGGGTTATGCTCTAGTCCAAAATGAATTGAGAATTTCTTTTAAACACCTGAATTTGAATTTAAGTTATACTTAGGGTAGCAAACAGGATGGAGAAATGTAATTTGAATTCAAAGTAGAATGTAAAAAATGGGTCTTTCTAGAAACATAAGAATATTTTAATTATGTCTGTGTATTCATAATTTTTTTAAATACCTGTGTAATTTCATTTTAACACTTAATTTCAAGGAAGGATCATTTACTTTTTGTAGCTCTTCTTGTCATTCCAATTCAAATTACAATTCAATATCTTGTGGGGCGTGACCTGTTCAATTTTAATTCTAATGCAACATTACATAGGGTATGGCCAAAACAATTCTTATTCCAAAATAACATTCTGCTTCACCCCCCTTGGTTTACGGTTGCTCACTCTGACTTGCTCTGCAGAACTCTCCATTTGAATGAATGGGAGATTGGCGTGAACAACGCGGTTTTTGGCAAAATATTCTCAAAAACAGAATGGATAATTTTTTTTAAGTGGGCTGGTATGAAGAGTGACATTATAAAGCATATTTATCTGTCATCAACCACATCACCATGCAGCTCTCACCTGGTTGCCCACTAAGCAGGGCTGAGCCTGGTCAGTACCTCAACAGGAGACCTCCTGGAGAAAACAACATTTACATTTATGCATTTGGCAGACACTTTTATCCAAAGCGACTTACAGAGCCCTTATTACAGGGACAATCCCCCCCAGAGCAACCTGGAGTTAAGTGAGTCCTTGCTCAAGGACACAATGGTGGTGGCTGTGGGATTCAAACCAACAACCTTCTAATTACCAGTTTACCAGTTATGTGGTTTAGACCACTACACCACCACCACCACTCCAAACTAAGGTTGCTGTTGGAAGTGATATTAGGGAGGCCATAAGGTTTGGATGAGACATTAAACCGAGGTCCTGTCTCTCTGTGGTCCTTAAAAATCCCAGGACACTTCCCAAAAAGAGTAGGGGTATAAACCTAGTGTCCTGCCCAAATTCCCCACCATTGGCTCTTATCTATCATGGCATCCTAATAATCTCCATCCCTGAATTGACTACATCAATCTCCTCTCTACCAATAGCTAGTGTGTGGTCGGTGTTCTGGTTCACTATGGGTGCTGTCGCGTCATCCAGGTGGATGTGGCACACTGGTGGAGGAGTTTCCCCCATACTACGTAAAGTGCTTTGAGTGCCTAGAATAGCGCTATATAAATGTAAGGAATTATTAATTAATTAATTATCTGATGTTTTTTGTCAAATAAATTGTTAAATTATACAGTTATTTGATTAAAAACCTTCAGTTATTAGCTTTAATTTTCCTTGGAGAAAATTATTATGTTCATTTGTGAAAGATGGCTGACACAGTTTAATCCATCACATACTCTTCTCCAGATTTTTTTAAAGATTATTAAAAAAAACTAAAGAAGAAGAAGAAGAATACTGTGTGTATCCTCAGTGGGTAACTCGTCACTATTACAAATTAGTGATGTCCAGTTGGTGAATGAATCAGTCTTTTGAACTGGTTCTTTTTAGTGAACGAGTTGAACTAGTTCACCAAATCGGACTGAATCGTTTGAAACAGTTCACGTCTCGAGTCCACACTGATCCACAAGATACTCTATCTTAACCTGTCTCTCGAATGTGCCTGACACTCTGAATCGAAATGAGCCGATAACCAGGAGTAATATGATCCTAGTGCTGGTGGTATCTGCTTTTGCCAACTCTTCTTTGCAATTAACCGCACCAACTAGTTCACAAATCGGACTGAACGCTTGGGTCGCAACAGTTCTTGTGTCAACAGTACACTGAACTGAGAATCGCCTCTTTCGGAGGTGTCCGACATACTGAGAACCGATGAGCTGCTGACATTGAGCATGTGTGTGATTAAGGGGTGAAATGTATGTTTCAGGTGTATTTTGCTGAACAACAGAGAGTGTAACAAATAAAATATTCTGGAAATATGTTTATGACTTGATTTTATTACCATTTTATCAATGTATGAACATGATCCAATCTACAGCTCTCGAGTCAACAGTGCATTGAGTCGTTCGCAGCGGTTCTCGAGTCAACACTACACTGATTCGAGGACATCAACTCTCACGTCAGCAGTACATTGAATCAATCACAGCAGTTCTCTAGTCAACAGTACACTGATCCAAGGACAGCAGTTCTCGAGTCAACAGTACACTGATCCGAGGACAGTAGCTTCCACATCAGCAGTACATTGAGTCGATCACAGCAGCTCTTGAGTCAACAGAACATTGAATCGATCACAGCAGTTCTCGTGTCAAGAGTACACTGATTCGAGGACAGCAACTCTCACGTCAGCAGTACATTGAATCAATCACAGCAGTTCTCGAGTCAACAGTACACTGATCCAAGGACAGCAGTTCTCGAGTCAACAGTACACTGATCCGAGGACAGTAGCTTCCACATCAGCAGTACATTGAGTCGATCACAGCAGCTCTTGAGTCAACAGAACATTGAATCGATCACAGCAGTTCTCGTGTCAAGAGTACACTGATCCGAGGACAGCAGCTCTCACGTCAGCAGTACATTGAGTGGATCACAGCAGTCAACAGTAAACTGATCCAAGGACAGCAGTTCTCGAGTCAACAGTGCACTGATCCAAGAACAGCAGTTCTCGAGTCAACAGTACACTGATCCGAGGACAGCAGCTCCCACATCAGCAGTACATTGAGTCGATCACAGCAGCTCTTGAGTCAACAGTACATTGACTCGATCACAGCAGTTCTCGAGTCAACAGTACACTGATCCAAGGACAGCAGTTCTCGAGTCAACAGTACACTGATCCGAGGACAGCAGCTCTCATATCAGCAGTACATTGAGCCGATCACAACAGTTCTCGAGTCAACAGTACATTGAATCGATCACAGCAGTTCTCGAGTCAACAGTACACTGATCCAAGGACAGCAGTTCTTGAGTCAACAGTACACTGATCCGAGGACAGCAGCTCCCACATCAGCAGTATATTGAGTCGATCACAGCAGCTCTTGAGTCAACAGTATACTGATCCGAGGACAGCGGTTCTCGAGTCAACAGTACACTGATCCGAGGACAGCAGCTCTCTCGTTAGCAGTACATTGAGTGGATCACAGCAGTTCTTGAGTCACCAGTAAATTGATCCAAGGACAGCAGTTCTCAAGTCAACAGTACACTGATCCGAGGACAGCAGCTCTCATATCAGCAGTACATTGAGTCGATCACAACAGTTCTCAAGTCAACAGTACACTGATCAAAAGGACAGCAGTTCTCGAGTCAACAGTACACTGATCCGAGGACAGCAGCTTTTGAGTCAACAGTACATTGAGTCAATCACAGCAGTTCTCATGTCATCAGTACATTGAACTGAGAATCACCTCTTTCGGACATAATACTGAGAACTGCTGATCAGGGAGCAGCTGATGAGTGTGCATGAAACGAGGACTTGAATGAGGGGGTGAAACATTTCAGTCGAGAGATGTAAACAAATTTTACTATTGTGCATGCAGATTATATCTGAAGTTGTGATAAGATGGATTAAGACTAGTTTAATCACTTTTTATGCTTTAAACACCACGTTTGTATTGTAAGATCACTGAATGAAAAACTGATGACAATAAACACCCTTATTATTATAACTTAATGAAATAAAATGTTATAATCAGCAATATGCCTTACATATGGCTTTTTTTATGTGTTTGTGTGTGTATTCTACGATGCCGGTGTATTAGCAAGAGCTTTTAAGGCGGTGCTTAGCGAAGGGTCAATTCAAATACCAGATCAACATCATGTGCAGCGAGACCAATTCAATTCGAATTCCAATGCAACATTCTGTGGAGTGTGGCCAATTTAAATTACATTTCAACTTTCTGTTGAGTTTTACCAGTTTCATTTAAATTCCTACTCATGAACTGAAAGGAGTCAATTCTTAGATTCAGAATTGTGCCCATCTAGAGGGGGATTGTGTGTGTGACTTGGGACATGCCCTGGCAAGTTTCAGGCCTATAAACAGGCATTTGCACCATGGACATTCCCTTTTAATGCTAACGAATAACACAAAATCAGTGGTTTTCAGGATTTCTGCATTAGTCCAGTTAAAACTACACAGGACATTGCACTGTCTAGTAGTACATCTACTATTCCAGAGTGACATGAGAATATAATGCAAATCTTAAAATAAGCCCTCATGTTATCATCTGTCAAGACTAATTGGTTCACACATACTCTCAATGCTTTTTTCCAGTGGACACCTGGGAAGAGGACTTCCTTATAACTGCACAATCAGGGTGGATTCATAAGTTCACAAGTTCTAGCTCTCTGAGGAGATCTGTGGAGATCGTTTGCTTCCAAGTAAATCGAATTGGTAATTGTTTTGGAATGTTTGGGCCCTGAGAGTATAACTTTTCAAGCTTGTGCTTCTGGTCCCTTAATACACAACCAAGTTTTTGTTCTTGGCACAAAATGTTTATTGAGAAATTATTATGTTTTCTGCTGTCCCATTCATTGTTCTACAAATACTTCAGACAGATTTTCAAACAAGGGATATTAAACACTCCATTAAGTATGGTTGCCAATGTGTCGACTTCAAATCGCTGGAGGAAGAAAATCAGTAAATGTACATTGTTCCATTCCGGGCAAGTGTTTTTGTGTGGACGAATTTAAGGAAAATATGTCCAGGTCACAATTCACAGCAAAATCAAAAGAAGAATAAGATCATATATTTTATACAAAAGAAAATTAAGCCAACTTTAGAACCATTGTGTATTAGACATTTACATTTATGCATTTGGCAGACGCTTTTATCCAAAGCGACTTACAGTGCAATTATTACAGGGACAATCCCCCCGGAGCAACCGGGAGTTAAGTGCCTTGCTCAAGGACATAATGGTGGTGGCTATAGGGATCGAACCAGCAACCTTCAGATTAACAGTTATGCGCTTTAGCCCACTATGCCACCACCACTCTAGCTGTATTAGTACATTGTGACATTGTTTTCATGTTTTAATTTGCTATTTCCTTCTTTTGAGCTAAGGGTGAATTATGACCCGGATGTTCTTGACATGTTTCTTGAGATTTATCACACCCATATAGCATAATTTAAAGTGCTTTGCTGAGGTATAAATAATAAAAATAAATAAACCAATATTTAAAAATCTAATTAAAGGTCCTTTAAAAAATTTATAAAATTAATAATATAAAGTGGTTAAATCCATATCTTCTGAATTGACATGATAGGTGTGGGTGAGAAATCAATATTTAAGTCCTTTTTATAAATCTATAAATCTCCACCTTTGACCAGCCCACGATCAGTGCTGTAGATGTGATATGCACGAAGAATGCAAATCGCCAAAAAACAAAGAAGAAGAATGTGGAAGTGAAAGTGGAGATTTACAGCAAAAAGGACTTAAATGTTGATCTGTTTCTCGAATCTTTATTTGTGTTCTGCGAAAAAAAAGAAAGTTATACACATCTGGGATGGCATGAGGTTGAGTAAATGATGAGAGAATTCTTTTTTGGGTGAACTATTAATTTAAAGTCATAAAAGTCCAGTCATGCATGTTGGAAACCCTCTATTTTTCCACTGACACACAGTTCGGACATGGTGCATTTGAGGCTCTGTGTGTTACTCCTCGCTGAACTGTTAAAAGCCTCCATCTGCAACTGCCTCAAGGAAGAGCCTATTACTTGGCTGCCACATCAATAAAATATTTGTTTGAAGGTCAGGAGAGTCGATCAGTTTTGCCTGACTGCTTTTATCCTTTGCAAAGAGGATTAGATCAGGTGAGACTAATAATGCAGGATATACATTGTGTAGCAACAAAATCCCTAAAGAATCCTCACCTAGATCTGACAGAACCTTGAAGTGACTCCGAAAAAATTACACGCAATGGGAGATTTGCTCAGATTTGGTGCCTAGATTTGTGACGTTTTTCTTAAAAGGCTTCGACCTTAAATCGCAGAGCCTTCGTGTTTCATTCTGGGTCATATAATGCCACTCAGTGGGTGATTAAGGAAAGCCACTAAGGATTTGAGGTGGAACTGTGCTAGAATAAGAATCAAAGATCAAGATGTTAACCAGTCATACCTGGTGGTATCACAAGTTTAAGCAACCAACCTAAATCATAATGACTAATTATTCACTGCTTTTACACAACAGCTTCACCATAGGGGCTAATATCCACATTCCCAATCCCATCTATCAAAGCACCATACTATGGCCATCTCACGGTCTGAAAGCTGCAGGAATAGAGCTTGACTGCAGGGAGCAAAGAAAGGTTAGATCCTCTCTGTTCCACATTTTAACTTATCCCCTTCCATGGATGGTCACCTTGGTTTTTAAATCAGAAGAGAGTATTTCTCCAGAGTATCTATTCCATGCATTCAACTGACATTACTTAGACATTAGGCCAAGAAAAGAGCAGACATTCACATACCTATCACTTCCATAGGAATGATATGTCATTCATCCATTGAGACATCCAGCCAGTCTCCTACCAGTGGTCTGTGTCTCTGATCACTTAGTGGTCAGAGTGCAGCTCTGCTCATCAGTCAAGTCACATGAGAGTGACCGACTGCATGACTTGCATTGACCCGTAACCAGGAGTGGTTAATGCAGGGGTTGATGGTGGAATGAAGGGGTTATGGTGGATGAGGAGAGAGGGCAATGAAAAAGGTGAGAAAAGCCATACAGAAAGGCAGACTAGGCAACTAGAACAGTTATGGCTTTTAGTGTACGTCTTTTAGCTTTGAGGCCATCTATATGCTAGTTCACCTATAAAAGTTGACACAATTTGGCATATCTTTTAGTTGATATCCACATTTAACATTTAGAGATTTTCGCTTCTTGGAAAACCAACAGACAATGTTGATGGGCCAAAAATATTGTACTCAAGAAAATATCAAATGTTTTGTTTCAAGGTTCATTGTGACTTATTTCAGCCTAATCTAATTTTAATTGATAGCCATTTGTACATAACATTTACCAATGAAAATAATAAAAATTTATATTATTTTTATGTTTAAAGGTATGATAATCTAAACAAAGAGTGGAAAAGCATTTCAAAAGTTATCGTGTGAAAATCTAGGCTATTTCCACCATGACTTTTATGAAAAAAGTGACATAAATGACATTAATATCCTGTGGTGCATGTACAGTTGGACATTAGACAAATAAAAAACAAAAGTGAGAATGTAAAAAAGAAAAAGAAAAAAGTGCTTAGTGTCTGAAGTTGAAGAAATTCTGTGAAAACAGCATAAAGTAGTATATTATTGCAAACATAGCCAGCAATTTGAAATTGTAAGAATGTATAATGTCCCAGGTAAAAAAATAAAAATTCAGAAAGCAGAATGGACTTCTAATTTATTTGCAATTCCATCATGTTGATTGTCTTCAGTTTCTTTAAATTGAATTTTCAGCTCTTGTGCCTCAAGATGGCTATAAATGTCAGTAAACACAAAGAAAATCTTCAATAACCCAACTCAATAGTATGCATTATAATCGGCCCGGTTTACATATAAACTCCAAAGTGGCAGCCAAGCCATGGACTACCAAATGAATTATGGATATTTGTCTAACTTTAATGTCTCACCCTGGAGTTAACCCCCATTTACCACAGACTCAATGGCTGCACCTGATTAGCTTCTCTAAGTGTATCTGTTTATCAAGTAATCAATGTTGCAAGGCTGAAGACTCTAGCCTTTATAGTGATTAACGTTTAATAGACTGCATGCACATGTTTGTTATATACAATGTCTTGAAGACACATAGCATTCTGGTGTCCTCTCCATTGTAGCATTGTTCCAAACCCATCAGGATTCCATTACAATACCTTTTTCATAGTAGAGGAGAAATCCATTTCATAAATGGTGTGTGACGAGCAGAGGTGGAAAGAGTACTGAAAAGTCATACTCAAGTAGAAGTACTGTTACTTACCAAAAAAATTTAGTGTGAGTAGAGTAAAAGTAGCTGTCCTAAAAAACTACTCAAGTAAGAGTAAAAGAGTAGCTCATTTAAAGATACTCATGAGAAGTGAGTATTGAGTACTGAGTTGCAAAACTTATGCCCCATTATGCCAACTTTTAAAATACATCACTTATCTAGGATAAATACTATAATGAATCTGATAGATGTCAGAGGCAGGCTATACATACAAATATGATTTGACAGGAGTCACAAGACTCTCCCAAGACAATCATGTTGATAGATACAAATAAAATCAGGACAGGGAAGTAGCAAACACAGTAATAGCACAGTAAAAGTACAGTTACAGCACTTAAAATGTACTCAAGAGTACTTAAACTACTTAAAAAAAGTAAAATTCTTGATAAAAATCTGTTAATTACATTAACGTGAGTTTTTGTAAATCATTACTTTACACTCCTGGTGGCGAGTTACCAAACAAAGTTTAATACTTGGGGTTCGGGTTTGCTCAAATCCCTAAGTATGAGCAATAGTATTAGCGGTGTTTGCCTAATCAATTTAAACGATTTCTGATACTCAATGAAACCTCAATTGTTTGACATTGAGCATAGCTACAGGATGATCAGAAGGACTTTGTAAACATGTGAAAAACACCTTAAGTTTGCAGTTCTGGAGGTGGTTGTGTGCAGTTCTGCCACAGTGTCATACAGCCAGTAGGCATACAATCTGGTCCACTTTGCAACTTATTCTAGCCAAGACCCACTTAGACAAGTAGAGGCCTTCTGACCAACATGGAACGCAACTGACGACAATGTATTTGAAATTTATGTAACATGTAGGCTTTATCGTAAATAAATTATTCAATAATAAAAACCCGGCAAGAAAATACAAATTATTACACAGCAATTGTCACAAACTGTTCTGTGTTTTCCCCTGTCTTCTTCAAAAGAGACTCTTATTTTGAAATCACCTTATTCACTACATTTCCCAAGATGCACCGTTATCATCCTCGCCTGTCTTCAGCTGTTTTGTGTTAACCATTTGTACCTTTATTTATACCCTTCATGTTCAGCTATTAGTTGTTTAGTCTCGTCTATGGCAGCATAAAACAATCTTCATCATTTTGTTCGCAAAGCTAAGTGTTTTGTATTAGTCAGGGGTGTAAAGTAACAAATGACAAATACTCACATTACTGTAATTAAGTAGTTTTTCCCAGGAATGTAACTTTTTTAAGTAGTTTAAAAATTGTATACTTTAACTTTTACTTGTGTACATTTTAAGTGTTGTAACTGTACTTTTAATGCGCTATATTCCCACCATCTGTGTTCGCTACTTCCCTGTCCTGATTTTATTTTTATCTATCATAGAAAAAATTTGAATGGCAGTTGTATATCAGCCGCCAACTGTTGGATGTGGAGGATGCCTCAAACACATTTCAACACCTGAACACCACACAACAAGAGATTTTCGCAGCGAAAAAGTCCAATTGCTTGACTGTGTAATGTTAGTTTAGCTTGCTCAAGCCATATATCAGCATTGATTTTGATAATCTTGAGGCTATGTCATAAAAAGGCTATTAATCAAACAACAATAACAAGGAAATGAGAAAACCACTCTGGCTGAATAACTAGAGTAGCTTTAAAGGTATTAATGTAATAGAATACAATTTTATAATCTTTTTTTATTAATATTATTAGTTTTTTAATAATGCCGACCCCTGATGTAGAGCGTGTGAGACCAGGAAAGTAGAGATGATAAAACATTTAAAAATGATGCATAGCATTTATCAAGTTTTTTCTAATGTCTGATGGAAAAGTATCAACCTTTGTAGAGCAATACTTCAGCAGAACATTCCACAAATCACAAATTTCAGAAAATTGTGCATCATGCATAAGAATGAAAACACAATTATTTCTGGGCTTAAAAGATACAAGAAGTAAATGTGGAACATTGTATTTCAAAAGCAGTACAATGTGGCACCCCTTGTGCTACTTAAAGAAATAGTTAACTCAAAATGAAAATTATTTTATCATTTACTCACATTCATGCCATCCCAGATGTGTATGACTTTCTTTTTTTAGCAGAACACAAATTAAGATTATTAGAAGAATATTTCAGCTCTACAGGTCCATACAATACAAGTGAATGGATGTCAAAATGTTGACGCTCCAAAAAGCACATAAACTCCAGTGGTTACAACCCTGACTTCAGAAGTTATATGATAGGTGTGGGTGAGAAACAGATAAATATTTAAGTCAATTTTATGAAAAGAAGAAAGTGAAAGTTAAAGTGGAGATTGACTGAGCAGGGAGGAGAATTTATAGTAAAAGATTACTTAAACATTGATCCGTTTCCTATAAATATCTTATCTCTTCTGAAGACATGGATTTAACCACCGGAGTCACATGGATTAGGCTACTTTTATGCTGAATTATATGATTTTTGGAGCTTAAAAATGTTCGCACCCAATCACTTGCATTGTATGGCCAAAATAACTTAATTTGTACTCTGATAAAGAAAGGTCATCCATGCCTGGGATGGCATTAGTGTGACTAAATGAGATGAGAGAATTTTCATTTTTGTGTGAATTATTCCGTTAAAGCCCAATGTGGCCCTGTACTGCTCTACCACCTCTATTGTGCGGGACATGACGCACCAAGTGACCACGCTTTTTTAGTGAGGTTTTTATTTGTATTCCTTGGAATGTAAATTATGGTATGTGTTCTACATTTTTAAATTGCAGCAGAGAGTTTTTATTATAAAGAGGCATAGCTTTCGCAACTACATACTCAATACTCACTACTCATGAGTACATTTAAATGAGCAACTCTTTTACTCTTACTTAAGTAGTTTTTAGGACAGGTACTTTTACTCTACTCAAACAAAATGTTTTAAGAAGTAACAGTACTTTTACTTGAGGATTATTTTTCAGTACTCTTTCCACCCCTGGTAATATTCTTATGGTTGATGCTAATCTCTTTTGTTTATATACATTATGGAATCTCTAAGTTTGTATTTTTCTACTTTCCTCATTAAAGTACTGCATTTGGGTTCAACTACCATCTCTCTCGTTGTTTATGCATGACAGCTGCGTGTGCTTGACTGAGGAGCCACTGGGGCGAAGCTACCATCTGTGGGATTATGACTGAACACCTCTAAATCAGAATCCCCCCTAAATGTAATGATACAGCAGCATCACAGTACTCCAATTGGCCCGGGATAGCGGCCAGTGAGGGCCCAGCGAGGAGAGCCATTCGAGACGGGGAAAAGTCATGGCCGGATGAGTGCCGCACCTCTCCCATCATGCACCGCACGTTTGTGGAGAACCTGGTGCTAAATAACTCGTAGGCGACCTGATCATGGAGGTCGTTCCCCAGTCGCTGCCAGCGCTCATGACCACGGAGGTCTTTCCTCAGTCCCTGCCAGCACTCATGACCTCGGAGGTCGTTCCCCTCGTCGATGGCAGCATAGAAATATCTACATCCTTTTGTTCACAAAGCTAAGTGTTTTGTATTATTCTTATGGTTGATGTTAATCTCTTGTTTATATACATTGTGGAATCTCTAAGTTTGTAGTTTTTGACCTTCATCATTAATGCACTGTATTTGGGTTCAACCAGCATCTCTCTCTCTCTCTTTGTTTATGCGTGACAGCAATGTCGACAACACCCAAAGAAATGCACGTAGACATTTCTGTCAACACAATCTCATGAAAAGCCATACTAGTTTTAGACCAACAAATCACTGTACGCTTCCCTAGTGTCGTTGTAAAAGCCGACAAGTCTTTTCTTTTTTTTTTTTCGTGATACATAATGTATTTTGGACTGGTGCAACCTGATTCCCGGAAGTTGCACGCAGGCCAATCGGAATGGAACAAAGGTCAGCTTCTATTAAATGACTTGCACTTTTTGACTCTTAAATTTTGTTCACAGTTTTGGGAATTAAACTAACTTGAGTTTGAACCTTAACTTTCCTGCCCTTGGTTATTCTGCCTCTGTCCAGCTCTGAGGTCTAAAGTGCAATGTCTCCATCTTTGAATGACTTTAGGGCATATAAGACTAACCTATGAAAGCATTACCCTGGAGAGGAAGTAAACTTGAAGTCATAGAGCTCTCAAATATTTAGTTTCCATAGTATATTTCTTTATCTATTATCTTTTACAACATTGTTTCAATAAATAGTTAATGAGCAATACTTACAACTGACCAAACAAGGGTAAAGATTCTGTTATATTTTACCTGCATAAGAACATAATTGCTCATATATATTTTTTAAAGTGCTGCTATGATTATTGATGGTAAAATGACTTTGTAACTCATATTAGAAAATCTGATTTCACTGTTTAAAGATCTCAGTTTTAATCTCCAGTATCTTTCTCTACACTGTTATTGAGTTTAATCCATTTTAAGCCATTATGCCCTAGGCCGCAACATCTGCCATTAATCCTGATTAATCAGAGTTAACCTGGTGTAAAATTCTCTGTGTTGATGTTTTGACATTTCCATGGAGATGCAATCTATACTGTAAATATGTGAGGTATAATGCACAATCAGCCTGTCATTATTGTAAAATTATTACATGGCTCTCTGAAATATTTGATTCTGATTGGACAATCATGGCATTCTGTGGTCAAATATTTTATAAAACTGTATTTCCTTCACTGTGCTAGTTTCAAGACTAATTTGACTCTTGGCTACTTACTAAATAAATATATGGATGTGAAATATTGATTTGAGTTTATATAGTTTTTATATGAGAAGAAAGAGACAATGGACTGATACGAGAGACCTGAAACTATCACAGCTGTGTTGGTAAATCGGTTGCCTGGGACAACGGACATTTATACAGTTAAAAATTCATTATGCAAAAATATCTGAATGCCGAGTGCTAGGATTGATCAATCAGAATTAAGTATTTCAGAGCACTGTATGAAAAAAAAAAAAAAAGTAGAACAGTGGTGTACAATTTAAAGAAGTTTGCTCTTGTAGTTCCACATTATTTCCTGGATTTAATTAAGATATCTTCGACAAATACAACCAAACTTCGAACATGCTTGAGTTTTCAAAAAAAGAAGGGGGTATATATTTGTGTTGAGAATACAAAAACAGATTTACTCGCTCTCACTGTTTTCTTTACATTGCAGTTGCATGCGTTGCTGGTTCTTTGGGTTGTTTCCATATTGTGCAGATTCAGTTCTTCCAAAGCATTCTGTACTTCCAGGAAAAGAATGTCATTACTGTGTTTAGCCATGTAGTTTGGCAACATAATGCAAAAGTAGGTTAGCAACAGCAGTAACACCATAAATCCAGAAGTACTTCAACGATAAGCTGAAACACCTCCAGCCTCAGATCAGACTTTTGTTTTATCTTATAAAAGAAAATAGAGTAAATGAGAATGGATGGAAGGAACATAGGAGATAAAGGGTGGGAAGGAATGAAGGGGAGAAATGGTGGGAAGAAAAAATGTAGAAAATATGGGGAATGGAAGGACAGAAGGAAGGAAGCAAGGAAATATGGGGAAATAAAATAAAGAAAGGAGGATGGGAAGGAATGAACATAAGAACAAAAATGAAAAGGAAAGACTGAATAAGTAAAGGGATAGGGAAATAAAAAGGGGAAAGGAGAAAGAAATGGAAATGAAAGCATGAATGATGAAGGAAGGAAGGTAAAAGGAAATTGAGGAAAGAAAGAAAGAAAGAAAGAAAGAAAGAAAGAAAGAAAGAAAGAAAGAAAGAAAGAAAGAAAGAAAGAAAGAAATGTTGGGAAGGAAAGAAGGGGATAAATGGTTGGAAGAAAAAAATGAAAAAGTTGAAAATATGGAAAGATGGAAAGAAATTAAAAAGAGTGGAAAAGGAGAAAGAAATAGATGATGAAGGAAGGAAGGTAAAAGGAAATAGAGGGGAAGGAAGGAAGGAAGGAAAGAAAGAAAGTATGGGGAAGGAACGACTGGGAAAGGAAGGACAAAATGATGGAAGCAAGGAAATATGGGGAAATAATGGAAAAATAGGTGGATGAGAAGGAAAGAAATTAAGAACGAAAATGAAAAGGAAAGATTGACAGGAGACAGGGAAATAAAAATAAAGAGGGAAAACAGAGAAAGAAAGATAAATGAAAGCATGAATGAAATAAGAAGGAAGCGAGCAAGGATGGAAAAAAGAAATCGATGAAAAGAAGGAGGAAGGAAGGTGGGCAGGCAGGGCAGGACAAGGAAAGGAAATGGAGGAATAAAAGATGGATGATGAATTTCTTTCATCTAATGCCCCTGCAGACAATATGTGTCATTAATATTGTGGTCTATTTTCCAAAAGTGCATTATTGTACATTTGAAATGTTCCTTTCTTCTAAATGTGAACTTCAAGACAAAATTTTTCTGTGATATTAATGTCCGAACGGTTTTCTCTAAGCCAAAATGTGTAGAACGCAATATGAATCTGAGTATACAGTAACTCCTGATATCTTTAAGAATTACAGTTGAGCGCTACTATTATACTGTGCTTTACATGGGGTGAGTGAACTCTTAATTCATTCAGTCTTACATTACAATTAGCAAGTCTTGTATGTTTTATATCCACTAAATTCAATTATATGTCCTCAAGCATTCAGCAATTATTCCAAATTACGATTCATTAGTGCTCTGAGTAACCTACAATATAATTAACATTCCTGTTAAAAGAACAACAGATCTGTTGTCATACAGTATCCATATGCAGGGTCTGGGAGTAATGGAATACATGTAATTGGATTACGTATTTAAAACACTAAATATAAGTAACTGTATTCCACTACAGTTACAATGTAAATCAATGGTAATTAGAATATAGTTGTTACGTTCCTGTGTTGTCTGCCCTCTGTTCTCTGTTTCACTATCACGTTGATTTCACGTTTCCTTGTTGTCCGCTCCGTGTTTTCCTTTTCACCCGTCACCGATCCCGCTCCATGTCACGTTTTCCCTGTTGTCCGCCCTGAGTCTCACTGTCCGTGTGTTAAACTACATTTCCCACAATTCCCGGCCTCCCCCACTGCCTGCACTCATCATTGTTTTCACCTGTGTCTCGTTCAGTCTCCACTTTGTCTGTGTATTTAAACCTTGGTTCTTTGTTTACTCTCTGTCGGTCGTTGTTTGGTAATGTTTCGTTTCTTGCATGTCGTCAAGCCTGGTCCGTGTTCCCTACCCGAGTTCAGAGTTTGTTGAGTTTGTTTCATCGTGTTTATTTCTGTCTCGTTGTGTATCAGTTTCCAGTTTTCCCCTCGTGGACTTTTCTTTGTGTTACCTTTTGTTTCTTATTTGTTTATTCTTAATAAAATACCGCGTTTGGATTCGCACCTCAGTCTGTCCTGTCCTGCTTCCACACCCAGCATAACAATAGTTACATACATAAAGTATCTTGATCATATCAGAAGAAATGGAAATAAACCTTGTATAAATTGTCTGATTTACGCTAAGCTAAAATGCTATTTCTATCCATTTTACATGCACATGTTACCAGGCATGATCATATTTTTTTATCAAGAAAATTCACATTAGATCATATTTTGTCTTACTGTACTGGCAGAGTTTTAATAGTCAAGAGCTGAAGAAGTAATCCAAAGCATGTAGAATACGTTACTGACCTTGAGCAGAATACGTAACAAATTACATTTACAGAATGTGTTCATTTCAAAAGTTACCCTCAAAACCCTGTCCATATGTTCAGTAGTGTGGGAAAGCACCTATAGGCTCAACTTTTCATTCTTTTCTATTGACCACAAGCTAATGGAAAAACTGAAAAAATGTGATATGTCTTAAGAACTTTTGCAAGAGGAGAAAATTATATAATATACACACATTGTGGTTCCACAAGCCTCAGCAAAGCAACTAGTTTCCCTAGAATTGCTGAAAAGATGGCTTACGCAGCGTCCTTGGTTTGCCAAGTTTTTGCGCTTCAATTTCACACTTTTAAAAGGCTTTTGCTCACCGTATTCTTTACCTGAGCTCATTCAAGCTTTAGGGTCTCTGGTGTGTTGTGTCAGGCTCCATAATTAATCGCCTGACTGGCTTCATGTTTTATCACTAACACAGTTACCACACTTTTTTGTGCATCATATTTATTGCTCAGTCTTGAATTTCAGAGCCTTAAAATATAGCCCCACCTCTCTCTTTCTGCACAAGCCTGTTGCAACTCAGCGTATGTCTCCTAACAAGCTGTAGCCAGTGTTAAGTGTAGTGTCCTGGGACTGCATTCTCTAAAAGCTTGGAGTGCGTTGGAGAGAGTTTGTGTGTGTTCTCTTGGCCGGCCAATGTATCTGTCAGGTTGTATTGTGCACCGCAGTGACTAATTGACTCCCAGGCCACTACCGGCTACCCTGTATTACCCTAAAATGGACTCCTCCACAAAGAGGTTACAAATCCCAACAGCTTGAAGAAATATCATCCCTCTGGACTGGACACCTCACAGACAGAAAGAGTCTGACCTGTGCTTCAAACGCTGTCTGCAAGATATCAGATTAAAGGAATTATTTTGAAAAATCTCAGGGAAGCATAATGGAGGCATGCTGTTATGTCTCTGGTACTTCACACCTTGGTAAACTGTCCACATTCATGTTGAATTCTTAACGCATTGTTAAATAATCTGCACAAAAGATTTAACATGTTTGTGTCAAAAACTGCACGTTTCAGGGGTTGCCACACTCATACATAATACTGCATAGTTAATTTTTATAAATTGACAGTGTATGGAAACTAGATTGTTTTACATTTCTTACGAAAAAGTGAGTGGTACTTGCCTGTGCAAAACTCACTACACTACACTGCAATGTATGTATACTGTATAAGGGACGTGTTGTCCATATAAGCAACGGGTGAAAATAAAATGATACTATGAAATATTTCTATATAATTTTTTATATAAACTAATGTTTTCATTAAAATTCATCATCTTTCATCTCAGTTGAGCAGCACAGGCAGTTATTCATTTATTTGCTTTGGTGCCACCTTTGGTGGTATAAGCACTTTTTGCTATGCTTTCTCTGATTTAAAGCATTGTTTACCGCTCTTTCATTCAACACAATACATTCATACAAATTGAATCACATCTGCTACTACAAATGGCCAAGGTAAGCATGCTTACCAAAATGAGTAAGCCAATCAGAAGCTCCTTCCTACGCTATCTGATAGGCTAGATTTGAGTTTTTTGTCCACATGTTCAAGTTTGGACTTTGTTTCTTGGTAAACATTTGACTATCCTCGTTATCAAAACCATAAAAATTTCAATACCAAAAAAGTTATGTTTAGCATATTACTATTATGATTCAAATACACTATGAATAGCAACAGGCCCTGTCATACTGAGAAATAGTACCCAATTAAAATATTTTCCTTGGTTAGACTTCTGTGTTCATTTGAATAATTTAGAAATCACTGGGTTGTACTGTATGCCATTGTGGGGGAAGACATGATTATGCTTGATCTGTTAAACAGAGTATATGTGTTCTTAAATTAGCTAATTTATACATCTGGTGTGGTATGCATGTGTATTCTTACATAACTATTATGCAATATCTTGTGAGCAATGCATAGAATCATTGTACATCAGAAAAACTATATATATATTTACTATTATTATTTGTTTTACAGTCTATATGTAATGCAAGGGTGATCTCGTTAGTATTCGTACATAAAGTGTAAACATACATGTCTGTACATTCGAACAGAAACAGAAATGTACATTATAAACATCCTAAAATGTAAATCCTTATACATATGTCTGACTATAGACACGTATAAATCTTTACAAATCTCCTGAAGACTGTCAGAAATGGAAAGAGCTTCAAAGGATTTGTAGACATTTTCCAACTCTAGATCCAACTCAACTTTTACATACGTAAAAGGATTTAAAATGTTGCCAGTATGTTGACATTTCAGTGACTATCCGATGAAAATGTATGTATGCTAGAACCCCTTTTTTATGTGCAAACACTTACTATACTAATGAGATCACGTTGGTTATACAAGTAAAAGACACTTCACATGCAAAACCATGTGTCATAAATTCGTTCATCAGCTATCAATTTTCATTTATGGTATTCCAAAGCCTGGTGTAATTTAGTGCACACATTATGGTTAGTACACAATCTCGTACACACACACAAGCTCTCACACACAAATCGGCTTTTCAGTCACCCTAAAGTATCTGGATAGGCACATGATTAATGTCCTGTCAGGATGAATTAGCCCCGCAGCCATCAGTGGGCGCTTGGAGTCGGGCCCAAAGAGGCTCACCCCCACACAGAACACAGCACAAAGGGGCGAGAGGAAGAAAGCAGAGAACAAGGAAATGAGAGAGGTGACAACAGAGCAACTGAGGAATATGAAGGGAGTGAGTGAAATAACTTATGATGGTTACAGCGGAGAGAGAGTGGGAAAGGGCTGAGAGATGAGTTTGAAAACCTAATTTATAATAGGTTTAATAACTAAAATTAATGGCAGGGAGACTGGAGGGACCTCTATGACTGCAAAGGAGAAGTAAGTACAGGAAAAGAGAAAAAGACTTGGAGTGGGGCCCAAAAGTTTGTAGTCTAGCATAGCCAGACCTTTTGACATTTGGCACGAAGCCTGGTCCACATTCCAGCTAATTCTGGCCAAAAACAACCCAATAAATGTGAGTTAACGTCTTATTTATTTTTTACTTATTTATTCATTCAAGTTTGTGCTTGCACACATGCTCCTATTTCTGCATCCATGTTTCTAACGGTCTTTGCTGTCCATTAATCTCTCTCTAAGACCATATGGGCATCATTTGTATCCTATTGGCTGCCCACACTGGGCTGCCATTCTTTCTCACATGGTGGCACTGCCAGAGATGCCAACCGCTCATGCTTGTGTGTTATGTCTGCTGCAGTAAAAACTAGGCTAAGGACAGGATGCGCGATGCTGCATGCTTAACTGGCTCCTGTCATTGGTGTTTCAGTCCTAAACGGATCAGTGTTTTTGAATGAATCTTTTAGGTAAATTAATCATTGTCAATCACTTGCATTTGCACTCATATTTTTCACTCACTTAAGTATTTCTGCCTTTATAGACTGTTAAGTGCAAACAAATGTCATTATAGTGTGAGCTGTGAAAGCATTTTATTGGTTGGATCTACTGAACGAATATGGCCTTTCATTGAATGTGTCAGTCTTTTGAATCTCAATGAGACTCAGAGCAAATCTGAACAAGACATCTTGTTCGTGAACAAATAAGGTACCTCGTTTGTGTATATTTGTGAATGAGCATCCTGATCGAATCAGTGAACATTAAATAGTGAGCTCGTTTACATACATACCAATGCTCTGAAAAAATTAAGGAATGTCTGCTTTAGAGGTTAAAACGTAATTAGACATACTCTACACTTGTGTACGTTGGATAAGCTGGTAAGTATGGCAGTAATAGTGTTTACATGCAATTTGAAATCGGGGTACTGAGCAAATATCTACGTGTGCTGGTTGTTATTTGCTTACACTGTTTATGATCTTACCTTGATAAAGGAAAATCATGTGAATGTACCAGGTTCAATACAAGTTAAGCTAAATTATCAGCATTTGTGGCATGATGTCGATTACCACAAGAATTAATTTCGACTCGTCCCTCCTATTCTTTAAAAAAAAGCAAAAATCTGGGTTACAGTGAGGCACTTACAATGGAACTGAATGGGGCCAATCCGTAAAAGTTACAAATAATCACCGTTACAAAAGTACAGCCACAAGATATAAACGATGTGCATGAACTTCATTTTAGTGTTTTAACATCACTTATTAACCTTTAAAAGCTACTTAATCATTTGTCACAAACCCCGTCCTACGTTTCAGCACCCTGATACTGCTTTAACCGTCAGATACTGACAGAGGTGATGATGGCAGGGGGGCGGAGCTTACCCCCAAAATGAACTGAATATGAAGAGTTTGATTTTAGATCCCCACACCGGTCTAAAAAGGGGGAGTGAAGGATATTTTCAAATATCCTTTTACTCTTACAAGTTATATCTCATATTTTATCATTCTCATATACTCTTATTATATTAATACATTTTCTATTTTCCTTTTACAATAGGGTGCAAATAACATGTATGTCATCTGAGGGGTGACTGAGGGTCTTGCCCCATTACATGAATACAATAACAGTGATTCATTTAGCCCGGCTCCAGCACCGAGAATATGCATTTATATTGTACTGCATTTATTCACAAGCATATGTATCTGTTATAATTATTACATAATTAATGAACTATTGTATAACCATTTGATTCTATTTTAATTTAATCACTATTAATTGAATGAGAGAGATTTTAGTTTATTTATGTGATTTTATTGTCATATTAGGTGACGATGTGTATTAGTTGACTTTCTGTGTATGCTCTTTGCCATGCTCTATTCTAATTTTTTGCAGATGGTGAAAAGAAAAACTGAATTCCATCGAGATTAGGGAGCAAGACTCCTGTCCTGAGTGTCCTAGGGAGACAGCGCCTACCTATTTTAATGTCAAAAATCATTTAGTGTTGGACTGTTTATGGTGCACTATAACACGTGACTGCCATACTCAAAGACCTCAAGGATTTTAGTTGCTCTACTTGGTATATTCTTGATGAAGAGAAGTAGTAGTCATAACTTATCAGTATAATATATATCTTTGCAGGGGGTAGACAATGCTGATTGGCCCTTTTATAAGGGTGAATGTTGTTTGTGCAATACCCTTTGCTGAAGGATATAAATGTCTGCATTTGAGCCCTTAGGTAAAGGCGAACGTTAATAGCAATAGGTTTGCCTGAAGGATGAACAATGTTGCTTTTGAGCCCTACAATAAGGGTGACATTTTTGCACAATACCCATTGCTGAAAACGATTAACACTTGATATGAGCCCTCTAATGAGGGTGGCCATTGTTTGCGCAATATCTTTGCCAAAGGATGAACAACATAATACGAGGGTCCTACGATAAGAGAAATGTTGTTGTGCAATACCCTTCACTGAAAATAGGTAACGTTTGATTATGAGTCCTCCGGTGAGGATGGCCATTGTTTGTGCAAGATGTCTGCCAAAGGATGAACAACATAATGTGAGGCCCCTACAATAAGAGTGATGTTGTTATGCAATACCCTTTGCCAAAAGATAAACAAGGGTGAACGTTATTAGTGCAAAATCCCTGCCAAAGGATAACAATGTAATGTGAGGGCCCTACGGTAAGGGCAACATCGTTGTACAATACCCTTTGACAAAAGATAGATAATGTTTGCGAGAGCCCCGTATCCTTAGTATATGACCAAATAGGCCCCAATTTCTTGCTTTTTGTTTATATGATTGTATGGTGACTTAGCTGGAGGATAAAAATACTTCAAATTGAAAATGTGTTTGTGCAAGCCCTATTTGAAGGGAATTTAATGCTTTTATATATAAACCACATTTGCGGTGTCATGGAATGCTTAAAAGTACACCTGAAGACAAGCCGTAGTTGCAGCGCCTGGACAGCACTGCCAGCTCTGTATTTTTTTCTCCAATGAATTCAAACAAATACCTTATTTACCTGCTACATGTTGCTGTGATAACCACCAGCACATACAGTTAACACATATGTTAATGAACTAACTTAGAGAGCATGAATGGGGAGCTTATGTTTTGGCCAGCAGATGCTGAAAATTAACTGTTTGCAGAACTTAATTACTGAAGCTTGAAATTCAAATGTATTGGAAAAGCTTCATAGTGTAGAGAGGTTCCATTGTGGTCCTATAATATAAAATAATAAATTGTTTCAGTGACAGATGGTAATACTAATCTCACCACTGTAATGACAATAGATGACTCTCATAAAATGAAACATGTGACATTTGATTTTATTTTATTTGAATTTCTTGTATCAGAGTACAACTGAGTAACTGCATTGTACTGTTAATGAAATACAGAAATATCATGAGCAGTACTTGCTGCTACGTGTCAGAGGACATGTAGCAATGATGATGCTTTCCCTTTAGGAAATGCATATGTGGAAATATGAGAAAAGAAAAGAGCATGATTTGACGTGCGATAGGAGTGAAAACAGCGCAAGAAGCATCATCTTGACGGATGATCAGACCTTATTGTAAGGCCTTGCCCAATCAAAATGGTGGCGGAGACTGCATGGCCCTTTGTTCTATGATCAAAGGTGAGACATTGAACTCAGTTTCCCAGGCTCCTTCACAGTTTCACAGCTGGATGTGAAGTCCTGCTCATGGAGCCAATCTCAAACGCCATTGGTCAAAAAGCGGCCTATGACTGATGACGTCATCTTGTCAACAAAACTAGCAGACAGAGGTGAATTTCGGCCTCTCTGCGCCCAGCTTCTAAGTCAGCGGTTTGAAAAGAGATGCGTATCTGCACATACAAAGGAGTTTTCCCTCCATCTGGACAAAGGACAAAGAGAGACCACATTTTTCTAACCTCACCATTTGGCCATGGTAGAGTAAGATTAACTTCGCTTTGTTCTAGTCTAGTAGTATACATATTACAACCGGTTCATTAATTTTCACTGCTAGACAACAGTGAATTTATTTACAAAATGGAAAGACGACCAGCTTCCCTTCTCCCTCGTTTTCTATCAACGTTGACCATCGCCTGCATTTCTCTCCATCACCGGACCCGAGGAACAAAGCAGAGATGCGTCTTTTCGCGAGCGTAAGACAAAGGACCGATTCCAGATCGTTTTCTCCTGACCGCTCAACGCAACAGTAATTCAAACGGAAAACCTTGCTGAAATCACACAGGATTTCCCAAGTAATGCTTGATATCTGTGCAGATTTAGTTTAGAAACTGTGACTTTTCTTGTACAACTAAATCGTATATTTGATGCTGAATGTTTGATGTTTTGAGTAAAATCTTCTATGTTTAACTCTGATCACTGTTTTTGCTGTTTTGATTTGTGAGATCGTCAATTTTGGGTGAAATTTTTTTTCTTAAGTGATCTGAACTAGCGATTCAGTCCTGCTTTTACCAGTGGTTATCCTCTGTTAAATTGCATGCATCCCTGTTTTTTCGCTCTCTCTCTCACTGAAATTAATGGAGTGAGCGGTGCCGGGGTTTATGTCCGACTCAGGCTGGTGTTTCAAATTCTCCCGCCTGTTTCGTCAGTTCCTTTATGTGCCTGCTCATTTCCACCCACATGTGGTATTAGCTCCACTGCTCTTGATCTGATCCCGCCATTTTTCTTTCCTCCATTCTCTCCAAATTCAAATGATCGTTGGCTCCGCCTTTCCAATCTAGTCCTCCATTTTGAACCTAGTTCTCCATGCTGGACCTGATCCTTAATTTTGAATTTAGTTTCCATTTTTAATCCAGTTCGCTATTTTGAACCTAGTTCTCCATGTTGAAACTCTTCCTCCATTTTGAAACTATTTCTCCATGTGAATCAAATACTTTACATTTAAACAAAATACTCAACTTTCAGTCACTTGCTATCATTTTTCTCTTGTCAAAGAGTGGTACCCCGAGGAAAGAATTTAATGAATTAAATTATATTATTTAATTTAATTAATAATTGATCATTATTAATCATTTCTGATAGTAAAATTGATCTAAACAACCAGTAGCACCCTACATTTTGCATTGAAGTACTTGTGGGTAAGGATGTGCATGAATATTGGAAACTGCTTCCCCAATAGGAGAATGCTCATGCCTGCAAACGTTGTGGTAACATTTGAGAAATTGCATGGCCACCTTGCTGCTAAACGCACAATCACCTAACATGTTCAGTGAGATCCAAATGCTCTAGTAAAATTAATATTGCCACTTGAAGTGATATTGATGCATTGTAAATCTTAAAATTAACACAGGATTGAGAACATTGGAAGCAGACAACTGAAACCCCATCTACCAACTATTTGCATTGGCCATTGTTCCCCAAAAGAAGAATAGACTGAAAACTTAGTATATTTTCCTGATGGAGACCGGCTAGTGTTGAGCGTGACGGCTGGTGAAGAGCGTGAACATCAAGGTGAGTTATCATCCAACCTGAAGCGGCTGTTGCTTGGAGAAGCGAGGCATAGTGTGTAACATTATGTGTATTTCACTCACATGCACGTGAGTTAAAACACGGAAGTATGCGAACAATGAGAGGCACCTAGCAGGCTTATTAATTGGAGGCTTTATTGAGTTTGGATGTGATGCCTGATGAATGAATCCCGAGATCTTCCTGCTAGAACTATGCTTAAGCTTACATATGCAATTATATAATTTTGTTTCCATGACTACTTAACATAAAAAATGACAATTTAACAACTTTACAGCATATGCAAGTTTTAACTGAAGAATTAATTTAAGAGCTCTTATGAGATTATAATATTTACATTTCTGCCCTTAAATTCTCCATAAAATGGCCCTATTAACTTCCATGATAAGTTCCTCATTGTAACCTTGATTTCCACTTTTTTTAAATACAAGAATGGACAAGTCTTTAAGATTTCATAAGTCTCAAGATTTGAGTCACTAGGATAACTAACTCCTGTGTTGTTTATTTTAGCCACTTCTACCGCCTGTGTTGAGATAAATTCTATTTTTGTTCTTGCTGTCCCAAACACACACACACACACACACACACACACACACAAACGCACACAAACTCAACTCACCCATCTTAAAAGCCCTCCTCAAAATCACAGCATGTCGCTGATAATTGCCTTCTCTTTTAAGTTTGTTTGTGGGAGTGGAAAAGCTAATGACTCTAGCCACAACTTAATTGCTGGAGAGGAAAGACTGAAAAAAACTAAATCTCTCCTCAAATGCGAATATATTTACAGAGATACGTTACAGAGATAAACTTCATGAGAAATTTAATCTGCTCAGTTGAGGAATGATCACCGGGGTCGGGTCCATATTTTACACTTGCTCTGGGATTGTCTCGCACTCTGTTTTGCCCATTACCTAGAGCCACAGCCGGCTTGCCAAGGCACGTGTAGGTGTGTTGGCAGGATGGGAGGTAATTAAAGTATATGCAGGTACCATCTGTATAATGAGGTTAGCTGAGCGTTGTATATTGCAGTCTGTCTGTTTCATTCTGAAAGCCTGTGAATTGAAATAACATTTTTATTAATTCCATCATGGTGATCTTTCCCATTCTTAAAAACTAATTTAAGGATAATAGAGACCACAAAAAAAAGTAATCTGAGTGGGAGCAAGATAAACCCAGACCTAATTTTGGATATCTGATAAAAAATAGGGCATTCTGATGTTTGAAAAAAGTCTTGTCAAGATGCCAACCTTGAATGTAATAGGATTTTTGCTGGAATGCCAGCAAAATTATAGAAAAACCAACAGTGTTAGAGACATGGCTTAGTGTAACGCTTGTGACATTTGCTCTAGTGGACACTAGTGGTCGCTAGGTGAATTAAGACTTTTAGTTTGAAGTTCTGTGTCTTCCTTGTTGTGTCTCCGCCACCTGCAGCTCCGCCCCCTGGGTTTCCGCCTCCCTAGCTGCCAGACCTTGCTCCCTTTTGAGCTACTTCCCTGGCCCCCGACTCTGCCCTGGTCCTTGTCTATCTCCGGGCCCTCAAACAGCTCCACCATGAACTATTTTGTTTGTTTTATGGAGCTTGAGGAGCCGCTCCTTAGATTGGGGGGGGGGGTATGTAACAATTGGGATATTTTCCCTAGCAACCACTAGATGTCGCTAGGTGAATCAAGACTATTTGTTTGAAGTTCTGTCTTCCTTGCTGTGTCTCTGTTCTCTGTCTTCCCCTTTATTGAGTTGTGTTTTGTGAACCGTGTTAGCTCTTGTGTAAATATTGCCCTTGTGTTCTCTCTGTCTTTGTCAGTTGTTAACCTTCTATGGATGTAATGGTTTGTTTTGTTAATTATCCTCAGCATAATGCCGAAAATACTGTTGATTGAGTTGAACTTGTATTTATCTCTAGAATATTCCTTTAAGAGCCTGAATCAAGACACTAGACTACCTATTGTTTTTCTCTGAATGACATGCCTGAGTAGAATTTTTCAGTTTCACACTCTTGAACTATCCACTTATTGCTGTCAGGAAGTTGTTTTTGAAAAGCCCTGGTTTGGTGGGGTAAAACAGTCTTCTAATGGATACATCAAACGTTCATGATGTCTTCCGCCCCTCTCCTTCCACAGGGCTGTTATTTCTTAATATTACTGAAGAAATCTTTGTTGTTATTTTTTCCCTTTCCATGTGATTCAACTTTCTCTAGATTAGTGCAACTCTACATCCAGACGGACATCCACAGAGCTTTCATCATGCTGTAAATCGCACTTCACTTGGCTTAATTTACTCTGTCAATAAGACCAGCTGCATCCCAACTAGAGAAAAATGGCAGATAATTCTTGTCTGTCTGTTTTTTATCCATCCATCCATCCATCTTATAATGAATAATGAAGATTCATTGGTGTCTTCTTTCATTCTCTTTCTCATGTTCTTTATGACAGCACAGAGACGCATCGGGTGCAGTTTTACTCTAATAACCAATTACAAGACGTGAGCACAAACACTTGTCTCATCTGTGGATGCTGGAGCTCCAGCAGGTCACACAACCATCTGCACCACCAGCTCATTGTCGGCGCTGTTTTTCCTCTCCTTCTCTCCTCCATAATAAGTCTGACGCTCATAAGGATGAAGCAGTACAGATCAAGTGTTCAGAGCGAGATAATCAGTTTAGATGCGGCCGAGTTATCAAGTGGCACACTCGAGGAAAAAGCACAGCTGGTGCACTCTACCTGGGAGACAAATTTATCATACCACCCATTTTCTCCCCAATATTTTCATTTTCTCATGGAAAATAGACAGGAATAAACAGCAGCTGCTTGCGATTCAATCAGTTGGACCCTGATACATCGCCCCCCAGTGGCTCTAATGTGCAAAGGAGGTGCATTTCTTTTGTCCCAGAAAGAATGAACAATGACTTATCTCATTATTCTGTCTGGGACCGAATCCCAGACATCCCGATTCCACATTCCGAAATAGGAAGAAAAAAAAGCGTATTTCATCTTTGTCTAGAGTGGCAACAACATTAAATTATAAAATTAGAAAGAGATATGTAAGAACAGAGTCTGACTTCAGGGTAATTGTAATGTTTAGAGGTTGCTCTTTCATAGCTCGGAAGACATTAAAAGATCCCATGAAATCAAAATTGTTTTGTGGCTTTTAGTCCATGTCTGTTTGCTTAGAGGCCATCTACATGCTAGTGTACGCCTATAAATTGACTAAATACTTACAGGAAAATTGACCAAAGTTTTGATGACTAATGCTGCACTCCACAGACTTTACTCCTACCAAATGCTTTAGAGAATGAGAGTGAAACAGTGCCAGCCCACTTTTTTAGCAACCTTGCTTTCGAAAATATTTTTCCATTCATTTTTTCCATAGGAATTTAATTAAGTATTTCATAAAATGGTTCTAAGTCATGAACCAACCCAACCAGCTCCAATGTGAATCACAATAACAAACTTTGATTTGAAGCAAAAAAGTATTTGAAAATCAGACAAAAATACAAAGGTACAAGACTGTGTATTCATGTAGTTATCATGGGCAATGAACAACAATCGCATGGAGCACTGCAAATGAGGTAAATTACTTTATAATTAGGAAAAATGTAAAACTGTTAAAAAACATTGATTATATGGGAAAAACAAATGGGATTTTTACTTGTGGAACCAGACTGTTGCGCCCTATTGGCTTTTGAAAAATGTGGCAACCAAACCATCTGGTTCGATAAGCTCCATCCCCATGGCTACCGTTGCTCACTTTGACAAGTTTTGCAGAACTTCACTTAAGAGTGAATAGGAGATTGTTGTTAACTGTGCAGTTTTTGGCAAAACAACGGAATTGATAATATTCTTAAGTGGCCTGGAATGAAGAGTAACGTTGTAAAGCATATTTATGTAAAAGAAATGGTTAAATAACACAGTAATTTGATTGAAAACTGTGGAGACTGTGAATCAGAAACAAGGCAAACAATTATCACAGTCAATTGAAAAGAGAAAAGTGGCATCTGAAACTGATTACACACCTGACAACATTAGTGCATGTGAACAAAACGTTTGGTTACGTATGTAACCTCCATTCCGAACGCCACGTTGTGTCGGAGAAGTGACACTAGGGGTCTCTCTTGAGCGCCAATATCCACCTCTGATCTATGAAAAAAGGCCAATGAGAGTTGGCAGCCAGTATTTGCATGTCCCGCCCCCGGACATACGGGTATTTAAGCGGCGCAAATACGGGAGTTCATTCAGGATTTTTCTGAGGAGCCGGAAATGGTCCGGCCACAACAGTGGCTCGGTTCAGTGACATGGCGGAGGAAAGACACAACGTGTCGTTCCCTCCCTCAGGGAACGGAGGTTACATACGTAACCAAACGTTCCCCTTCTGTCGCTCTCTCAAAGTTGTGTCGGAGAAGCGACACTAGGGGACCCATTCCAATCTTGCCATGTGCTGAACCGTGTACGTGAACTGCCGATACAGAGGCGGGAAGAGATTCATCCAGTGCCACGCATCGTCTGTACCCGGCTGCACGTACCCTTCCCCAATGCCCCATATGAACATCGGGATCCTTCTAGTTACCCTGGGAGGGGAACAAGGCGATGTTTGCCAACATGGGAACGGGCCAGCCTGGCTGGGCCTCTTTTCTCTCTATGTTTCTCGCATAGAGCAATCACGGCCGGGGCCCTTACACGCATATAGGGAAGGGGTCTTACCCAGACCCTCGCGGAGACCACACCTGCCCTTTTTCTTGGGGAGGAAAAGTGGTAGACACGTCACATGCCGTCTTAGGGCTCATGTGGAAAGTATGGTGCGGTGGTAGATCCCAGCCTCGAAGGGGGAGTTACTACAGCACGGCGACCGGGCAGCTGTAACTGCCTAAGGGAGACACGGGGTCCGCTCGTAAGGGGACAGAACCGTGGAAATACACACAGGGGGCGTCCGCACAGGAGGCCTTCTACTTTACCTGTGGAGCACCTATACCAGTACAGGGTAGCCATCAGGGTACCCACAGTGGCTTGGGTCGGCGAGTTCCTCCGCTGAACGCCCTGGGAAGAAGGCGCACTACTTTACCTTGACGTCAGGAAAAGGGCGCTGGGTGCAAGCGATCCACCTGGCCGGTCGGTCTACGTGTTACCGAGTTCTACGGGCTCGGACCTGAGAAAACACGAGAAGCAACTGACTCAACGCGGAGGTTGTAAAACCTTGCGAAGGTGTTGGGTGTTGCCCAACCCGTGGCTCTACAGATGTCTGCTAGGGAGGTGCCCTTTGGCCAGTGCCCACGAGGACGCAACACCCCTTGTTGAGTGAGCTCAGACCCGTAAGGGTAGGGACACGGCCTGGGTGTGATAAGCCAGTGTGATGGCATCGACAACCCAGTGGGCGAGCCTCTGTTTGGAGATGGCATTCTCTTTCTGCCGTCCCCCAAAGCAGACAAAGAGCTGCTCAGAGCGTCTGGTGCTCTGTGTGCGGTCCAGGTAAATGCGCAGGGCGCACACTGGACACAGCAACGAAAGGGCTGGGTCTGCCTCCTCCCGGGGCAGCGCTTGCAGGTTCACTACCTGATCTCGGAATGGTGTGGTAGGAACCTTGGGCACATAGCCCGGTCGCGGTCTTAGGATCACAGACGTATCTGCCGGACCGAACTCCAGGCAAGTGTCGCTGACAGAGAACGCTTGCAGGTCCCCGACCCTCTTAATGGAGGCGAGAGCGATCAGCAGGGCCGTCTTAAGAGAGAGGACCCTGAGTCCAACTGATTCGAGTGGCTCGAAGGGAGGTCTCTGGAGTCCTGCCAAGACTACCGAGAGATCCCAGGAGGGAACTAGGCCTGGCCGGGAGGGATTCAACCTCCGAGCCTCTCAGGAACCTGAGGATCAGGTCGTGCTTACCCAAAGACTTGCCGTCTACAGGATCGTGGTGGGCGGCAATAGCGGCAACATACACCTTGAGGGTGGACGGGGACAGCCTCCTGTCCAGCCTCTCCTGTAGGAACAGAAGCACTGACCTAATCGCGCATCTCTGCGGGTCTTCGTCTCGGGAAGAACACCAATCTGCGAATAAGCGCCACTTTAGGGCGTAAAGGTGCCTGGTAGAGGGGGCTCTGGCTTGGTTGATGGTATTCACAAGGGTCGCCGGTAAGCCGGCAAGCCGGCTAGCTCTTCCGCATCCCGTCCAGGGACCAGACGTGGAGGTTCCAGAGGTCTGGGCGCGGGTGCCAGAGCGTGCCCCGTCCCTGAGAGAGGAGGTCCTTTCTCAGGGGAATTCGCCAGGGAGGAGCTGTCGCGAGGAGCCTGAGTTCCGAGAACCAAGTCTGAGTGGGCCAGTAGGGGGCCACCAACGTGACTTGCTCCTCGTCCTCCCTGACCTTGCACAGCACCGGTGCAAGAAGGCTCACTGGGGGAAATGCGTACTTGCGCAGCCCCGAGGGCCAGCTGTGTGCCAGCGCGTCTGTCCCGAGGGGAGCCTCTATTAGGGCATACCAGAGCGAGCAGTGGGAGGTTTCCTGGGCGGCGAACAGGTCTACCTGGGCCTTGCCAAACCGTTCCCAAATCAGCTGGACCGACTGGGGGTGAAGCCTCCACTCTCCGCCGGGCAGGCGTTGTCGTGATAGCGCGTCCGCTACGCCGTTGAGCTTGCCAGGGATGTGAGTGGCACGCAGCGACTCCATAGGAGGAGACGGCGGGTGAGTTGTGACATGTGGCGGGAGCGTACACCGCCTTGGCGATTTATGTACGCCACCACCGTGGTGCTGTCCGATCTCACGAGGACATGTTTGTCCCGAACTAACGGGAGGAACTTCCTGAGAGCAAGAAGGACGGTCAGCAACTCCAGGCAATTGATGTGCCAACGCAGCGGGCCCCTTTCCAACGGCCCGCTGCTGCGTGCCCGCTGCACACGGCACCCCACCCGGACCGGGAGGCGTCGGTTGTGACCAGGACGTGTCGGGACACCTGCTGCAGGGGCACTCCTGCCCGTAAAAAGCAGAGGTCTGTCCAGGGTCGGAGTGTTTTGAGGCAGGTGGGGGTGATCCTTACCCGATGCGTGCCGCGGTGCCATGCTTGTCTCGGGACTCGAGTCTGGAGCCAGTGCTGGAGTGGTCTCATATGCATCAACCCCAGCGGCGCGACCGCCGCGGAGGACGCCATATGCCCCAGGAGCCTCTGGAAAAGTTTTAGAGGGACCACTGTGCCTGGCTTGAAGGAAGCAAGGGCCGCCTCTGCGACTTTCGTGAAGACGCGAGGGGACAGAGACAGGCCGAAGGGGAGGACTTTGTACTGAAACACCTGGCCGTCGAACGCGAACCTTAGGAAGGGTCGGTGTCGTGCCAAAATTGAGACGTGGAAGTACGCATCCTTCAGGTCCACCGCTGCGAACCAATCTAGATGCTGAACGCCAGCCAGAATATTTCTCTGCGTAAGCATTTTGAACAGGAGTTTTAACAAGGCCCGATTGAAAACTCGCAAGTCCAGGATTGGTCGTAAGCCGCCGCCTTTCTTGGGTACAATGAAGTAAGGGCTGTAGAAACCCTTCCTCATTTCGGTTGGAGGGACGGGATCTACCGCGCCCTTGGCTAAGAGGGTTGCGATTTCTGCGCGCAGGGAACTGGCGTGCTCGCCGTGTACTGCGGAAAAGCGGACGCCCCTGAAGGGGGCGGAGCCGAGCAAACTGAATTGCGTAAACGAGTCGAATGGTCCGGTGCAGCCAGCGTAATGCATTGGGAAGCGAAAGCCACGCTTCCCAGCTCTGCGCTAGGGGCACCAAAGGGACGAGTATTTTGGATGTACCCGGCGGGGCCTCGCAGTGGGGCGGAACAGGTAATGCAGCGTCAGGCGGCTTCGTTGCGGCCTGAGGCTGAGGTGCTGAGAATAGACTCAAAGCACTTACCTTGCTCCAGCGCCCGGCAGGGGCGGGTTCTTGACTGAGGAGGAGGTCTGATGTTGGCGTCCTCTGGACTCCTCTGAACCGGCCGGCCGGGGGACAGTCGTGGGCAGGCGGAAGGCGGGATCGCCGCGTCTGGTGTACCGGGACTGTTGTGATCTGAAAGCACATTGCCGTGAGAGCGGCATTTGCGAGCCAGGTGACCCAGAGGCAAAGGAAATAGCTCTTTTATTGAGAATGTGGGTACCACAGCCCCGTCAGGGGTGTGGCAAATGAAAAAACAAAGGATTCTCCTCCGGCCCTCCACCGGGGGCGGAGCGGTCTTCCCACCTCGGAGCTAACGTCTTCGGCTCTGGTTCGGCTGTCTCAGGAGCGGCTTGGGAGCCTTCCGGGTCCTGGAGGGGTTCGTGAGACAGGGGCGTCGCGCCGCCTGCGGAGTGCTTCGACGCTGGGGCTGAGAGCTGGGCCCGGGTTGAGGCGGAGCAGGAGCTGGTTTCCTCGCAGGGGGACGCCCTCGGCGGGCAGACGGGGCAGGGCCCGTAGCGGCAGGTCTGCGGCGGGGCATGATGTGCGAAATGGCCTCCGTCTGCTTCTTCACCGCAGAAAACTGTTGGGCAAAGTCCTCGACGGTGTCACCGAAAAGGCCAATCTGGGAGACAGGTGCGTCCAGGAAGCGGTTTTTGTCAGCCTCACGCATCTCGACCAGGTTGAGCCAAAGATGGCGTTCCTGGACCACTAGGGTGGCCATCGTCTGTCCGAGTGCCTGCGCTGTGGCCTCGTTGCTCTCAGGGCGAGGTCGGTCGCTGAGCGCAGTTCCTGCAGCACATCAGGATCAGGTCCACCCCGTGCATGTTTCTGAGAGCTTTGGCCTGGTGGACTTGCAGGAGGGCCATTGCATGCAGGGCGGAGGCAGCGGTCCAGCCGTAGTGTAGGCCTTCGCGTTAAGCGAGGATGTTATCCTATCGGGCTTGGATGGGAGTACGGGGCGACCCCGCCAGGAGGTAGGGCTACCGGGGCATAGATGGTGCGCAACTGCCCTATCAACCTGGGGAATCGCGTCGTACCTGTGGCGCTCTCCGCCGTCGAGGGTGGAGAGAGTGGAGCGGGTGGCACCTAGACGAGCGGAGAGCGGGGCTCTCCACGTAGACGTCAGCTCATCATGCACCTCCGGGAAGAAAGGGACCGGGGGGATGCGAGGCCGCAAACGGCGTGCTGCCCCCAGGAACCAATCATCCAACCGAGAAGGCTGTGGGGAGGATGGAGGGTTCCAGTCCAACCCCACGCTCAAGGCGGCCCGGGCAAGCATGTCGGACATCTGAGCGTCGGCCTCCGCCTGGGCCTGCTGGCCCGAAGGCGCCAGTCCAGGGGAGTCCTCGGCATCAGACACCGCACTCTCCGATGCAGCGGCGAGCTCATCTGCTTCGGACTCGGGAGGATAGACAGCCGGGCCGTGAGGCGAAGCCGCTATCGCCGCTGGCGTGGACGGAGACCAGCGAGCGTGTCGGGAACGGGAGGTTCGCGGGGGCTACCCGGCGAAACTGCACCGCTGCCGCCCCAAATCGCCCCTAGCGCCAACCGCACCGTCCTTAATCCCGTGGGAAGAAGGAGCAATGCGGGTGCAGCTGGGGTGGCTTGCTTTCTGTTGAAAGCGAGCCGCGATCACTAACGTGGTCATGGTCATGTTCTCGCAGTGAGAACATGAACCATCCACAAACACCGCCTCGGTGTGATCGCGGCCCAAACATACGAGACAGCGCCTGTGGCCGTCTGAAGCAGAGAGCACTCTACCGCATCCAGGAACGACACAGGGGCGGAAAGGCATCTTGAAAAAGACGCGTCCTTAAAAGGACGTTCAACGCCGCTGTGTTTGCTCTTTTAGAGAACATTACTCTTTTAGTAAAAAAATCTTTTAATACACAGTGTGTGTGTGTGTGTGTGTGTGTGTGTATGTGTCTGCGCTGTCGAAGCGCTCAGGGGCTTCGTGCATGCCGTGCACTGAAAAGGAGAAAGCCGCTGTTGTGCGCCGTCAAGATCCAACAGCATGCAGATCGTCAGAGGAAAACAGGAACGTTTAAGTGGCGTGTAACTCGCAGCAAACTGCAGACAGACCATCGGCTCCGAAGAAATTTTCTGAATGAACTCCCGTATTTGCGCCGCTTAAATACCCGTATGTCCGGGGGCGGGACATGCAAATACTGGCTGCCAACTCTCATTGGCCTTTTTTCATAGATCAGAGGTGGATATCAGCGCTCAAGAGAGACCCCTAGTGTCGCTTCTCCGACACAACGTGGAGAGAGCGACAGAAGGGGAACTACTAATAACATCTCACACTCACTATGGTGCTGTGAACTCTTTATTTACTAGCACCTTTACTATGATCTGAATCAATACATAAACTACGTTTTATTAGCTTTAAGTTAACTATGAGCTAATGTAGGTCTCCGGGCTGTTGTTATACGTTCATTTAGAAATGAGGGCTGACACAGTTTAATCCATAGCATTCTCTTCTCGAAATTAAAAAAAAAAAAAGAAACAAGTTACCCAGCAACAATGTTTTAATTTTATTTTATTTAAAAAAATAAATATATGATTTCTATAAAAGTCCACTTCAAACTACAAACACACATTACTCCCGTAGACTCTCATTGCAAGCAAGCGCTTGTCAGAGAAATGGCGGATGGCAACAGTTGCTAAGATAGGATTGATCAGAAAAGTTTTTAAGGCGGGGCTTGGAGAGAGGTCAATTATGTTTCAAGTATCAATTTTGATGAGACACACATTAGACAATTGTTGACATTTAGTAAGAGTATAGAGCTACAAAATCAATGTGGATAGCATAATTCAGATTATTTGGTCTTGGGTAAATTAATCTGCTGCATTTGGTTCAAGATGGTAAAGCAAGACCATCTTAAACCATCCAAAACCAGCAAACCATCTTAAACTGGTTTTAAATTGTATTTTATTTTTTCCATCTTAGATCATTTGATTTTGAAAGAATTTAATGAGAAATGTTTGAGTTCATATTTAAATTTTGATTACAGATTTTGATCTGAGCACAGTTTGATTCATTAAAGAAATCTCTGAAATTCTAGTCTAGAGAAAAGCTGAAAAGCAGGAGAAGTACTAATCTCAATACTGTCGATGGGAAACAAATGAGGTATTTAAGAGAGATCTGTCATTTTTTTTTCCATTAGTCACTTAGAAACATTTGAAACTTTCCACATTCAATGCCACATTACAATGTGCTGATATCACTGTGAGTTTATGCAGATGGGATATTGTCTCTGATTGTCAAATTTAAATTATTAACTTAAACTGTAAATAACATAAACACTTTCGGAGTTGTCTGTGAAAGAGTTCTGGCGTTGGAACCCTGCAAAAGAAGTCCTGTTTAGAAAGAAAATATTATCTATTCAGTCAATTCTGTTCAGCCCATTCTTTAGTGGTGTCCTAACAGGCTGACACATTATTAAAAAAAAGAACTCGGTGCACCCCATTATAGGAAAAGATCAAATGTAGACAACCATGCAGGATCAAAGCCATGAAATTACTAGCCTTTGCAAGGTGCAATTGGCTCTGCCAGTGCAGATTCATTCAACAGACACTGTCCACCTCTGAATTCCATTTTCACTTCATCAAGAATCTATTAGTGGCAATTCAAACTACTGACTAACACAATGTCCCCAGCAAAATACAGATATAGATAGTTGCAGCGCTCTGTACTCCTATTTAATCCCACTTAGAGGACATGCCACAAAGTTGAGCTCACAAACAGGGACAAATGCTATGATTATGTGGTTTTTCACAAACGGCCATATTCTTGTGGACTTTTATTCAGTGTCATCATCTGAATTTTCCAATCAGGAGCAGATGGTTATATTGATGCACTCACTCACTCATGCATGCACAAAATAGAATTGCTTTGCACTGGCCAGAGTACAATGTGAATTTTGAGTATTTTAATCTAGGAGATAGAGCCACTGAACACTGCAAACACTGTTGACTCGCAGATATTGTGTTAAGTAAAAGGACCCCGTGTTTTTTCCCCCAATTATCACTGTAAAACTTTTATCCTGTGTGTTCACACTCCTCTCAGGCCTTTATGAAATGTTTGCATAAAACCTTTGCAAACCTGTGAAACTGTGGTCACTCTTATCCAAAAGGTCACAACTCTTCTACCTCAACACATTCAGTGTATGATCTCTTTGCGTCCACCACCAATATCACTCGATAAAATAAGGCAGCTCTTCCCTGCCTTTCCCTTTTCTTTAGCAGAACCTCACATTAAGTATGTTTGCATGCTCATTTATAATCAAGATACAGTGGTTTGTGTAGTCTTCATCTGTCTTTTCAAGTTTATATAACACAATGCATGATCGTTTTAAGGAAGGACGTAACTGAGGAAGGGTTAAATGCATGGCGCGCATAGCCTCTGTCTTACAGACACGTGTAAATATGCACATATGCATATACAGTAGTTCTTTACAACCCATATTTTGCAAAGCCTTCATGCAGTACACTGCCTGAAAATAGTATCTGTATACAGTATTTGAAAGCTGTACCTTTGCAGAAATGTGCATGATTAAAAGAGGATGCCAACTTGAAGAATTGAGCCAGAACATTTTCAACCTTGAAAAAAAAAAGCTGAGAAAAAAACAACAAACAACACAAAAATTAAAACTTGTTTGGATGCAGTTATTTATATGGTGAACTTCACTAAAGTAACTCAAGAGCTCTGAGGTTCTCTTAAAGCAAATTGAATATCCTTTAAAAAAAAGAAGATGCTGCACAATGGTCAAAGATTTCCGTCTAGTACGTTCCCATAGAAATACAATAAAAAAAACAGAGCAAAATGCTGTAAACATTTTTGAAGAGCCACCAGGATACTCTTTACACTAGGGTTTGTTTTCCTGTTTGACAGGAACAAAGACCCTAAAGCCTAAAGGTGTTGTGTTGTAACTGAGGATCTCAGGTGAATGGATGAAGGTTTGGGACACAGATGGCCAATTGAGAAATGACAAAGCCAAAATTTCTTCAGTTCACACAAGTATCTCCTGCTGCTTTACAGCTGTTACTCATCAAAGGCTCTTCACTTTCAGAAAACTGTTTATTCCAGGGTTTTTGCAGAAAGCATCTTTCTGAAACGTTGAGTAAACAAGAACGTCATTTAAGGGATTAAGAGAATCAAAGAAGGTGATTAATCATACAAACAGAGGAGATGATGTGAATTATGTTTCTACCAGTTCAGCTATAAGCTGCCCAATGCATCATTTACAGATACTCAATCATAGTATTTCAGGAGGATTGTACTGTAGTCACTTCAAATATAAAGCATGATATGACAAATAACCAATATAACAATATCCAGATGTTCCCAACTAAAACAAGACTGATTACACGTTTGGCTACAGTTTACCAGTGAAATGTCCAGTGTGGGGTTCCAGATGTTTTAATGAATAACACGTACTTCACTAACCTAAAACCTTAGCCTAAATCTAACCAATAGTGTCCTAAAAGATAAATGAGAGGTGAAGAAAAGACATCCTTTTACCAATGTCTATACTTTGCTTTTTTCAAAGCAAATTTGACATAAAAAGCTACTTTTCTGAAGGAAACAGGTCATTTTGTGTCATTTCTATGACACGTGTCAGCACGTGACGTGCTTTTTCTATGACACGTGACGTGCTTTGAAGACCGCATTCTTTCAAGTCCAAAGTACAACACTTTATCAGGTGAGCTACCACGCAAGCTAATCACAGTGGAATAAGTTTGTAAATGTAGGTGGGTCTGTAAAACAAGCATTCAAATATTTCCTTTTTTGCATTATTATGCATTAGAGTAAAAGTGTTTTATATCATAACATAGTAGTAGAGTGGGAGTAATAGTGTGAAAAATAAGTGTTTATAAAGTCATAATTAGCCATTGTACTTGTGATTTTTGTGACAGTGAATAAACTGCACAGTTGTTGTAGCACCTCTAGGGGAGGCTGTGGCTCTCTTCGTAGAGCAGTTCTGCCACTAATCGCAGGGTTGGTGGTTCAAATCCCAGCCCACATGACTCCTCATGACTCCACATGCCGAAGTGTCCTTGGGCAAGACACTGAACCCCAAGTTGCTCCCAATGGCAGGCTAGCTCCTTGCATGGCAGCTCTGCCGCCATTGGTGTATGAATGCGTGTGTGAATGGGTGAATGAGTCACAGTGTGAAGCGCTTTGAATACCATTAAGGTTAAAAAGGCACTATATAAGTGCAGACCATTTACCTCTATTTATTGTTGTAAATGATGCAATACTATTTTATTCAATCTACCCCCTCATCCAAACTCCTACCATCAGTGGGGTAAAAAATATATATTTTTGAATAAAAATGTAACTTTCGAATTACCCAGAACTATTGTTTACATGAACGCAATTACATCCTGGTTACAGCAGGAGCAGAACTCGTGTCTCGGAGTTTGCTCGCACAACACACTATCGTTAGCACAAGAAAACGTGTTCACACTTGAATTGATGCAAAAATGTCTGATGGGAATGCCACTGTTTTTGCCAAAGTTGTCGGTAATAGGGTTGTTTTGGGGTAAATTAACTTTAGGCCAATTTCATGTGTAATCATGTTGGACCGATATGGGTTTTTCATTAGCCGATCTACACATGGATATCTAGGGAGTAGATACATACAGGACATTATACGTATATATCAATAAATCATTCATACATAGGTTGACCAGATTCCTGTTTGTGGATAACAGAGCAGCGCCCTCCCAGCAAAAATTGAATTGATGCATCTTTACCTTGGCGCAGATCAATGCGAAGTAGAGGGTGCCTCCACATCTTAACTGTAGTCACCTTGTACTTTCCGCTGGCAGCAATTTTTCTCAGTGTATGCTTTTCTTTTAAGAGTTTATCGTAAAATGCAGAGCAGTCCAGTCCAAAATTAAGATGTACGAAAAGCATTGCCTTCATGACTGTTACACTGAGTTGAGATTTATCCATGCTGCGTTCATTAATGAGAACACATGCTCCACAGATGCAGATGTCCCAGGCAGGCATAAAACAAACTCCACGACCATGGCTAAGACTCACGAAAAAATATCTGTCCATCTCTCTGACAAGGCCATCTTGTTCATGTTTCACTCAGTGATGCAACGAGTGAAAATGTTTTTAGTGCAAGCCAACTCATTAAAGAGCATGGATTCGTCAATCAAACCGAGAGCGGGGATTCTGGAGAAGTGTTCGAGGCTGCGCTGCCTGTCTTTCCACTCTGGGATGGCTCTCAGCAGTGCTCACTCAAGTTTTTCTTTGTTCTCCAAAGAGCGGCTCCAATTTTGGAGGTAATCCACTGATGCTGATTAAAAGAAATCATCCGCTCGCATGTCACCAGCTTCAGCCAGGACATCCAACTGCTTTTTGATGTCATAGGGTATGAATGATTCCTCCAGCCTGGCCTGCAAGACTTTTCTCAGGTCATGAATGTGCAAAGCAACTTCTTTGGCTGATATGTGGTCTTGCTCTACTATCTCCAGGGCACGGTTAAAAGAGGATGTTTGCTTGAGTGCGAAGCCAATACAAAGTTTGGCAAGGATCGCTGAAAATGTCTCTTAGAAACATTAGGGCATTTTTCTTGAGAAAGAAAGTATATACGCGGGCCATTGAAAATGTGTTGTATTCTTTCAAGAGCTGGACCAAGTGAGAGGAAATGTGTGTTGCCATGCTGCAGAAATTTCTGATAGTCCAACTGCACAAAAGCGCATATGAGAGCTTCAGATTTGGTGCGGGCAGAAGAAAAATTCGGATCATACAATTTCTTTATACATTTTGTAGTGCAGTCAGACGACTGAAAACTGTGACCGTGCACAACAGAACAATTAACAAAAAGTCCTTCACTTGCATGCACCTTGTTAGATTCTGAACTAGAGAAAAACATTCTAACACTTGGTGTAGCACACTTACTTTTAGCAGCATCCATGTGCTTTTCTGTATGAACATGCTGCGCAATGTCAGCAAAGCCTCCATGGGCGATGGAAAAGCGAGATCCACAAATCTCACACCTCACTTTAATAGGCTTTGTCTGTGACTCCTTTTTTAGAAATGTAAACTCTTTTTGAAGATCCTCATTAAATGTACATGCATGCGTCCTTGACATTTTTCCAGCCGCAATTTAATCTGTGTGCTCTTTCAAAGTGAGTCTTCAGTCAGTTCACTAACTGGATATCTATTGACAGTTGATTGTGATTGGATAGTTCAATCTAATCAAGAACTTCAAATAACACAGTGTGCTTTTATTGGTTTTATAAGCCCTATCCTTGGCTACCAGTGGTGGCTCAGCAGTTAAGGCTCTGGGTTACTGACTGAAAGGTTGGGTTCAAGCCCTAGCACTGCCAAGATACCACTGTTGGGCCCTTAAGCAAGGCCCTTGACCCTATCTGCTCCAGGGGCGCTGTTTCATGGCTGACTCTGCGCTCTGACCCCAGCTTAGTTGGCATATGCAAAAACAACTGCATTTCATTGGCTCTGTACCTGTACTCTGCACAATGACAATAAAGTTGAATCTTAATCTTAATCTTAAATACGGGACAAAACACGATTTTTTCAGAATAAGTCAGGACACTAGAAAAGGCGCTTAAATATGGGACTGTCCCGGGAAAAATACGGGACTTCTTGCCACCCTATTTATGGTACGGCCTCACCATCTTAGCAAACTCTTGAGTGGGATAGAGGGGCAGCCCTCTCTTCTCCTTCTTACCTCCCAATCCATCACTTCATGCCTTTCTGTGTCTTCTCTTTGGATTCTTGGGATCAAAACACTGGTAGAAACTTCAGACTGTCATGAAGAGAGAAATCCTGATCAATCATTCATTCACTCTTCAAACACATTAACCAAAGAAAACCATTCGAATTCCACTGTCACCACTGGCCACAGCTCACACACGAGGCACAGCATGTGCTTATGTGGACATTACTTGTCTACACAATTACATAAGATGTCGTCATAAATTGAAATTTCTCAAGCACAATTTGAGTGAACATGCTTCAGTCACACGTACTCTAGCTAGAGATGCTATTATCACAGTAACTCATCCATGACTAGACTTAAAATCCCAAAATGTCAAGTTACATCACTGTCAAAAGGTAATAAGAAAAAAAAAGTTTAATCTTCAATATGGACAGAATTCAAAGCTTTGTTCCAAAACCTAATGAGCTGTCTAACTTGACAGTATTTTAAGGTATGATAGGCACCCTTCCAACAAAGGGGCTGTTCCAAAACATAGTTAAGGTACCTTCATATTCATTTCATTTTAGGATGCTGTATGTTGTCCAATGAGCAACCCACATTACCACATGCATCCTCTGCAGAGAACGCAATTGATTTTTAATGATCTCAGTGGAAATCTTCTTCAAAGAATCTGGTCTAGCCAAGAAAAATATCAATTATAAATACTTTTCAATACAAAAAGTATTTACAGAAGTTTTACCCAATATGTAATTTATACTCATCAGAGGAGCACATAGTTAGTTCAGCAACATGTGATATTTATAACAAACATAGATATAGTTAGTACACAACCATGCACAGGTACACTTGTCTGCCAATGCTGATCATCTTAAAATGGCCAAATGTTGGCTAACTTATCAGCCCGTGTGTTTCCCATACAACGAAAAAACTCACTGCTTAACCACCATAGTGTGAAGCATCTTTGGAAAAATTAACTAGCTAGTAGCGTTCAACAATATAGAGCTGTCATTAATGACGTTACGAAGGGGGTGGAGTAATAATTACCGTGAATATTAAATTATAATAGCGAATTTACATGTACACCAGAAAGCTTTTTAATGCGTAAAAGCTGCTGAAGACACGAAAGTATTGCCACAGATATTTTGCACTGCAATAGTGGGGTTTCCCTCTACATCACACTGTGGGAAATCAGGGATCCCCCAACACACTTGAGCACATACGCACATGCGCACTCTTTATAAACATATTAAGTCCACTTTTGCCTTAACATAAAAACACAGAAAAGCTGTCTTCTCTGACAAAAACAGTGTGTGATACAACAGTATTTAATCTCTTCACTGGCCGCACGGCTGTATTTCTTTTTGCATGACATTTCAGAACGCAACCTTCTGCAAAACACCAGAATAACAGTTTTCTTAAATGCATGTAAATGTGTTCAAAGTGTTGACAGATTTAAAGATATATATATATAGAATTAAAGATATAGAAGCCACAGCAAAGTCAAATGATGTCCACACAGAAAATTAACTAGCAGAGTATGCTTAATCTATGCTAGAGGCTGTAGCCTTTAGTGTCCTTGTTAGAGCACCTGCCTTCCATGCTGACTGGTGCTGGTTTGAATCCCGCTCGGAGCAGGTTGAGCAGGACCGGATACATAAATACAGGTGGAGAGCTGTAGTTCCAACAGCACAATTTTACAAAACTGTTTGCAAATGTTCATTGTAACTAAAGTTTCAGGAAACAACAAATCGTTGAACTATGTTGTAATGGTGGAATGAGCGACCATAGTTGGCTGTCGATACTTTTGAGAAAACACACCACTACCACTACAATTCGAACCTGGAGGTTTTTGTTTTAATATGTCCTTATTATAAGATACTTTCAGATAGATAAACTAAAAATATACAGTACTATACTTTTTTTCAAACGTGCATCTCAAAATAATGATATTCTTTTTAAAAGCATTAATAGTGACAGGTTGACTAACTTACGAGCTGATACCCAAGCACTATAGTAAAAATAGCTTGCAGTGTTACTATGTTCTGAACTCAAGGGCTGATTGAGCTATGGCCGGCGTTCCCTGCAGGAAAAGACCATCTGATGGCAATCATGGAGCAACTCAAAGCCTCTTTAAAGTGAGAGCAAAGAGTCTCTTCTCCTCCCGCTCATCTCTATGTCCTCTGCGATTCTCCTTCCTCATTAACACGCTTATTTCATCTCAGTATCAGCTCGCATCTAAGAAGCATATTTCTAATCAGCACCAGTTGTACACGGCCACGCCAGCTGGTCAGGCATCACTCCGCATTAGGAAGAGTCTCTAAGAGAGGCAGCAGAAAGACGATCTGCTCCCTGCCTTCAGTCGCGGGCAGAGCAAGAGAGCGGCCAAGACACTTGCCATGCTTTAGCCAATGAGAAGACTGATGAGGAGCCAGCCAATTAGCTGGATGGATCCAGAAGAGGTAGTAACATTGAAGGCCAAATATTGTTCTTATTTGTAAGGTGTGTATTATGGAGTATTTTTTTAAAAGAGGGCTCCTATTCAGGGGTTTGCAATTGTACTGCAAAGGGTTAGCAATACCATATGCAGTGGTATATTGTCTGGCATAAAGCATCATTGTGTGAGTAACAGGGCAAAAAATAAGTGTTTATGATCTGATTTATGAATTTGTGCGATACGTACAACAAGCCACATAAAAAATATTTAGCAAAAATGCATTTATAGTAACGTGATTCTATGAGTCCAGGTTGAAAAAGAGTGAATAGTGTTTGCATAGGCAAGCATAATTGTTTGTGCTACAGACAGGAAGAATAGGCTACATCAAATTGTTCAGCTTGTTGAGGAGAGGTGTGATATTACTTTTTTAAGAGATCAGACTTACAATTTTCACCTGGTGGATGATAAAACAGGCAAAAAAAATCCTGTAGACTAACACTGAAGGAGGACTTGAGACATATCTAGAGACCACAGAGTATCATATTGCAGATACTTGGCGGTGGGCTCTTTTGACTTGGGCCTGTAAGTAACCATCTTGCTACTAGGAATGGGACAATATATAAAATTTCGAAATACTGTGAATCAAAATAGTTGACAAACCATATTGAGGCCAAATTTTATATTTCGAAATTTGCAGCATTGTTTTCTGCCCATATGATCATAAATTAAATGACCCTTCAAACATCAAAACATCTCAGTTGCTTTTTTCTATACTGTTTAAAGGATGCGCTCAGGGTCCTTGAAGTATGTCAAGTGCTTGAGTATAGTTTTTATATATTTAAGGACTGGAATACCTGTTTATTGTATCCATCACAGATGAGATAAACACTCCACTTTCATTGAATAACATGTCTTTCAGTCATTTGAATCACACACATATCACAGATGCAGTAAAGTAACTGTAAAGAAACCAGGAGACTGCTCTCTCGTAAATATGCATGTTAATGTTCCAAAACATTCCTTTGACACTCGATGAACTGCCACCATTCTTAGAGAGACAGTACAGTTTTGGCTCTTTTTATAAAAATGAATTTAAGCTCAATGTAAAACATCAACCTAATTGTAAATTATACACATTATTTTAAGCACTGAAAACTCATATCTTTGTTATGTATGCAATTTCATGACATAATATTAATTATTAGAATGTAGAATTTTTGCATTTTTAAAAAGCTAAAATGTTATAACAATGATAACAAACAAATTATAAAAAAATAAATATACACTGTCACATTCTATATACAATATATATATATATATATATATATATATATATACATACATACACACACACACACAAACACAACAGTTATTTACGGTCCTCAAATCTGATTGGACGAGAGACGTTCCATGAGTACTGATGGTCTCACACCATCATCACTAGGATGCTTCACTGTGTGTGTATCACTCCGCATGTGTTCATGCCAATTTACTAAAGTGTAAGACCAGTGCTGATGTATTAAGGGCTACTATATCTCTGCATTGTGTCTCTTTATATGTAATTTTTTGACATTACACATGTTAGCCAGCAGGTGGTGGCAAAATATAATTTTGTGTGTAATATGAGCCAGTTAGTTGATGTGAAGTCAGCGTCAGTCAGTGTTTACATATAACAGCACAACGTGATTGCTTGTATTACTACTACACTACTAAAGCTAGGAAATAGCTTTAAATGGCTTTAAACGAACAACTCTCGCATTATGGCTCATCACAGCTGAGAGACACACAACAGACTGATTAATTACACAAACTCAAGGCGCTTACCTCTTACTGGACTTTCCACATTGGAGAGGACATACGATTTAAAATGGTGGAGAAGATTGCGGTTTCTATGGTGACTGACTCTTGCGCACCGACTTCAGAGAAACAGGGAGAAATACCCCTGCTTGGACGGCTATTTTTCCTCTGAGAAAGCTGATCTTCAGAAAGCTGACAGCATCTCTGCTTGGGAGTGGCAACAGGCGATGGCACATGCTCCATCTCTCTCTCTCTCTCTCTCTCTCACCCACACACACACACTCACACACACACATCCATCCTTGTTTATCTAATAACTTGGTAGAAACAGCACAAGCCATCATGCTATTTCTGAAGTGACATTTTTTAATTACTAATGGAGGCTTGAACGGCAGATTCTGATCCATAGCATACGAATGCAGTTCCATTCACAAATGCGTTTTTTATGACCGTACTCAAATGTACTATCAAAAAAGTAATATAACACTTGCAATCATGCTATATGGCTTTGTGGCCGAATCGCAGCAGTGCTGATGTAGGGCCATATCGCACTCTTGCTTGTGTGATATTACTTATATGTATATATATATACAGTATATCTTTAAAACATTAATAATTCAGAGTATAGTAACTTTATCCAATACAATATATATATATATATATACACATATACAGTGGGTACAGAAAGTATTCAGACCCCCTTAAATGTTTCACTCTTTGTTATATTGCAGCCATTTGCTAAAATCATTTAAATTCATTTTTTTTCTCATTATTGTACACACAGCACCCCATATTGACAGAAAAACACAGAATTGTTGACATTTTTGCACATTTATTAAAAAAGAAAAACTGAAATATCACATGGTCCTAAGTATTCAGACCCTTTTTTCAGTATTTAGTAGAAGCACCCTTTTGATCTAATACAGCCATGAGTCTTTTTGGGAAAGATGCAACAAGTTTTTCACATCTGGATTTGGGTATCCTCTGCCATTCCTCTTTGCAGATCCTCTCCAGTTCTGTCAGGTTGGATGGTAAACGTTGGTGGACAGCCATTTTCAGGTCTCTCCAGAGATGCTCAATTGGGTTTAAGTCAGGGCTCTGGCTGGGCCATTCAAGAACAGTCACGAAGTTGTTGTGAAGCCACTCCTTTGTTATTTTAGCGGTGTGCTTATGGTCATTGTCTTGTTGGAAGGTGAACCTTCGGCCCAGTCTGAGGTCCAGAGAACTCTGGAGAAGGTTTTCGTCCAGGATATCCCTGTACTTGGCCGCATTCATCTTTCCCTCGATTGCAACCAGTCGTCCTGTCCCTGCAGCTGAAAAACATCCCCACAGCATGATGCTGCCACCACCATGCTTCACTGTTGAGACTGTATTGGACAGGTGATGAGCAGTGCCTGGTTTTCTCCACACATACCGCTTAGAATTAAGGCCAAAAAGTTCTATCTTGGTCCCATCAGACCAGAGAATCTTATTTATCACCATCTTGAAACTCCATGTGGGCTTTCATGTGTCTTGCACTGAGGAGAGGCTTCCGTCGGGCCACTCTGCCATAAAGCCCCGACTGGTGGATGGCTGCAGTGATGGTTGACTTACTATAACTTTCTCCCATCTCCCGAATACATCTGGAGCTCAGCCACAGTGATCTTTGGGTTCTTCTTTACCTCTCTCACCAAGGCTCTTCTCCCCGATAGCTCAGTTTGGCCGGACGGCCAGCTCTAGGAAGGGTTCTGGTCGTCCCAAACGTCTTCCATTTAAGGATTATGGAGGCCACTGTGCTCTTATGAACCTTAAAGGCAGCAGAAATTTTTTTGTAACCTTGGCCAGATCTGTGCCTTGCCACAATTCTGTCTCTGAGCTCTTCAGGCAGTTCCTTTGACCTCATGATTCTCATTTGCACTGTGAGCTGTAAGGTCTTATATAGACAGGTGTGTGGCTTTCCTAATCAAGTCCAATCAGTATAATCAAACACAGCTGGACTCAACTGAAGGTGTAGAACCATCTCAAGGATGATCAGAAGAAATGGACAGCACCTGAGTTAAATATATGAGTGTCACAGCAAAGGGTCTGAATACTTAGGACCATGTGATATTTCAGTTTTTCTTTTTTAATAAATGTGCAAAAATGTCAACAATTCTGTGTTTTTCTGTCAATATGGGGTGCTGTGTGTACAATAATGAGGCAAAAAAATGAACTTAAATGATTTTAGCAAATGGCTGCAATATAACAAAGAGTGACAAATGTAAGGGGGTCTGAATACTTTCCGTACCCACTGTATATATATATATATATATATATGTAATATATTTATTATAGCTATGGTTCATGAGCTTAGATGTTAACAAGGACAGTTTTCACATTGTATTTTGTTGTATCTTTTACGTTTTATAGCATACAACATGTTTACATTAATAAATGTTTATCCATTTTTCAAGTTTTCTCTGTTATAGTTTGACACATGTTTTTGTCATCAAAAAATGTTATTTTCATTAACTAAAATTATATAACATTTTATTGACCAAATTAATTACTAAAACTATGTCTAAAACAAACACAAACATTTTAAATGATCAATTTTGTAAAAATGAACAGTTCAAAAACTTTAAATCCTAAAACAAGGCTAATTAATCTCAACATGCCAAGAAAAACGTTCTTGACAGTAAACTTAAGATTTCGTTTGGATTTAGACCCTGGAAAGCTGGGTTGTGTTTTTAAACCGTTGTTTAAATAACAAAATAAAAAATTCAAGATTTTGTTTATTTTATCTGGTTCATAGACAAGCCATATCTGCACACTTAAACCCAGTGTCTCACACTTAATAACCTTGGGGTACAAGAACCACAAAGTTATTAGGTTGCTGATATTGAGTCAAAATGTTGCTATGTGGTAACCAACTGCAACGGTTTGAGATTATAGAAGTGTGCTGATGCACTTTATAACTGACAGGGGGGTAAAGCAAAGGTCATTCGTAGCATACCACTGTTTCCCTCGTATTTCACAAGACAGCAGGAATGGCAAATGTCATAGCAAGTTTTAATTGCTCACGCTCTGCTGCTGTACTTGGGTTGGGGGAGCATGTGGAGGCTTATCTTTAATGGAAAAATAATTTAGTTCCATTAATGGGCTGCATTGTTAGAGTGGCAAAGCCAAAACCACTGCAGGCAAAAATCCTCCCCATAAGTCTGCTTTTGAGTTCTGCTGATGTCAGAGTCAGTTACCATTCATTTCCCCATGCAATCTTTAAATACTTCAAACTGCTGCTCATCACTGGTAAGTTTAAGGAATTGCAGGTAAGCAGTGAAATACGCTGTTTAAATATGGGAAGGAAAAGAGGGTGTTTTTAAATGGTGAATATCATCAAGGTTATGCAAGTTTAAATGCTAATGTAGTTAATTCATACTGCCAGCAAAAATGAAAGTGAGATTACAGAAGTTAAACTAGATTTTTACGAAAATGTGAGTGGTGCTTGTCTAAGCAAAACTTTGCTATTCGGTTGCTAATGTTCTCTGGGTGGTTGCTTACTGGTTAAAGTCAAAAGAGCCCACCTATGTCTATGGTCTCTAGATATGGCACAGGTCCCCCCCTTCAATAAAAGTCTAAGGGATTTTTTTGCCCATTTTATCATCAACCATAAGTTCAGTCGCATCGAAAATTAATTGCACACCTCTTGAAGTACAGTAATACAATTTGAGGTTTAGTATTATTCATGTCTGTAGCACAAAAGCACCGCTAAGTTGAGAAATAATCAACTACTGATTGACTTGACATTAAATGACAATAACCATCACAGAATATTTTTTTATATTGACCACACATTTCTGCTTATGTAGTGTGATATATTACTCTCTAGCAGCTTCAGTAAACCATACTGCCACATATCACACCACGTTGGCCATGTTAGTAAGCTGAGATCTGAGCCATCCAATTCTCTCCCCTCTCAAACTCGACCTTGACCATGACACAATGACAAATAGTTCTGAAATTCTCCATTTCTGAAATAAACAATGCCTTTGCCCTTCATGGCAAAAACATATACCAGCAAACACTTGGTGAAAAATGACTACAAACACAAACCACATGTAACAGTTAATTAAACAATAGGGCTTGGGACTGATTCAGATTTGATTAGAATCTAATACAGTTTGATTTGATTTTGATTCATTTGCTACATTTTGGTTATAAAGTTGTGGCATGGGGGCATGGTCATGTGTCGGTCTGCAGGGCAGAGAGAGCAGTAAGCCTCATCAACTGGTTCACAATTATCCCTAACACCTGTCTCTCGTTATAGGGATGCGGAGGAGACCAAAAAGGGACACCAGTGCGTCAGTGAAAGGAGAGAGTGAGCTGAAGGCACAAAAAGCATGCTCAGAGAGAGTTTTTTATTTGGAGTGCTTCGATTTATTTAAGGACGTTTTCTTTTGTTGTCGGCGGTTACCGTCGAGTGTGTTAAAAACGAGAATAAAAAGAGTGACCTTGAATGTGCTTCGTTGTCTCCTTACTCCTCCATTGCCCACAAACTAAGGTCTCATTACAAAAGTCTAATTTGCTTATATATAAAATAAATTACCTTTTAGCAAATTATGTTAATTATACATTACAAAAATATTACGTTTACCAACCGGGCCCAAACTATGCAGTTTAATTGCTATTTAGTAAACAGGTATAATTGTAGCCAAGTGTAGAAATTTCACAACATTTAACACTAGTCATAAATTGGAGTGCAAGTGGAAGAAGCATCCATCCAAGAATACATAATAAGAGGTATTTTTCTGTGTATGGAAGGAAAGTGTCTGTAGCTACAGACAGGCACTAAAAGCTGCCAGGTCAGCATTGTGGCAAGCAGGGTGGGGCCGAGCGGTGTCTGGGCAGAGCAAGGCCGGGAAGATAAGTGGTGAATGAGGTCCACAAGTGTTTCACACCGGTCTCGCGTTCCAGTGAGGGACGTGGGAGTATTTAAGGAGAGGAGACAGCGGCTGAAGGGAGAGAGAGACACGCACAAATCTGTCTGCGTGTGTGTCTGCGTGTCATTGTGGTGGATGCTGAAAAGCAAACCTTTTGAGTACTGCTGAAAAGAGGTGTCTTATTATGTGCCACTGAAAAGTGCAACAATAAATGTCTACGCGTTTTGTCAAGCTGGCCCCCTTAATTGTTACACTGGTGTTCAGCCGGTTCCCGCCACCTCCTTGCCCATCCTTTAACTGTTACAGTGGTCCCGAAACCCGGTGAGCACGTTTTTTTTCTCTCTATCTCTCTCCTCTCTCTCTCTCTCTCTCTGTCACTCTGCCTTGCTCCAAAATGCGGGGAAGACCTGCTGGCTGGCACAGCCTCCCACCAGGAAGGGAGGGGAGTGCGTCATGCTGAGGTTGCCGGTCCCTCGCTGTCATAGGTCATGAAGAGCAAACAAAACAAAAAAGCCACAACACGGATGTTAAATGCAATACCAACTAAGCTCTTAAAGGGTTAGTTCACCCAAAGATATGTATTTATTCTTTCAGCCAAACAATCAGATTTTCAAATATCCTGGCTCTTCCAAGCTTTATGATCGGAATGAATGGTAACTTAGATTTTGAAGCCCAAAAAATCACATCCATCCATCAAAAAAGTAATCAATATGGCTCCAGGGGGTTAATAAAGACATTATTATTATTATTATTTAATTATTATACACAATGTACAATCATATTTATCAAAGTACACAATGATCATTCTTAGACTTTATAGATTACAGTAAATTTGAATGCATGATTTCCTGTAAAGCTGCTTTGAAACTATGTGTGTTGCGAAAAGCCCTATACAATAAAAATGAATTTACTTGACATGGCCGACTTGACTTGAGTTTTGCGACACCTGTTTTCTGGGAATTTCTCGTGTTACGCATGTGTGCTGGTTAGAGACTTGAGAACATATGTTGCTCAAGAGAGCTCCCAGTTTTGTTCATTAGTTGAGAATTCTTGGGATCCATATGGATTGCGTGTGTGGAGTTTGACCACGTTTTGTGCACATGCAAGGAATGGGTATGCGCATTTTGTCCTGAGTGTTTTTTATTGTAAAAACTGTTATACATGTCCTTAAAGTCTGGGTAAAAAATAAGCTAAATGTTTTGAGTGATTTAAGCATGTGCTAAATGCTTAAAATGCTTTGAATGATTTAAGCATGTGCTTACATTTATAAAATGCTGTGAATGAAATAAGCATTTATTAAGTACTGTATGTGTTGAAGTACATGGGTAAGCTAATGCACTGTTTTCCTTTCATTTGGTATTAGCCTCTACTATATTTCACTTCCATTTTTCATTTTATTGTTTTTCATTCTAACGTGTTTCATTGTGCTGAAATTTCTCATCATTCTTTTTTATAAATATAAGGCCCCATTGACTGCTGTTATTTATATTTTTGTTTAAACAGGTTTCAGAGAAAACACAGCAAAATAGTTTTGTATCCTGTGTTGATTATTAACAACCCACCAGCTACATAATATTCATAAAAACCAAGGATTTAAAAAAAAAATAACAACCAGTTTGCCAGGCGCTGAAGTCACTGTAGGCCACTCACATCCCAAGCAGCCTCAACACCATAGCAGACATGCTGTCGTGGCAGGTGACGCTCAGCGGAGAGTGGAGACTCAGTTCGGCAAAGCACAGATGGACCTGTTGCTTCCTGGGAATCCTCCCACTGCCCGCTCTGGTATTTCCTGATGGGAACCCCCCTGGTGGATGAGAATCCGATGAGAATGTGGAATTAGTTATAGAGTAAGAAAGCACTGCGTTTTGCAGATCGGCATTAATGCGCCTTGGAGGCACGCGGGTAGGGAACACCGTTCAAAATGTTGTACCGAACGAAATAAATGTATTTCACCAAGGACCCTTTCGCAAGACTTTAGTGAAGGCTATATTACACTGTGATGCCATGCTCCCTAGTGAGTAGGGCTTGGGGTGATAAATTGTATTAGAAAGCATCCACTACGTGAGCGAAGGCAACCAACAAAACAGGGATATCTTACTGAGTGGTGATGGGACCCCGTACAATAAGCACTGACTGTATATGATGATATTCCTGATTATTGATCTTAATTCCCTGACGGGGAACACTCGGACATGCAACGCGTTGAAGGACATGCGAGTGAACCTTGATAGAGTTACCCTCATGTGATCGAGCTGTGAACGCTTGATTACCTGCACTATGAGGGTGAATGCACTCTTGACATGAAATACTGGCTTTTGATATTGATGAAAGGATAGTGTATGTAGCTACAGACAGGCACTGAAAGCTTCCAGGTCAGCATATTTTAGTAAATTCATAGAAAATAACCACAACAATTCTAGGTGTTTATTCAGTACTGTGGCTAAATTGGTTAGGAATAAAGCCTCAACAGAACCAGATATTACGTAGCAGCACAAGAGTAATGACTTCATGAATTTATTTACAGATAAAATTGAAATAATCAGAAATACAATTTTAACTATGCAATCATCTGACATAGCAACTCAGAAAACAATGTCTCATACTTTTCCTCACGTGCAACTTCAATCCTTCGCTGTCATAGGTCACGAAGAGCAAACAAAACTTATCGAAGCATCAAAAGCCACAACATGTTTGTTAGATCCTATACCAACTAAGCTCTTAAAAGTGGTATCTCCTGTAATTTCAGAACCTCTTCTTAATATTATGAACTCCTCGCTAACCTTAAGTCATGTCCCAATAAACTTTAAATTGGCAGTTATCAAACCGCTTATTAAGAAGCCACAAACATTTTAAGAAACCAGAAACATTGATAATGATCTAGAACTCTGGAATAAATTGAATGGCATCTGTTCTAATATAATTTAATTTTTTTCCCTGTCTCAACCTCAGGACTCCTATCCTGAGGTCAAAAGAACCGGCTGGATCCAGCTCCATTCCTGCTTGGTGTCGGACTCCACTGCTATGTGTCGCTGTGTGATGATAACTAAATGCAGCCGGTGCCAGCCAAACAGCACTTCAGTCTATTATGATGGACTTCAGAGGATGAACTGATGCCAACTCCAACCATAAGACATGGGATACTTCATATGCCATTGTCTGAACCTTGGATTTAGGATGGACCACACAGAAATGACCGGCCAGGTTGAACTGTGATGCACCTCACTGATCTCTGCCTGCATCACCTCGGTCTAATTATGGACTACACTCTTGAAATGGAATACATAGACTATCAATTGCTAAAAAAATGCCTTCATCAGCCAACTAACAAGGACAATGCATCTATATGAACTTCTGCAGTTAATACAGGATGGACTTCAAAGACATTAGTCATTAATCTTACAGTTAATACAAAATAAATGTTTAAACACTGACCCTTAACACTTACTTAGTTTAATCATTTTAAACCATGACTTGCACTATACATAAGTAATGTTGGCATTTTATTGATGATGTTAGCCAGAGGGGAACTGGCCCCCACAGTGACTCTGGTTCCTCTCAATGTTATTTTTCTCCCATTAACCAAACTAATTTTATGGAGTTTTGTGTTCCTTGCCAATCGTATTTTAACTAATTACACAATGATGACTCATAGACATTATAGACATTACAGTTTTATCTTCTGTTAATGCCTGATCTTCTGTAAAGCTGCTTTGAAATAATGTGTGTTATGAAAGGCGCTATACAAATAAAAATGTATCTTTCACTTCCATATTCTTCTTTTGTTTTTTGGCTATTAGCATTCTTCATGTAAATCGCTACCTACTGGTCAGGGCTGATCAAAGGTGTAGATTTATGGTAAAAAAGGACTTAAATATTGATCTGTTTCTCACCCACACTTTTTCATATCACTTTTAAATCATGGATTTACTTACTAGGGTTGCATGAATTATATTCACGCTGACTTGTGATTGTGATTTTTGGAGATTCAAAGTTCTGGTCACCTGAAAAAAAGTTCTGGAGTTGTATGGATCTACAGAGTTGAGATATTTTTCAAAAAGTTCTTAATTTATGTTCTGCAGAAGAAAGAAAGTCATACACATATGGGATGACATGGGTGTGAGTAAATAATTAGAGAAATTAATTTTGGGGTAAATTATCCCCCCTCAAGGTCTGAAATATACTACTATCTAACACAAAGTTTTAGTGAACTAAAATCTGTATCTTCTATACGATAATAGAATAAAGTATTATAGTATACTATATTCAAGTTATCATAAACAGTAATAAACTAACAGTAAATTAAACAATTCACAAATATGCATAGGCTACTAAACAGCCTGAATGTATTAAAAATACACTGAACTGAAAATGTAGGGTATTAGGAGGAAATAGCAATACTCATATTTCTTAAGTGCATTTATTTAATTTATATTTAAACACTAGACTAAATGCACATACTTAACTCTGGTGGCTGTTTCGTGTCTTCAAATTTCCTTCTACATTAAGGAATAGACATTTTCAAGTTTTTATTAGAACTGTTGGTTAGTCTATCAAAATTTTTATAAATAAATCTTTAATTTAAGAAAAAATAAGCATGCACCACTGAAAGTTTATTACTGTTATTTTTGATGATTTATCAGTTTTCATTCATTAATGTTAACGATTGTCGATTTGGGATATGTCTTAAAATTTGCAACTCCAATACATATATGCACATTATTCAGATATAGGTACAATTGTCATGACCTGAGTTACCCTGCATTGGCAGCACTATTTTGTGCTTCAGTCTTCATAAATCAACTGCTGCTTTTTAACTATGCCCTTAAACTGCAGGACGTTCATTGATTCACTGTCACTGCCTTTCATAAAAGCCAACCTGACCACTCCAGGTACAGTGCTCTTTTTCTTCTTATTATATTTTATTTCACCTAACAGTGAAAAAATCCTAATGACTTAAATTAAAAGTAGGAACTCAAGTGATATATAGGGACCAGACTTGGGGTTGGGCTTTTTTGACTGGCATCCAACTTGCAAGTGGCAACCACTTACAACGCCCTAGCAACCACATACTGTAGCAATGCCCTCTCACTACTATGTCATAGCTCCAAGGTTTTTTTTTGTTGTTGTTGTTTTTTTGTGTGTGTGACAGTTTTCCCTTCCTGCTCTAATAGGAAATTGACACAATATTTCATTCACAATGGCAGAACTGGCACCTATAAAGCTGTGGCTTATTGATGTAAACAGTCAGAAAAGATGCACACTTCAAATCCCACTGTTACCATAATGCCATGACAAACATTCTATCTTCCTGTATTCCCCATCAGCTCAGCATTCCTTGCATTCTATTTCCATGGCAACAACAGGTGAGACCATTCAGGCTTGGTTACTTGTTATGTAACAGAAGCTTTTATCCTAAGTGATGTGTATATTCAGATCAGATTGGAAGGCTAGGTCCCACTGGATCAACCTATGTTTTCACTCTTGTCGTTGATATGAGATCTCAGTAATGCTTAATTTTACATGTCGCCCTGTCCCAGGATCTAACTCATGACCTTTGTGCCATCTGCCCAGATCTACTTTAATAACTCCACCCTGAAGTGTGCTTCTTAAAAGGAACTTGTGCCCCTTTAACATTAGAGGATGCATAGACGCAACTTCTCTCGCTTTTTAATGTGATGAAAAGCTAATTTGTGTATTAATAAAAATAACGCATTAAACTATCATGCATGACATGCATTTCCGATTAATCGCAATCTTTATTTGAATGATCCCAATATACATTTCTAAAAGTGCTTATGTATCGGGAGCCAGCAGGAATGTGATAGCTGTGCTTCCCATGCTAGCTAATGCCGGTTTGAATCCTGCTCGGAGAGGGTCGACTCTTACACTTACCAAAATGCAAAACACTGCCCCCAGTGGCAAAAGCAGTAAGTGTTGTTGGGTGTAAGGGTACTTGAGCTTCATTTTCCAAGTTAAATTTTCCATGGAGGGGCACCAAAAGTGAGTGGTCAAGCAAGTTGTTTCCAGCTGTACAGGATGTAATACAGTGAAGAGGAATGCGTATTTTATAAACTGCCTCCCAAAACCCCAAACCTAAACCTAACCATCAGTGGAGATAAAATGTAAGAGAAAAAGCAACCTCTGAATCACGCTTATTACTCATTATGCAAATTAAGTTACTTCCTGGTGTCAGCGTGGGATCTGAATCCAGGTCTCCCATGCTGCTGATGCAATGCACTTCCGGTTGCGCCACAGGGGAAGGTAAACATATTGGAGCCAATGCAAAAATGTCTGATAGGTGCTTGTTGGTGAATCAGCATAATGAGGCTGATCCTGGGGTGCTGGAACTCTCTGAACCAACATACAGACTTCCCGTGTGATCGTGTTGCATTAAGTGGACAAAAGGAAGAGAGTAGATGGAGATCAAAATATGGTATCAAAACCCAGCTCTAAGCAAGAGTAATCGTATTACAATTTGACGCCATTAACTTAGATTTCTTCTCTTATCCTGAGAGCAGATTGTCTCTTAGTACACACTAACACACATTAATGGTGCTGTCAAAAACAGCTGCCACATGAAAGTATGCATATTGCGTAACCTTAAGGTGGAAGATTGTTAGTCTTCTGGTGCAGTTCTGCTAACAGAACATTTTGCTTTCACAGGAAATGACCTGTCTAGAGGCACAAAATACATGCGCTTATATGACTGACAGCTTATAGTAATGAAAAATAGATGTCACACCTTTTTTAGTTTCTTCTCAAACAGATGAATGACAGTGTCATCCAACGTTCTGCTCCCAGCATGCATTTCACCCAATCACAATGACATCACATCACCATACAAACCATAAAATAGTGCCTGAAGGCATTTGAAATTCTCTCTCTCTCTCTCTCTCTCTCTCTCTCTCTCTCTCACACACACACACACACACACACACATACACAAACAAACATACAAAAAGTCCCTTAAGAAACATCTCTCACTCTCCCTCTTAAACACACGCACACACAATCTGACAAAAACACACATGCAACATTAGGAGGTTTTCCCATGGTTGTATGTTACTGGAAAACAAAGAGCAAACTTTAGAGAGCTATTAATTATTCACATGACTGAATGTACTGTATATCTTGGCTGCATAGAGGCTCACTTATAATGGATATTACACCCCTGACCTGCAAGAAATATATTTCTGTCACGGGCTGATGAATTTGGCAAGGTCCTGTAGACACCTGTCTGTGTGTATGTTTTTGTGCCTGCATGAGCTTGTGTAAACAGTGTGATATAAATTCATCTAAAATCTCTCCTCTCTCTGTTCATGCAATATTTAAAAAAACACTTAAAGTAACAGTAAATACCAGTAAAGGTATGCCTAATGTTTAGGCTTGTTATGCTGTTTAGTGCATATTTTACACTTTTGTAGCACTTTTAGTTTTTCCCCTGAAGTCAATTTCCCTTATCAAAATATGCAAATGGTAATTTCAATCATAATATGGAACCAAACAAGAATCCTCCGCCCACAACCTGTTTACATTTAAAAACACATAGATTTCACTACATTTACTCCTCTCATCCATAATAGAATGCCGTTTTCCTCCACCTAAATGAATGGGGTTTACAGTGAAAGTGACTCTGTTTTCTGATGTACCACTTTGATGCAGCAGGGGGCAGTCAGTGCTTTAGCTATACAGACAACACACCTTGTCAAACCAATGAGCAGGCAGCTTAGTCTTTTACAGACAGAGTGGGGGTGATTTTGAACCATCTCAGTGACTTGAATCTTTTATTCCATTCACCAAAAAGATTCATTCAGATTCATTTCTGGATTAGTTCATTTACAGTTTCCTCAAATGACACCTTTGCATCAGTATATAGGGCCAAATGACCATCTTTTTTTTTAAAGTAAAATTAATGGAATCAAAAGCACATTCACATCCAAAACAAGTCTAATATCCTTTATTAAAATGTGCATGTCAACAGTTCTACTAAGAGACTACAGCAATTTATAGTGTTAAAGCAACATGAACGTTTTCTCACAAATGACAACACACTTTTATTCATAATTCATCTGGCACTTTTTTGTTGTTGTTGCTGTTGTTGTTGTTGTTGAAGGAGATTGGTGAAATGAACGAATGACATGCAGCTCATCAGCAGATCCTCATTCATGAACAAGAAGACTGATTCATTCAATTCGTTTGTGAACATGTTTTTCAGTACATTAAGTTCCGTTCATGAATAACATGGCCGACTAGTTCAGTGGTTTATTCCTTCAGTCTGATCAACCAATGATATGATCCTTCACAGCCAGTCCTCGAATGCTATTGGCTCGTGCTAGAGCCAGTCTTTAAAAGCATGCAAAGCAACATAAATGGAATTTGCATGTCTTACAAATGTACAAAGACATTTTCAAAACCATAAGAGTGGTGGTGGTGTAGTGGGCTAAAGCACATAACTGTAAATCAGAAGGTCGCTGGTTCGATCCCCGCAGCCACCACATTGTGTCCTTGAGCAAGATACTTAACTCCAGGTTGCTCTGGGGGGATTGTCCCTGTAATATGTGCTCTGTAAGTCGCTTTGGATAAAAGTGTCTGCCAAATGCATAAATGTAAATGTAACAGATTTCACCAAAAATGGCAGGTCTTATGTTTCCTATTTTTTGTCAAATTCTGGGCTTGACTTTTACCAAGACTGAAGAAGTTCAAGAAAAGCATAATCAAATCTTATACAGTGCACCAAAGCACAACATTTCCAATAGTAATTCATGTAATTTTAATTGTATGGTGTTCAGTAATGTTTACACATTCGTAAATTTGGGATTATATTTTGTGCATACCTAAAAAGCTGTCTTTTCACCCCTTTCTCTCCTTGTTGAACGTGATTGACTCGCATTCATTCAGTCAGAAGATCCTTATTCACGAGTGAGATGACTGAGTCATTCTCGAGTGAGTGTACCGGTATATTCAGTTTGTTCATTACAAAGCATGAAAAGCCACCAAAGCAGTCTCGTGCTTTAAACAAGAGCTCACTGGTTTTGAAAGGGAGAGATGTCAGTGAATGAGAAATATGAGTCAGTGTATGGAAATGAAAGAACGATTCATTCAGATTTGTTCAAAAAGACTGATTCCTTCACGAATGAATCATCACTAACACAGACTTAATTTGCACTCAAAGACAGCTGGACCCTGCACAACAGAATGCAGGGATCTTGAGACTTTAGCTGTTGCGCAAATTAAGTCTGTGGTAGAGATGTTTCAATCGACTTTTCAACTTTTAACTTTTTAAAGTTTTAAACTGCATTTAACTTGACACGTCACAGCACTTATGACTAGAGAAGCTGGAAACTAGTGAGATGGAATGCAACCAAAAACATCCATCTGACACATGAGTACATGGACCAACAATTAAACATAGCACAGAGGGTAGTAGGCCAATAATATATAATAATCATTAGGTTCAATGATATGGGAATAAGACAAACAATATTTTCACTTTTAAAGCCACTTATTTGTATTGTCTAAATGATTTAAAGTGACAGTTCACCCAAAAATGAAAATTCTCTCATTATTGACTCACCCTCATGATATCCCAGGTGTGTATGACTTTCCTTCTTCAACAGAACACCCTTGAAGAAAATCAGAAAAATATCTCAGCTCAAGAGGTCCTTAACATGCAAGTGGTGGTTATTTAACTTTTGAACCTCCACATATCACAGACAGTAAGCATAAACGTCATTGATACGACTCCAGCAGTTAAATTAGTGTCTTCTAAAGGGATGCAATCACTTTTGGTGCAAAAAAAAGATACATATTGAAGTACTTTTTAACTATAATCCAATGCTTCAGTGGTCTAAAGCACATAACTGGTAATCTGGTCAGCAGAAGGTCGCTGGTTCGATCCCCACAGCCACCACCATTGTGTCCTTGAGCAAGGCACTTAATCCAGGTTGCTCTGGGGGGGATTGTCCCTGTAATAAGTGCACTGTATGTCGCTTTGGATAAAAGCGTCTGTCAAATGCATAAATGTAAATGTAAATATAAATGTAAAGCTTCACGAGAGGGTGGAAATCAAGCGGTCTCTCATGTGACTTATTTGCGTTGCCGTGATACAGATGTGATCTCATGTTCTCCACTCAGTTGACACCCATTTTTGACATCCAGGATAAGCACACAAATGCAACATTGTGAATAAAGAAACAAATAAATAAAAATCTAAACCAAAACCAAACAAGCTTTTTTTTTTAGACCAGAATGTGGAATGTACAACATTTGTTTCTTGCCGTCTCATATTTTTAATCTAATATCAATGAAGGACATTTGCTTGCCTATCCGCCGTGCAGTATTGTGCTCACACACGGATGGTTTTCTTCTATTTATGAGGCAACAGCACTCTGTACTACTAACTCAGTGCTACTGAATATAAAACCACCCCAGGGTTTGAACTCCTGCTTAATATCACACGGGTTCATGTTGATATTTCAAGCTACACCTAATGCTTCTCTCTGCGTCCTGGTTCTTATGAATTTTGATATTTGTATTATTGACAAATGGGGCTGAGATCAGACAGAAAAAGTAAAAGATACTTTCCAGTACACTACTGCATTGTGCTAATTTCCTCCTGCAGAAGCAAAGCCAAAGCATAAATCAAAAGCTGGTTCATTGTGGAGCAACATCACCTCCCTCAGGCTGCCAGCAGTACTGCAGGGGGTCTCATCCATCTTTCAGATAATGTAACTTTATTGTGATGAATTATGAAATGTGTCACACTCAATGAAAGTCGATATTTAAGCAATACCCCTATAATGATGTCAATAACCTTTCCCTGTAATACACTTCCCTTCCCTGTCTCATTCCAGAAGAAAGCCCAACAGGCTTAGAACAACATTGGGACAATGTTCCTGTGTTTTGTGTCACATGCTAAGCCTTCGACTCAATCAAGGATCAGTTCATTCCAATTATCCTCTACTGGATGAATAATATAAAGAGGTCTCACCATCTTAGCAAACTCTTGAGTGGGATAGAGGGGCAGCCCTCCATTCTCCTTCTTACCTCCCAAATCCTTCACTTCATGCCTTTCTGTGTCTTTCTTGGTCACTGACAGTCTCTTCTACTTTTCCCTTTTTAAGCTTGTGAAGAATAATGATCAGTATTGTCAGTTCTGGAACTTTCTTTCATGTCTGTCTGCCTGCCCCATCCCTTTATATCCCATGTGCTTTGTCTGAAAGTATATTTTCATTTGCTTTCCCCCTCTCTATCTTTTCATGACAAAGGGAAATTTTGGGGTTTGTTTTTCATGTATTCTGTGAGTTGGTTTGTTTTTGTGTTTCTGTTAAGCCTACAGTGAAATGTACTTATAAATCACACAGATGATTTCAGGACATCTGATAGTAAATTAGGTTATGTGTGTTATAGGGGTGTGCAGCGAAGCCATTATCTGTATCTGTATTTGTATTTGATCATATGACAAAATTATCTTTATCCTTCTCTGTATTCGGATAGAACCGGGTGTGGGCGGGGCTTAAACCGGAATAGCGTTAAAACTAAACGAAACACCCATTTTTAAATGTTACTCTTACATTTATAGTTTCTATTAATAAAATATGCCTTGTGTATGCCATTTCATAACAATAGCCTAATAGCAATAATAATAACAATATACAATTATTAATTAATTAAATTATAAAAAATAAATAAATAATTCTTTCCACGTGAAGCTGAATTTGTTGGCCACATTAACTGTGGAATATGTTGTTAACTTTGGTTTCTCCTGGTATTTTTTATATTAATATCAGCGGTGAACAGGACTGTCATTCATCTGTTTATATGTAATAACATTATTCTGGAGGCTGGAGGTGTCAATCAAAAGGTGAAATGTCAAGCACACATTTTGCAGTAAATAATAGATAGAAATTCAAGCATTAAAATATATATAATAAATCAAAATAGCCTACAAACAAGTAAAAGTCCCGTAAGTCTATCAGGAATTTTTACGATAGGACACCATTACTTAGTTAAATAATAATAATAATAAAAATATTATATTTATACAGTGCCTTTTCAAAGCTCAAGAACACTTGACATTCTCAAATTTAGCACAGTTTAAAGAAGAACAAGAAGAAAAGGATGTTTCAGTTTCTTTGTTTTATATAAACAGGAATTTTCCAAATGGATAAATACTACATTGAGTGGTGGTGGCATAGTGGTCTAATGCACATAACTGTAATCAGAAGGTCGCTGGTTCGATCCCCACAGCCACCACCATTGTGACCTTGAGCAAGGCACTTAACTCCAGGTTGCTCCGGGGGGATTGTCCCTGTAATAAGTGCACTGTAAGTCGCTTTGGATAAAAGCGTCTGCCAAATGCATAAATGTATAATATATATAATATATATATAAATATATAATATAAATATATAAATATACTATATGGAGCATTTAAACATTTTTGGAGCATTTTAACTTTTTTCAGAATAAAGTCTTAACCAGATAAATACCTTAATCACTGATGTGAATATAAATGTGGTCAACTTTAAGAGACAGATATAGGAGCTCTGAAGTGAAATCATCACTATAGGTCAGGAATTTATACATCGTGCTTAGGTTTAGGCTATGAATAATGACATGGGAATCACGTGTGAATCATGTGATACATTAACATAGACATTTCAAGAAGTGGAATGTGTACTCCATGTTATATGTTAGTTAATGTTACACTTGACAAGTTCCAGATTCTAACAATTTCAAACAAAGTCGAGACCGCGCCCATCCTTTCATTTAGAATATACTATTGGCTGGCTAATAAAGATTCTTTAGGTCTACACAAAGTTCTTGATTTTCTTAAATAAAAAGCCTCCCTGCCGTCTGTATCTATTAGACATAAAAGCATTCCATTTCATACCTAAACAACAATTATGACTATATATGAAGAGTAGTGAAGTTGAACTACCATAAATGTTTCATGCAGACCATGAGAAAGCTCACGGACTGTCACGAAGAGAGAAATCCTGATCAATCATTCATTCACTCCTCAAACACAGTAACCAAAGAAAACCATTCGAATTCCACTGTCACCACTGGCCACAGCTCACACACGAGGCACAGCATGTGCTTATGTGGACATTACTTGTCTACACAATTACATAAGATGCCGTCATAAATTTAAATTTCTCAAGCACAATTTGAGTGAACATGCTTCAGTCACACGTACTCTAGCTAGAGATGCTATCACAGTAACTCATCCATGACTAGACTTAAAATCCCAAAACGTCAAGTTACATCACTGTCAAAAGGTAATAAGAAAAAAAAGTTTAATCTTCAATATGGACAGAATTCAAAGCTTTGTTCCAAAACCTAATGAGCTGTCTAATTTGATAGTATTTTAAGGTATGATAGGCACCCTTTCAACAAAGGGGCTGTTCCAAAACATAATTAAGGTGCCTTCATATTCATTTTAGGATGCTGTATGTTGTCCAATGTGCAACCCACATTACCACATGCATCCTCTGCAGAGAACGCAATTGATTTTTAATGATCTCAGTGAAAATCTTCTTCAAAGAATCTGGTCTAGCCAAGAAAAATATCAATTATAAATACTTTTCATTCAATACAAAATGTATTTACAGAAGTTTTAACCAATATGTAATTTATACTCATCAGAGGAGCACATAGTTAGTTTGGCAACATGTTAATGTTAAACTCTACAGTAATCAGTATGGAGTCACTATTATAAGTGAGGCTCTACGTATCTGTGTGGCACAAAGTTGCTGTCTATGTAGAGTGTTCCATCAGAGATTATTCAGCAGAGATTGGTCCACTTCTATTAAAATTAATGGGAGAAATTCAGTGTGGTTCCATTCAGTTTGGATCCTGCCTTGAAAGGTAGCTGCCTTTTAAGACAGGAAACAGCAGGGCAGCTCACTAGGCTTTGTAAAAGCGTTACTATTAATAAAAAGGAATTCTGGTCTTTAAAACAAACTCTTCTCTATTTAAAAATGTTAAATTCGATGAGTGGTTATGTGTGCCAAATATTTTTTGATGCATTTTGCCCTCAGATATTGTCATGATCTCTCTACTTTTAAACACACAAACCTATTCACAATGCATTAAGAAGAAGAATTATCTAGGTTTATCAGGTAGGTTGATCTGTGCCTGTCAAAAAGCAGTGGCCAGCGATCGCTTAAAGTTGATTACCCTGGTGAGGAACTGATTGGCTGAGGAATTTATGGTTGTTTGTGTACTTCGTTTCTGTTAAGTTCCACTGGTTTTATCACTCAGGGTCACAGTAATTCCTTAAGTCTCCAAATGCAGCAATATCGTCTAAATATATATACTAATCACAAGGTTGCAACTCTTATACAAGGCCTTGAGGATGTCAGCCCTAAAAACGAGAAAATCCATGGATTGACAGGATACATGACTGTAACATAGTTCAATGGAAACTAGGAGGTGATAACCGGCTTGACAATATAAATAATATTTTAATGATAAATTTAACCAAAAAGACAAATACACACACAGGTATCGGGTAGCTGCCCATAACTCTCTCTCTGTCATACTGCCGTCTCAGGTCGCTTTTATCCCTCTCGGGCTTCATCAGCCTAATTAGGGGCCAGGTGTGTGGAATCACCACCCAGCCCTGCCCTCTGCCATGCCACATTCCTCCTTCGTTCTCTCAGGCCAGGGAGCCCCCAGCAAAATGTACATTCCCATACCTGGATCAGGGAGGGGACAAGGGGAGGGAATCAACGAAACGAAAAAATGTGGTACGCCGTAATGGCGATGGTACCAAATTAAAATACTAATATTTAAAAAGAGAGGGAAAAGGCCAATGCGGAGTGGCAGCGGGAGAGAGAGAGAGGAGAGAGAGAGAAGAATAAAAATAAAATGTACTCATGGGTGTATGTTGGTATTAGTAAACAGCATAGACGGACACAAAAACTATGTGAACGGCATCTTCATTTCTCTCTGCTTTGCAAAAGACAATAAGCTAACCCACCCAAGTCCAGTTCAAATGTTGGTCAAGGTTTTCTTTACCAAAAACAATAATATTTAGTTTTACATAACCATTTTCTACCCTCTCTCTGGTACGTAGAATTAGGCCTAAACTTGCTACTTTACCTTTTAAACTTTTATATGGAAATGACAATGGGTTACAACAGTAGAAGACCACGTCGGGTTCCACTTCTGTCAGCCAAGAACAGAAAGCTGAGGCTACATTGGGCACAGGCTCACTAAAAGTGCAGAGTCAGTCGAGCTAAAGGCCCTCTCATTGAAAACAGCCCTCCTGACAGCGCTCACTTCCATCAAGACGGTTGGGGGCCTGCAGGCATTCTTTTTCGGTGATACGTGCCTAGAGTTTGGTCCGGCATACTCTCACGTGGTCTTGAGACCCTGGCCGGGCTATGTGCCCATGGTTCACATTACTCCTTTTAGGGTGGTGAGCCTGCAAGCACTGCCCCGGGAGGAGGCAGATCCACCCTTGACATTGCTGTGTCTGGTACCCGCTTTGCGTATCTACTTGGACAGCAATGAGATCTTTAGACACTCCGAGCAGCTTTTCGTCTGTTTTTAGGGACAGCGGTAGGGAAAGGTTGTCTCCAAACAAAGTCAAGTCAATTCAATTTTATTTGTATAGCGCCTTTCACAACACACATCGTTTCAAAGCAGCTTTACAGAATATCAGCATTAACAGACGATAAAACTGTAATGTCTATAAAGTCGATTAATCATCATTGTGTAATTTCGATAAAATACGATTTTTAATAGTGTTTAAAAATAATTAAATGATAATTGTATTAATAACCCCAGTGAGCAAGCTGTAGGGGACTGTGGCAAGGAACACAAAACTCCATAAGATGTTGATTAATGGAGAAAAATAACCTTGGGAGAAACCAGACTCACTGTGGGGGCCAGTTCCCCTCTGGCTAACATTTTGAATGTAATGTAAATATTAATTATGTATAGTTAAAATCATGGTTTAAAATTATTAAACTAAGTGATAAGGGTCATTGATTAAACATCGATTGTGTTTGAACTGTAAGATTAATGACCAAAGAAGTCCATCTTGATTAATTGCAGAAGTTCACATAGATGCAATTGTCCTTGTTAATTGGCTGATGAAGGCTTTTGTTGGCAATAGTTAGTCTATGCATTCCATTTCAAGATCGTAGTCCATCTATAGACCGAGGTGATGCAGGTTGGAGTTGGCATCATTTCATCCTCTGAAGTCCGTCATAATAGATTGAAGTGATGTTTGGCTGGCACCGGCTGCATTTAGTCATCATCATTCTGCGACATGTAGCAGTGGAGTCCAACATGAAGCAGGAATGGTGCTGGATCCAGCCGGTTCTGGTGACCTCAGGATAGGAGTCCCGAGGTTGAGACAGGGAAACAAATAAAAAGATGTAAGCGTAGATGCCATTTAATTTATTGCAGAGTTAGAGATCATGCTCAATGTTTCTGGTTTCTGGTTCGGGCAGACCCAACTAAAGCAGCCTAATTGTGAGTTGATGGATAAATTAGGTGTATGCCTGGCTAAATAGATGAGTCTTTAGTCTAGACTTAAACTGAGAGAGTGTGTCTGTGACGTAATGAAGCTAGGAAGCAAGTTGCAAGTTGACAATTAGTTTATTGACAGTCAAATTGAGAAGATAGGGGAAAAGTCGGGGTGATGGTCTAGTGGCGCAGAGTCTCCAATGGTCAGATGATGCGTGGTGAGAAGAGTGAAGAGAAGTGTTGAACAGACACGGCGAATCCGGGTAACAGCAAACAGGACACTGAAACAGGGACAACGAGAGAACTGGACTGGAACTCTGAAGAGCGAACAACACCGGACATCACAAACAACGATCTGACAAGGAGATGAGAGAGTGGTGAGAATTTAAAGGGAATGGGAATGAGTAACAGCTGGTGAGAGGAGTGATTGCGGCAGAAGCTAATCATGGTACAAACAACACGCCCACACATTCACGCACCCACACAACACACACTAAGAACAAGGCACGAGACAAGGAAGAGACATAGGATTAAATACAGTGACAGTACCCCTCCCCTAGGAGCGCCTCCTGGCGTTCCCAGGCTCCCTACCTGCCGATTGTAGTCATCGATAAGGGAGTGATCCAGAATGTCTCTGGCGGTACCCAACCTCTCTCCTCCGGACCGTAACCTTCCCAGTCCACCAGGTACTGAAATCCAGCGTCCCCTCCGTCTTGAGTCCAGAATCACGGTTGACCCGAATAAGTAGGTTCCCGTCTACGAGTCGGCGGGGGAACGGAACGGCGGGTTAATCGCGGGAATAAAAGGCGGGTTTTATTTTGGATACATGAAATACGGGGTGAATTCTCCTATGCGCTGGAGGAAGGTTGAAGCGGACTGCCACCGGACTAACGATCTTGGTGACAGCGAGCGGGCCAATAAATTTAGGTGCAAGTTTATTAGATCACGGAGCGTAGAGGAATGTTCTTAGTAGAAAGCCACACTTTTTGACCAACGGCGTATCACGGGAGGCCCTAGACCGGTGGCGATCAGCTTTGGCCTTGGTGCGTGACCCCACTTGGAGTAGAGTCTCCGGGCCCTAGTCCAAGTCGCGGTGACACCTCTGGGCGAAGCGTGGCGGAGGGACCGCGACCAGATTCCAGACTAGGAAAAATAGGTGGCTGGTAACCTACACTACACTCAAGCGGAGATAGGCCCGTGGATGATACTGGTAGCGTGTTGTGGGCGTACTCAACAAAAGACAGTTGCTGACTCCATGAGGAAGGATTCTTGGATACCAAACATCAGTAGCGTTCTCTCCAGATCCTGGTTGGCTCAGCTCAGATTGACCATTGCTCTGGGGATGAAACCCTGAGGACAGACTAACAGTGGCTCCCAGTAATTTACAAAATTCTCGCCAAAATTTGGACACAAATTGGGGTCCTCTGTCAGAGACCACATCTGTCGGGAGGCCATGTAGCGAAAGGCGTGGTCAATGACAATCACCGCTGTCTCCTTGGCAGAGGGTAATTTGGGCAAGGGAATGAAGTGGGCGCCTTGAGAACCGGTCCACCACGGTTAAAACTACCGTGTGTCCCTGTGAGGGTGGGAGGCGGTGATAAAATCTAGAGCGATATGGGACCAGGGTCTCGATGGCACCGGCAGCGGTTGAAGTAACCCGTCTGGGGGTCGATTGGAACTCTTACCAGTGGCGCAGACTGAGCAAGCCAAAACAAAACTGTGAGCGTCACGAACCATCAAAGGCCACCAGAATGCGTTGCTTGACTAAAAACTTAGTTCGATTAACTCCTGGATGACAAGCCACATTAGAACAATGTCCCCACTGAATAGCAGCTGGACCGTAACCCCTCCGGCACAAACAAAGCGGTTCGGTGGGCACCGAGCGGAGCGTTACCCTTCTAAGGCCGTCTTGACCTTCGATTCGATCTCCCATGTGAGTGTAGAGATGAATAGAGTCTCTGGTAAAATGCACTTTCGAGGAGTAGGCGAGCGTTGGAGTGATCAAAAATACGTGATAAAGAATCGGGTTTGATGTTCTTGGAACCGGGCGATGCGAGAGTAAAATCAAAGCGACCGAAAAAAAGAGCCCACCGAGCCTGCCTGGAGTTTAATCTTTTAGCTGTCGCGAATATATTCCAAATTCTTGTGATCGGTCCAGGCGATAAAAGGTACCCCGAACCCTCCAACCAGTGGCGCCATTCCTCCAAAGCTAACTTGACTGCCAACAACTCTCTGTTACCAATGTCATAATTACGTTAGGCCGAGGACAAGCGATGAGAAAAAAGCAGCGCAAGGGTGTATCTTGTAGTCTGAAGGAGAGCAGCTGGGATAGCACTACGCCTACCCCCACCTCTGATGCATCGACCTCCACCACGAACTGGCGTGATGGATCAGGGGTTATCAGGATGGGGGCTGAAACAAAGCAACCTTTCAGTTTGGCAAGCGCGGCCTCAGCTGCGTCTGACCACCTGAGCGTTGTTCTGGGGAGGTCAGGGCGGTCAGAGGTGTGGCTAGTTGACTGAAATTGCGAATAAAGCGCCCGGTAGAAATTGGCGAACCCCAGGAATCTCAGTAGGGCCTTACGAGACTCTGGACTTGGCCAATCTACCACAGCCTTGATCTTCTCAGGATCCATGCGCATTCCCTCAACCCGACACGATGTACCCTAAGAAAGGAACAGACTGTGCATGAAAAGCGCATTTCTCGCCTTGACAAAAGCCCATTCTCTAGCAATCTCTGAAGCACTAGCGGACGTGCTGCACATGTTCCTGGAGAAGAAGAAAAAATCAATATGTCATCCAGGTAAACATATATGAACTGATCAACCATGTCTCGCTTAGCCGTCATTGGCGAGTGCCTGGAAGACCGCTGGGGAGTTGGACAAGCCGAGCGGCATGACCAAGTATTCAAAGTGCCCCTGGGGGTGTTAAAAGCGGTTTTCCATTCATCCCCCTCCCTGATCGCGGACCAAATGATAAGCATTACGTAAATCCAATTTACGTGAAGATGGATGCTCCCTGCAACCTCTCAAAAGCTGAAGACATCAGCGGTAGAGGATAAGTATTCTTTACGTGATGTTGTTCAACCCGATAATCAATGCAAGGTCGCAGAGATCCATCCTTCTTCCCCACAAAAAGAATCCGCCCCGGCTGAAGAGGAAGAGCGGATGAATCCATTAGCTAGAGAATCAGAAATATATTTCTCCATAGCCTCCCTCTCTGGAATCAGAGTGAATATAACTTGCCCTTAGGAGGAGATGTACCTGGCAATAACTCTATGGCACAGTCATAGGGGCGATGTGGAGGAGAGAAGCAGCCCGAGACTTACTGAACACCTCCTTCAGGTCCAGGTACTCCGTGGGCACGTTAGATAAATCCACCGCCTCTTCCTGAAAAACAGGGACAAAAACAGGCGAACAGGCAGAAACAAGACAAGACTTATGACATTGAGTGCTCCACGCTGACACAGACTTAGACTGCCAGTCCACTTTAGGGTTGTGATGGGTGAGCCAGGGATGACCAAGGGCGATGGGGGCAAGAGGAGTGTCCAGTATGTAGAAGGAGATGGTCTCGGTGTGATTGCCTGGCGTGGCAGAGTGATGTCTTCAGTGGCTAGGGAAATGGTGGGAAGTTTCTGGCCATTGAGGCGTGAACAGCGATCCGGTGAGTGAGAGACTTGAGGGGACTTGGTGGTTGAGTGCAAAAGTGTAGTCCATGAAATTTCCTTGACCCCAGAATCCAGAAGTGCTTTCGACAGTCGTGGCGGTGATTAGACCATTGAAGACTTACGGAAGGAGGGTAGATGTGGATGAGGTCTTCTCGGCGGAGATCCCACCCGATAGTAGCCTCATACTTGCTATCAGGCGGATCCTTTTAAAGGACAGTTGTAGGCAAAATGTCCAGCACCACCACAGTACAAACACAGTCCCTGGGATCTCCGCCTTTCCTTCTCCTCCCGGAAAGCGGGCTCGACCCACCTGCATGGGCTCGGGATCACAGAGCCGGGGCTGAGCAGCGTCCCGCCTCCAGAACATTGACCGCCTAATCCTCTCAAGAGGCGGTTGGTTTGTACTACGCTGTTCCATTCTGGATAACCTGGCGTCCACTCTAAGCGCCAAGGCGATCAAATCGTTTAGCTTGGTGGGGAGATCCATGGCGTATATCTCCTTTTGGGCGCGATCAGCCAGCCCATGCAGGAACATGTCCCACTCGCCTCCTCGTTCCATTGGCTCTCCGCGCTAGCGTCGAACTTCGATAGAAAAGTCTGATACAGATCTCTCCCCTGGCGCCAAGTCGACCAGCACTCTGGCTGCCTCTCTACCGGAGACAGCACGGTCGAAAGCTTCGCTTCATCTCCGCGGAGAGTGCTTGAAAAGAGGTGCAGCATTCATCTTGATTCTCCCACACCGCCCGTTCCCCAAAGGGCAGCTCTCCCAGAAAGTAGCGTCAGGACAAAAGCGACCTTGGTTCTTTCATCACAGAATGTTCTGGGTTGTAAAGAAAAATGCATTGAGCATCGTGTTAGAAAAGCTTCGGCAAAAATTAGGTTCACCTGAATATAGCTCTGGAACCGGTAGGCGGGGCTCCGACTGGGAGGAGCTGGTGGTGGTTGAGGAATCAGCGGTCGCGGGTGGCGCAGTGGGAGCTCGCAGAAGTTGAATTTGCTGGGTGAGTCCGGACACCTGCGCCACTAGAGCCTGGACAGCGTGAGCCGTGTCATTGAGATTCTTCTCCTGGTTCTCCATCACGAAGTCTGCTGTTCATCACGAATTCTTCTAGGCTGTCTGAATTGTTACTCGCTGCTTCCATCTTGTGGTCAGATCGTTCTGTGACGTAATGAAGCTAGGAAGCAAGTTGCAAGTTGACAATTAGTTTATTGACAGTCAAATTGAGAAGATAGGGGAAAAGTCGGGGTGATGGTCTAGTGGCATAGAGTCTCCAATGGTCAGATGATCGTGGTGAGAAGAGTGAAGAGAAGTGTTGAACAGACACGGCGAATCCGGGTAACAGCAAACAGGACACGAAACAGGGACAACGAGAGAACTGGACTGGAACTCTGAAGAGCGAACAACACCGGACATCACAAACAACGATCTGACAAGGAGATGAGAGAGTGGTGAGAATTTAAAGGGAATGGGAATGAGTAACAGCTGGTGAGAGGAGTGATTGCGGCAGAAGCTAATCATGGTACAAACAACACGCCCACACATTCACGCACCCACACAACACACACTAAGAACAAGGCACGAGACAAGGAAGAGACATAGGATTAAATACCGTGACAGTGTCTGCATCTCGAACAGTGTTTGGGAGACATTCCATAGTTTAGGAGCCAAATATGAAAAGGATCTTCCTCCTTTAGTGGATTTTGATATTCTAGGAACTATTAATAGGCCAGAATTTTGCGATCTTAATGAACGTGTTGGAATATAGCGTGGTAGAAGATCACTTAAGTACTGCGGAGCTAGACCATTCAAAGCTTTGTACGTAGTTAACAGAATTTTAAAATCAATACGGAATTTAACAGGTAGCCAATGTAACGATGATAAAATGGGGCTAATATGATCATATTTCTTGGTTCTCGTCAGCACTCTGGCTGCTGCATTTTGAACCAATTGAAGTTTATTTATTGATCTTGCTGGACATCCTCCCAGTAATGCATCACAATAATCTAGTCTTGAGGTCATGAATGCATGAATTAGTTTTTCGGCATCAGCAACCGAGAGCATATGCCTTAATTTAGCAATATTTCTTAGGTGGAAGAATGCTGTTCTACAAACATTTGTAATTTGATTTTCAAAGGACAGATTGGTATCAAATATAACACCTAAGTTCTTCGCTGTTGAAGATGATGTAACAGTACATCCATCTAGAGACAAATTATATTTTAGTGGCTTATTTTTAGAGTTTTTTGGTCCAATAATTTAAGTCCAAAGGACTTCCCACTGGATGGTGAATGCCATCGCTTTGGCATACCAGGCCCAGGGTTGACCTCTCTCATCAACAAGGCATTTCCGTCCACAGAACTGCTGCTCATTGGATGATTTTTTTTGTTTTGTTTTTGGCAACATTCTGAGCAAACTCTAGAGACTGTTGTGCATGAAAATCCCAAGAGATCAGCAGTTACAGACATACTCAATCCAGCCTGTCTGGTGCAAACTATCCTGCTTCTGTCAAAATCACTGAGATCACATTTGTTTTCCATTTTGATGGTTGCTGTGAACATTAACTAAAGTTCCTGACCTGTATCTGCATGGTTTCATGCATTGCACTGCTGCCACAAGATTGGATGATTAGATAATTACTAACCATCCACGTGTCTGAATGTGTTTTTTTTATGTAAATAAATATGTAAAACAATTGGTTTTGTTATTAAATTAGCACGTAGATTTCCAGAGGTTCTTGATTAATATGTCTAATGCTTTATTGTCAGTGTGTTGCTTAGGATTATTTAATAAAAACAAATATTAACCTTTTCAAATAATAATTTGTAAAACCTAATGTACTGTATAAAAATATGTCTTCTGTTTGAAGTCTCCCAAATCAATATTTTCATAAGTGCACCCTCATTGACTTGTTGACTAACACCCTATCTGTCTACTCCTGCTTACTTCACAAAAGTATGGACTCAGAGGAAGCCCACAAGGGCTATTTGGGACAGGGTCATATTACATCAAACTCATTTCATAAAGAGTAAGAAAAATCTTGTTTTCCAGTCACCTTTAATGTCCGAGCACTATGATTTTCTTATTTTCCCTTTATACCTCCACCTATGACTATACATGTAAAACAAATTTGTATGCAGTTTATCTTTGTTCATCCCTTACATTTTGTGCATAGCATTAGGGGGGAAATTCTATGACTTGTAAGTAAAAAAATTCTCAAGCAATGTTATTCCACATTTCCTGAGAAGGAATGAACACAAGCTAAATTACAGCATAAATAGTGTGTACACTCAACTGTAAGATGCTCATTTCCTCACTAATTTTGTTACAGCAACACAAAAAAGAGAAAGAAAGCTTGCCAGCTGAGCTGAGCTTACCACCTAAAAAGCTAAAAACAACTTGATCCACAGATGATTTTACACCTATTGACTGCTGTTGCTAAAATCTCACCATGCCTCAGTTGTGGGTCTGAAACACTGACCACTTAAAAATGGCAGGTGCATGATGATCAAACAAATAACTGCCTTTAAAATTTATCTGACTTACTGTGGCAGTAGAGATGAATTAGGTGTGCTTTTATCTCACTCCCAGAACTTTTCACTATTTATCTTTTTCAAGCCTCTTTTTTAAAGTTTATTTGTCTTTTAAGTGGACCAAATCATTCTTGACAGATTCACTTCATACACATGGTGTCTAAATCGACAACAAAAACCAAAAAAGAACCACCTGTCAAGGCATATCAGAGTGGTGGTAGCGTAGTGGGCTAGAGCTCATAACTGGTAATCAGAAGGTCTCTGGTTCGATCCCCACAGCCACCACCATTGTGTCCTTGAGCAAGGCACTTAACTCCAGGTTGCTCCGGGGGGATTGTCCCTGTAATTAGTGCCCTGTAAGTCGCTTTGGATAAAAGTGTCTGCCAAATGCATAAATGTAAATGTAAATGTAAATATCTGACTGAGGACCCGCCCAGCGACCTAAACATGGTGAATAGTGCCAGTCTCTTAGAGCAGCATCGACATGCTCTTTCGTTCAAATTCCGGGTGTCTCTCTCATCGCTTCAGTCTAAAATAGATAAGATGCAAGCCACAGACCCTGTTCAGAAGATCGCGTCGCTTGAATCTAATGCCAACTCACAGGACAAGTGTATGCTTGCACTGGAAACAACTTGTGCTACCCTGTCTGATTGCAATTCTAAGCTGTTAGCCAAGGTTACTGACCCAGAGTCATCGCAATAACATTCGGATTATCAACCTGCCAAGAAATCGAGGGACCTCGTCCAGCTGTTTTTTTTTTTTTTCTCACAACTTCTTTTGGAGGTCTTTGGAGATGATATCCTACCTGTGCCGCCTGAGATCGAGTGGGCCCACAGAGCTCTTACCAATAAACTGAAGGCCAGGGAGAGTCAGAAGGCCGTCATTATCCACTCACTCCATTACCAGCAAAGGGGGACAATCATCTGTGAAGCCCAAGCCAAAACTGTTAAACTGCCAATTGTCCACACTTTGGTGCTTTATTTTTTCGGGGGCTCCCCTGCTGTTTTTGAATGGGAATTGAGATCTTGAAACTAACTTAGCACTTAGTTGTTAAGCTCAGATAAGGAGTGTTTTGAGAGGTTGTCCTCATTCTCCTTTCTGCCCTCTCTCCCATTTTTGCTTTTCATCTCTCCTCTGGACTCTCAGATGGCAGGCCTTTGGTTCACATGTACTCAGTATCTTGATGTGTCACGACTCAGTGCAGTAGAGGATTGCACTTTATATCCTGAAATACTAAAGGGATGAAGAAGGCTGTCAAAATTAGTAAGTTATTAATGCATTTACAATATCTTAAGGGTGATATCATATTTCTGCAACTCATCTTCGATTTTCTGAAAGGTTCATATTAAAAGAGACTGGATGAGTCATCTATTTTATGCTCACAAATTTTTCATGCTATTAAGAGCCTGCGGTACAGCTATCTTTATCCGCAAAAACATTATGTTTGAACCTACCGATACTATTTTAGATCCGAATGGGTGTAATGTTATTTGATTTGATTTGATTTGATTTAAAATCTTTATTTCGAACATGGAAAAGAAAGTATATAAAAATATAAAACAATGTTTAAAAACATAAGAGAACAAAACAAAACAAATGAGCAGCAAAAAAAAAATATATATATATACTTCTTTCCTGTTGACATACTTCTATTACATGTGCGAAAAGGAGTAGGAAGAAGTAAAACTTATATACTCCTCCCCCCTTAATTCTTACAGTCATTCAATTTACAATTTTTATATTATTATTATTATCATATTGTTCTATACATCCATACACATACACATATACACATATAAATAGATACACATACACACATCCATACACATGCATACCCACATACACATCATTGTGACCACTGACAAGTATTTATTTCTCTAACCTCAATTTTGTACTTATTCAAGCAGCATAAAAAAAATAAAAATTAAAACAAAAATAAATAAATAAATTAAAAAAAAAAAAAAAACAACCAAAAATAACAAAGCAAACAAACAAAGAAAAACAACATAAACAATGGAGCACTCCTACTTTCACTACAGTGCTTCTTGATACCTCTTGAAAATAATTTCTCTATACATTTTTTTAAATAGGAATATGTTTGAGCATTGCTTTAGTTTATCATTTAGTTTATTCCACAATTTAACCCCACAAATTGATAAACATAATCTTTTCCTTGTTGTTCTAAATCTATTATTCTTAAAATTTCCCCTTCCTCTTAAATTGTACTCTCCCTCCCTCTCAGAAAACATCTTTTGTATATTCCCAGGCAATAGACTATTTCTTGCTTTGAACATGAACACTGCAATTTTGTATTCGATTAGATCTTGAATTTTTAACAATTTAGACTGCAAAAATAATAAATTTGTGTGATCACGAAATCCAACGTTGTGAAAGATTCTCATGACTCTTTTTTGCATTATAACTAGTGGTTGTAGTGAATGTTGATAAGCGCTTCCCCAAACCTCTACACAATAATTCAAATAAGGTAACAATAATGAACAGTACAAAATGCGAAGTGATTTAAGCTCCAGTATGTGCTTAGCTCTTGCTAGGACTGCAGTAGTTTTGGACAGTTTGGTTTTGATGTATTTTATGTGAGGCTTCCAGCAAATCTTCTCATCTATGATCGCTCCAAGGAATTTATTTTCATGTACTCTTTCTATTTTAACACCCTCTATCTGTATCTGTGCTTGATGATTTGACTTACTGTCTCCGAATACCATGAATTTAGTTTTACTCAAATTTATTGATAACCTATTTATGTCAAACCATTGTTTTATTTTCTTGAATTCTGAAGTGATTAATTCCAAGAGTTGCTGTAAGCTGTCCCCTGAACCAAAAATATTTGTATCATCAGCAAATAATACAAAATTCAATACTTCAGATACTTTACAAATATCATTGATGTACAATAAAAACAACTTTGGTCCCAACACTGACCCCTGGGGGACACCACAAGTCATGCCCAGACATTCAGAGGAATAATCTCCCATCTTCACAAACTGTTGTCTGTCTCTCAGATAACTACTTACCCAGTTTAGAACTACCCCCCTGATCCCAATTCGTTCCAGTTTCCTGATTAATATTTCATGATTTATTGTATCAAATGCTTTTTTTAAATCAATAAATACCCCAACTGCATATTTCTTTTTGTCTGTAGAGTTTGTGATTTCTTCAATGAGTTCCGTTAGTGCTAGTGATGTTGAACTATTTTTTCTAAATCCATATTGGCTGTCAGTGAGTAGTTTATTTGTATCGATGAATATCTCTAATCTGTTGTTAAATAGTTTTTCTAAAATTTTAGAAAATTGTGGCAGTAGAGAGACAGGCCTGTAATTTGTGAAGTGGTGTTTATTTCCAGTTTTGTATAGAGGAATGTCTTTTGCTATTTTCATTTTTGTTGGAAATTGACCGGTTAGAAATGATAAATTGCAGATAGTCGTTAGTGGTTTGGCGATCCCCTCTATTACTTTTTGTATAATTTTTATGTCTATTCCATCATGATCAGTGGATGGTTTGTTTTTACATCCTTTAACAATATCTATTATTTCTTTTTCATCAGCTGCTGTCAGAAATATTGAACTGGGATTTCTTTCTATTAAGTTATTATGTCTATTTTCTAATGTTTGTGGAACTGGGATTTGTTTAGCTAAGTTTGGTCCCACGTTTGCAAAAAAATTATTGAAATCATTAACCACATCCTCCATGTTATTGATATTTTTATCATTATCAATAAAGTAATGGGGATAAGTAGCCTGTCTAGTATTATTTTTAATAATATTATTTAAAATGTTCCACATACCTTTAATATTGTTTTTATTCTTATCTAATAGTTTTGTGTAATATTCTTTCTTACAAGTTCTCATAATACTGGTTAACTTATTCTTATATTTCTTATATCTATTTTCGGTCTCTATAGTTCTGTGTTTTATGAATTCTCTATAAAGTGTATTTTTCTTTTTACAGGCGTTTTGTAATCCCTTGGAAATCCACGGTCTATCATTTTGTTTTTGTTTCCTACTATATATTTTAATTGGGCAATTTTTATCATATAATAATTTAAATATAGTTAGGAATTCTTCATATGCTTTGTCAACATCTTTTTCATTATTAATAAACTCCCAGTCTTGTACTAGCAGATCAGCTTTAAATGCCTCCATTGTTTCTTCTGTTCTGACCCTTTTGGAAATTGGTTTATTCCCATGTCTGTTTAAATTGTAGTTACTGTCATACACTATAAAAATTGGTAGGTGGTCACTGATATCTTTTATCATTATATTGTATACTCACTATATTGTTTTGTATACTATTTGTAAATATATTATCTATTAGTGTTGCACAATGAGAAGTTATTCTGCTTGGTCTGGTAATTTGTGGATAGAGGCCTAGACTAAACACGGTGTTGATAAAATCCTCAGTCATTTTATGATTATTTGGGTTTAATAAATCGATATTGAAGTCCCCACAGATGAACATGACTTTTTGGCTAGTTTTTGTAAATGTCTCTTCTATCCAGTCCTTAAATATGTCAATATTCGAACCTGGTGACCTGTATATGCAACTTACAATAATATTTTTCTTTTTTTCCATACATATTTCTATTGTGACACATTCCAGCAAATTATCCACCACCATTGACATTTTTTCCACCACCTTATAATTTAAATCCTTGTCCACATACAGTGTCACACCACCCCCGCTCTTATTTACTCTGTTAATAGAAGACATTTCATATTCTTCAATTTCAAAATCTGATCCCTTTTCACTATTTATCCAAGTTTCTGTTATTGCAATTATGTTAAAGTGCTGTTTCAATTGATTTAGATAGTGTTTTATGCTGTGAAAGTTGGCATACAGATTTCTGCTGTTAAAGTGGATAATGGATAATTGCAGTTCGGTCTTGATTGAACTGTTAAACTGTTCATCAGTGTAATAATGGCAGTTATTGTTGATGTTAGCAAAGAAGTTGTTCACAGGATCAATGTCATTTTCCATGTCTTGTGAGTGATGTTCAGTGTACTGAAAGGTGTTTAGTTCTAAGTGCTCGTATTCAACCACCCTTTGTATTGAGTGACTATCTCCGTTATGTGTGTGCGTTTTATTTCGTGACATAGTGAGATTAAAATTTATCATCAACATATCATTGGCCTACCTGTTTATGTATTAATGTTAGCTATAGTCTTGGGCTGACTCCATTACGTACCTGTAATCCTGGCCTCTGTATACACCCCTAATTGGTACGATGATGACTTTTTTTGTCATTTTTTTCTCAAATCTTCCAAATGTAGATAATCATTACATAATGATAGGGGGTGATTTTTATTTAGTATGCAAGATGTGAATCTTGACAGATCTTCTTCTAAGCAGAACACATTATCTAAATCAGCTAAGGTAGTGCTAAATTATTCGTCCCAACTGGGTCTATTAGCCTTTTCTTTTTTTTGCAGGTACACCACTCCTTTTCAAGAATTGATTTATTTTTGCTGGACAATAAGCTGCTGCACTGCACCAACTCATGTAGCTATCATAGCTATTTCAGACCACTCTCCTACATCAGCCGATATCAGTCTCCCCTTCCCCACACCTAAACTTTGGAGATTTAGCTCACTCATGTTATCCGACAATACATTTAAGGATTTTATGGCCTTACAAATTAGGTTTTATTTTTAACTTAATGATACTCCTAACATTAGTAGAGGTACCTTGTGGGAGGCCCTGAATGGTTATATTCGGGAACAGGTTATTTCATACACTTCTCAAGCCAGAAAAGTGAAATAGAGGATGATCTGTGATGAGATTTATGCCTCCCCCTCTCTTTACATCAAACAGCTTAATTTACACATGGAGCATGATTTATTGATGACGCGTATAACTGAAAAACAGCTTAGACAATGCAAACAGCGGGGGCTTTTTTTTCAAAGCAGGAGGATAAAACAGGCAAAATTTTAGCTTATCAAGCCCATGCTCTCAGTGCTTACAGACTAATTCTTAGAATTAAGTAATTACGGGCAAAATAATTACGGATCCAGTAGAAATTAACATTGCTTTTTTCAGATAACTACACTAAACTCTATACTTCGGAACGTTCCTCAACCATCCTAATGAGTCCCAACTCCCTGGATATTCTTAGTTATCCCAAAATTTACGAAAAATCTTCCAAAGATATAGGGATCCTATCTCTGCTTTAGAAATACAAAAGGCAATTATGTCCAGGCCAATTGGAAAATCTCTGTGTCCTGATGGTTTTACAGTCCATTTTATAAAGCGTTAATTTCCCTGTTAGTTGGTAATGTATACAATGACTCTTTTCGTGAGGGCTACTTACTGCCAATGCTATATGAAGCATCTATTTATTTGCTACTTAAAAAGTACAAAGATCCTACAATATGTGGCAATTATAGGCCAATTTCCCTTTTAAATGTTGATTTCAAAATCCTTGCCAAAGTCCTTTCCCTCCATCTTCAAAATGTAATCCCAACAATTATTTCTCCAGATCAGACTGCTTTACATTAGGGAGACGTTCTTTCTTTAACAATAGAAGGCTACTCAATATCCTCTATTCCCCTCCATCTGACTTACCTGAAGTTATTGTATCCCTCGATGCCGAAAAATCCTTCAACAGGGTGGGAAGGGCTATTTGTTTTTTATTTTGGAAAAATCTGGCTTCAATCATATAATTTTATTTCCTGGATTCGACTTCTGTATTCCTCCCCGGTAGCATCAGTACATACCAATGGCGTACATTCTCCCTATTTTGGTTTACAACGTGGAACGCATAAGGAATGTCCCCTTTCCCCTATTCTTTTTAATCTAACCGTATAATCTTTAGCCATTTGGTTCCAAATCCATAACGGATTTGAAGGCATTTCGCATTACAGCTTAGTTCATAAACTAAATTTACGCAGATGACCTCTTATTGTTCATTTCTAAACCGGTTTCCTCCCTACCCATAGTTTTTGACATTCTTGAAAATGAAATCAACTATCAGAGTATAAAATAAGGGTACAAAAAAGTTTGCTGTTTTTTTGTTAACTCAAATGTGAGAGACATCACCCATCCCCTATTTCCCTTTTAAACAGCATTTGGGGGTTTTCTTTACTGATTCCAATAAAGACCTGTTTGTCAAAAATGTTCAGCCATTGGTAGAGAAATGTAAATTGGATATGTCTAGGTGGGCCTCCTTTTCCCTATCCCTTATGAGCCATTTCAATCTGATTAAAATTATAATTCTGCCTAAAATTATGTATCTGATTCGACACAGCCCAATCTAAATTAAGAAATCCTTCTTTACCTCCTTTGATGGGCTTCTACATTCATTTTTATGGGGGGCAACAAACCAGCATGTCTGAAAGATCAATTCTTCAACTTCCTTAGTCAGAAGGGGGCCTTGCACTTCCCAATTTTCATCAGTAATATTGGGCTTGATCAATTCTTCAACTATTCAACCGAGTAGTTGTCTGCTATGGGTTCATACAGAGATTTAATCTTCACAAAGTTCATTGTATTCGGTAATTTGCTCTCAGCTCCCTTTGGTGGTTAGTATAATTTCAAAAAACCCAGTTGTTAATAGCACAATTAGAATTTGGTTTCAATTCTGTAAACATTATGGCCTACACAGAGCTTCTATTCTTGCCCCTATCTATAAAAAAATCACCTGTTCTCACCATCGATATCTTATCCAGCTTTCTGCATATGCTTGATTAATGGCCTTAACTCCCTTAGTGATTTGTACGAAGATGGAGTTTTCATGTCCTTTTTAACCTTGTCTACCCAAGTTTAAGATACCCAAGAGCTACTTTTTGGAATTTTTATCTCTGATGACCAATGGAAGGGCAAACCAGAGTTGGTGCATTCCTCATCCATATGCACCAGGCAAAGTTTGCTGCAATGTAAGGTGCTTCATAAAGTCCATTTAACCAATGTTCAGCTGGCAAAAATGTTTTCTAGAAATAGAAGTGATGCCTGCAACAGATGCAAGCAATCTGCAGCTAATCATTTACATACAGTACGTTCTGGTTTTGTATTACTAATATTGTAATGTAGACATTTTCTTGTATCTGATTTGCCAGTACATTGTTTGTCTTTGCAAAATTCAATACAAATATTGAATAACAAAAACAAAAGGAAAATGCTCTGATTCCTTGTACCAAATTTGCAATGCAAAATAAAATGACACTCACCAAAAAAGTACAGGAGCATAAACAATCTACATGGACCACCAATTAGTGTTTTGCTGATTTGTTACAATATGCAACGAAAAGTTCAGATTGCATTTGTTGGGTTGTTGTGGACAATATGGCTTGTCAGTTCTTCAGCCTGAAATAGAATCAAGGAGCTGTTCATACTCATAACTGCTAACTTATTGCCAAGGCCTCAAAAGAAGCTCTGTTAACGTATCTTTAATGATAAAAACATTATGTTGGGACTTTATTTACAGGAATTATTGGATCATGAAAATGTGCCTCTGAAATGGCAGGTGGTTCAACATAGTCTCACACTGTAAAAAAAAAATATTGGTTAACAGGTAGTTACCTTAACATATTATATGGTAACAAATTATTATTTAACAAGGCAATACATATATTTTACTGTAAAATATTGTAGAAAATAAAATAAAACGTACTCCAGGTAGGGAATGAGGTTTTGCCCCAAGTGAAGGAGTTCAAGTACCTCGGGGTCTTGTTCACAAGTGAGGGGACAATGGAGCGGGAGGTTGGCCGGAGAATCGGGGCAGCAGGGGCGGTATTGCACTCGCTCTATCGCACCGTTGTCACGAAAAGAGAGCTGAGCCGAAAGGCAAAGCTCTCGATCTACCGGTCAATTTTTGTTCCTACCCTCACCTATGGTCATGAAGGTTGGGTCATGACCGAAAGAACTAGGTCGTGAGTACAAGCGGCCGAAATGGGCTTCCTCAGAAGGGTGGCGGGCTTCTCCCTTAGAGATAGGGTGAGGAGCTCAGTCATCCGTGAGGAGCTCGGAGTAGAGCCGCTGCTCCTTTGCGTTGAAAGGAGTCAGTTGAGGTGGTTTGGGCATCTGGTAAGGATGCCTCCTGGCCGCCTCCCTAGGGAGGTGTTTCAGGCACGTCCAGCTGGGAGGAGGCCTCGGGGAAGACCCAGGACTAGGTGGAGAGATTACATCTCCACACTGGCCTGGGAACGCCTTGGGGTCGCCCAGTCAGAGCTGGTTAATGTGGCTCGGGATAGGGAAGTTTGGGGCCCCCTGCTGGAGCAGCTGCCCCCGCGACCTGACTTCGGATAAGCGGTTGAAGATGGATGGATGGATGGATAAAATAAAAAATACAAATAAAATATGTATATATATGCAAAAGTATGATTCTTACCAGGGGTGGAAAGAGAACTGAAAATTAATACTCAAGTAAAAGAACTGTTACTTCTTAAAAAAAGTAGTTTGAGTAGAGTAAAGGTACCTTTCCTTAAAAAACTCAAGTAAGAATAAAAGAGTAGCTCATTTAAAAGTACTTATGAGTAGTGAGTATTGAGTAACGAGTTGCGAAAGCTATGCCCCATAATAAAAACTTGATGCTGTAAATGAAAAATGTAGCACACATACCATCATTTACATTCCCTTCTATGGCTGTTTGCCAGAAATAATAAAAATATAGGTATTTTATAGGTGTTTGTGATTGACAACTATTAAAATGCATCACTTATCTATGATACATGAATCAGATGTTTTAAAATAAATAAAAGTGTGACACGATTACAGAAATAAAAAGATGAAAAGGTTATTTTCAATTTCATAATGTATGAAACAATTACATTACATATATCAGTTTATGTGTAGGGTCTAAATGTTCCTTAATGCCGACTGAAAGCGTTATTGATGTGCATAAAACATGTTCAAAACAAGGAAGGAATGCAAAAAAACACTACAAATGCTTGGTCACTTGGCACGTCATGTCGTGCACAATAGAGGCGGGCTTTATAGGAATAATTCACACAAAAATGTAAATTCTCTCATCATTTAGTCACCCTTATGCTATCCCGGATGTGTATGACTTTCTTTCTACAGCAGAACAGAAATTAAGGACTCTTTTGGTCCATAAAATGCAAGTGAATAAGTGCCAAAATTTTTAAGCTCCAAAAATCACAAGAGTCAGCATAAAAATAGCCTAATCCATGTGACTCCAGTGGCTAAATCCATGTCTTCAGAAGAGATATGATAGGTTGGGTGAGAAACAGATCAATATTTATGTCCATTTTTTATATTAATTCTCCTCCCCGCTCAGTCAATCTCCGCTTTAACTTTCACTTTCTTCTTCTTTTATTTTTAATGATTCACATTCTTCATGCATATCGCATCTACTTGGTAGGGAGAAGAACTTCTAGCAAAATTAATGGTTCATTATTTAAAGAAATACAATTATGGTAATTTATTTCTATAGAGCTCAATAGAAGCTATCTATTTATTCAGCCATCTTGGTTGTAGTTCTGGAAGCAGTGTTTTTCCATTGGGATTTCATGAAAAGCCTTAAAGAGTTCTACAACATGAACCAAACCATCTAGCTATTAGACAGTGCTCAAAACGTAGACTTCAAGTCTAACATTTTGATGCAAATATGCTTTTTGTCCCACTGTTTATGTTCACTTTTAGAACATAACCACATTAGCTGTCAATCAAAAAGCGCGCAGCTACAGATGTCATGAAATAAAAAGTCAATCTTTTATATTTATCTAGATCAACCGTCTTGCTATCGTGATTGATGTAATAGAACACCCCTGTTCTAGATGTAGATGTTTTTGTACCTGACTAAGTATAGAACATTTCTCAAACGTTTATCATCGATATTGAGGACATCTCTTCTTCTTCTTTTTTTTTTCTCAGATAAACATCAAGATTGTTTTATTGCCCAGCCCTATTGATAGCATTGATCAATGATAGATCATTTACAGGCTAAATTATAGACACAGAATCTAGTAAGCAGAAATATGAAATTTACCTTGATAAGTTTCTTCAAATTAGAGGCAGGATTAATGCTGATATGTGGCTTGAGCAAGATAAACTCACATGACTCAGTCAACCAATTGGCCTTTTTCACTGCGAAAAGCCCTTTCATGTACAGCTGTGATGTTCAGGTGTTGAACTGTGGTTGAGGCATCCTCCACATCCATAACAGTTTGGCGCCAGATCTACAGCTGCCATTAAATATTTTTACGTGTGATTTGATTTGACCTATCATGTTGATAGATAAAAAATAAAATCAGGACATTAAGTAGTGAACACTTGTGGGAAAATAGTGCATTAAAAGTACAGTTACAGCACTTAAAATGTACTGAAGTAAAAATATCCAATATTTAACTACTTGAAAAAGTACAACTCCTGGGGAAAACTTAATTACAGTTAACGTGAGTATTTGAAATTCATTACTTTACACCCCTGATTCTTACCATATAATTAACAGTAAAAATACATACATACACTTTTACTGTAAACTATTGTTAAAATTATAGTGAAAATAACCAGGCGTTCACAGAATACCGGGTTGGGTGGTTAATGAGAGGGCTTGATGATGTTAGCTGAAATGGACAATCGTTTTATAGGCAGAGGAAAATAGGGCAAATAGGGTCAATTTTAATTTCATGTTGACATAAAAGTGTTTAAAAATCGGTCAGTGGGATGCTATCTTTAGCGGAACAAATCTCAAATGTCTATTAAGGCATCATTGCAGGGGCCATCCTTCATCCTTCAAAGTGCAGTCTTAAAGATGCTCCAGAAAAGACATGATGACCTGTCATTTATTTTAGCCCATTACGATAACATAGAGAGTAAATAACACAACACATTGCTCACAGTAATCTAGCATCTATTGATCTGACAATGTGCCCTCTGAAGAACTGGGGATTACGAGTCGTGTTTGGTCCTGGAAAACCTCAGATTGATTTTCATTCCCTCCCCATAACACCTCAAGAATAAAATCTGATTTGTCTTTGTGTGTTTTTTCTTCTTTGGTATCAAGAGCAGTCACTGCTAAATTTCAACTGTCACTGAGCAACCAATTTTGCTTTCACAGTCCAAAATGTCCATTGGAGCATGAGTTTGCCTCACACTTCTTTTCAAAGGTGATGAAGGTTATTGTATCCTTTGAGTGTTTAGCTATTCATTAATAGAGAAGTCATGTCCAGTTAGGCATGACGCATTAGAATATTTAAATATATACTTGATTATCAAACAGATATTTCCGATAGTTTCTCAATCTGTAATACAGTATTCTATAGAGCACTTAGAACAAAAACAGTGACGCTCTTAAGGGGAATATGTACACGCAATCAGTTGCAACCAAACAATGCATGGACCTTAGTCAGTGTAAACATCTTATTAAATATTTTTGGTGATTGAGGTGCTGTTCAACCCATTGAACAGACCATCTGCTCTACTGTAATTATCACAACCAATGCTTTCTGGAGCTTGTATGCCTACTAGATTTATTTTGACATGATGTATCGATGCATCTAACCTGACTAAGGTCTATAGAGCTCAATAGAAGCTATCTATTTATTCAGCCATCTTGGTTGTAGTTCTGGAAGCAGTGTTTTTCCATTGGGATTTCATGAAAAGCCTTAAAGAGTTCTACAACATGAACCAAACCATCTAGCTCTGTGCTAACTCACAACATTACAAACTCTGATTTGATGTAAAAAGTATTTGAAAACCAAACAGTCAAAGGAATAAAACTGAACGAACTACAGTTAAAGTCAGAAGTTTACATACACTTTAGCCAAATACATTTAAACTCAGTTTTTCACAATTCCTGACATTTAATTGTAGAAAACTTTCCCTGTCTTAGGTCAGTTAGGATCACTACTTTATTTTAAGAATGTGAAATGTCAGAATAATAGTTGAGAGAATTATTTATTTCAGATTTTATTCCTTTTATCACATCCCAGTGGGTCAGAAGTTTACATACAATTTGTTAATATTTGGTAGCATTGACTTTAAATTGTTTAACTTGGGTCAAATGTTTTGGGTAGCCTTCCACAAGCTTCTCACAATAAGTTGCTGGAATTTTGGTATAACTGAGTAAGGTTTGTAGACCTCCTTGCTCGCACACACTTTTTCAGCTCTGCCCACAATTTTTCTATTGTATTGAGGTCAGGGCTTTGTGATGGCCACTCCAATATCTTACATTTACATTTACGCATTTGGCAGACGCTTTCTTAAATAGTCTATCACTTGTGCGGCCGCCGAAATATCTTCAATGGGAGAACCATGGCATTGCTCATTCCCTGCTGTCCCCCTCGGCTCGCTTCTCTCTGACATTTTCTCCGCTGCCTTTGTGTGTGTGTGTGTGTGTGTGTGTGTGTGTGTGTGTGTGTGTGTGTGTGTGTGTGTGTGTGTGTGTGTGTGTGTGTGTGTGTCGCAAGTTGACAAGGAGGAAAAGAGATGCGCATGTGAGATTCTCCGTCTGGTTGCATTTTTTTCTCAATACCGTAGATAAGCAAATGTACATGGTATGATAACCATAAATTTTCAAACCATGGTATACCGTGAAACCGGTATACCACTGCAACCCTACCCTGTAGCCTCGACTGTCCCAGAGCCAGAGCCTGTAGCCTCAACCGTTCCAGAGCCAGAGCCTGTAGCCTCGACTGTCCCAGAGCCAGAGCCTGAGCCTCGACTGTCCCAGAGCCAGAGCCTGTAGTCTCGACCGTCCCAGAGCCAGAGCCTGTAGTCTCGACCGTCCCAGAGCCAGAGCCTGTAGCCTCGACTGTCCCAGAGCCAGAGCCTGTAGTCTCGACCGTCCCAGAGCCAGAGCCTGTAGCCTCGACTGTCCCAGAGCCAGAGCCTGTAGCCTCAACCGTTCCAGAGCCTGTAGCCTCCACTGTCCCAGAGCCAGAGCCTGTAGCCTCAACCGTTCCAGAGCCAGAGCCTGTAGCCTCCACTGTCCCAGAGCCAGAGCCTGTAGCCTCGACTGTCCCAGAGGCAGAGCCTGAGCCTCGACTGTCCCAGAGCCAGAGCCTGTAGTCTCGACCGTCCCAGAGCCAGAGCCTGTAGCCTCGACTGTCCCAGATCCAGAGCCTGTGGCCTCGACTGTCCCAGAGCCAGAGCCTGTAAACTCGACCGTCCCAGAGCCATGAGAGAAAGAGATTGTACAGTATTTGTTGATTTTCCAGAAATGGTTTATGAATATTTCTTAAGAGTAGAAAAATGGGAGCCATGGCCAAACTATGTTCCTACAGAACTGTAAGAGACCCAGTTAATTGATAATAGACTAAAATAATAATGAAAATATAATTCTTACACATAGGTGTTTAATAAGGGTCAGGATAAAATGAGATGCTGCCCACAACCATGGGTGTAATACAGAAGTGCACGATTAATGCGATTTGCATAATCTTTTTGTTAATTTTTGTTTTAAACATTGTGAACTGAATTGCTAGACACTAAGCTGAGGACTCTCAGGTATGGTTAGACACTCACAAGCTTAACAAGAACAAGAAACAGCTGCTTCAGGAAATACATCCGTGCACATTTTGGTGAGGGATGTGAAGCTGTCCTTTTTGAGCTATTTGGATACAATATTGTCTAGAAATTTCAATGGTGGGAACAAGGGGACCACAAACAATTTCCTATAAAATGAGGTGATGGAACCTGCCCTCAAGTGAACTGTAAATTCTAACAGTTTTCCTAATGCACTGTTTGAGGTACAGCCATTTGTAGACAGGTATATAAAAAGCCATGCAGCCCTGCTACAAAGACCAGCTTAGCCAGTATGCTATTCCATGCTGGTCTAGGCTGGTTTATGCTTGTTATTGCTGGTTTGGTGCTAGTTTAGCAACATAGCCATGCTTTTCACAGCAAAACGTAGCTGTTTACGCTGGTTGACCAGCATGTTCTTTCTCTTAAAGCTGGTTAAGCTAGTTTAAGAGCCTGGTCGGGCCACCAGCACCCTAAACACTACATAAGTTAGTGACCAGCAATGTTGGTCTTTTCAGCAGGGACTGCCATCATCAACTACATCATGCACCCACTCCTTAATCTTTGATGGGTATGGCACTGTCAAAAAATGGTCATTGCAAATCTCTAAAATATAGACACTATGGATCCACATGTTTTTTTTTTTTTAATACACTCAACATCACAGTATCTGCTAAGAATAAATGCATTGCGAGTGCAAAAACTGGAGACCAGAAATTGAAAATAGCCATCCATTATGGACCACTTTCGCATTCAGGATAAAAAGTGGATTGGTCAAGATGCTGAACCACATCCTCAAGGATTGTTCAACCTTAAGGTATGTGTGTGCATAGTGTATGAGGCCTATACTGCATCAAAGTCCCTTTTGCAAGGGAAGTCAGTCCACACGGCAGCCATCTTTGGAACACTCCTGGGAGGTCTGGTCAGCTATTTTTCAGCTGACCAAGAAGGTTAGTCAACATTACAATCATAGAACATATTTAAAATCAGCAGTAAAATATTACAACTATGGTATCATTAATTGTGGTTTGTTTGCTCGGATCATGCTAAAAACAACATTATTTTTCAGGCTGGTTCAGCTAATGTGCAAAATCATTCTCGAGTTGATTGGCAGGCGATCTCTCTATCTAAAAGCAGATTGGCTCTTTTACCAATGGCATTGGTGTTCCATTTCCTCCCATACATTTAAATAGAAGTGCTCCGTCTCTGACTGCATCAACACTCCTGTACACAGAAATACACAGATCCAAACCTATATGGTGTTATATTTTCAAGGGATGAAGGATAATTTTTGAAGAATTGTCATGCAGATCTATGTCATATAATGATAGATCACAGTGCTCAGCTTAAAAAAAGCAAAAAAATAAAAATAAAACACAAGAACCTTAGTAGTTCATATGACTTGTGTTCTAAATTCTGAGTTTGGAGAGTTCTGTGAACTGAAATGTTCTTCTATTAATCCCTAAATAAAATTTGCTACATTATCTTTCCTGGCCATTTCTAAGCATATGGAAGTCTTAAGCGAAATCCTACTTGGAGGACCCCGTAATCAAGCGCTAACATGTGTTGTCCAATTCCCAAATGAATAAGTATTAGAATCATTCTCCTACGGCTATATATAATGATGGGACATGTAGTTTTATTGCACAAGCCTGTAGATGTATAAACCAGCTAAAATTAGTCTTCTTTTATGGCAAGCTTTATGTTATTCTTTATTAACAGTACAAAAATGCATACAGACTGAACTCATTGAACTGCACAATCAAAATCCATAAGCAAAACAGAATTATTACCAATAACAATTTGCTTTCGCCATGATTCTTAAATTGACACGCTTCCCCAAATTCGAAAGTAAGGGCTCAAAGAAAATCCCACTCGAAATTACGACTTTGTTGTGACGTTCATGTGCGCTCAACTCGTAATTACAACCATTCCAACATGACTTGAATGCACCATATGTAAAAGGTGTGGGTCTAGAATTCTCATTGAATGGACACACCCAATGACACATCACCCAAAACAAAATGTCTGCGATTCCAGGATACTTTTGGATACTGTGATGCAGCTTGAAATGACAAAAAAAATGTCCTGACATATGTCTCACTGGTGTTAACTTGTTTGAGAACAAAATGACTGCATCATCCCCTGGCGCATTGCCTCTGAAGGTTAACTGCAGCTGTCAAGGTAAGGGATGCAATACATTCAGACAGTTACCTGTTGTCGCTGAAGCAGAGAAAGCCTTGAAGATGTGAGGTAAAGTGAAAAATGTCAGTTTGCTCTGGGATAATTAAATCAACCTGGGAGTGTTATATAATTTTGTCTACATGGTAAGATGTGACAATAAGTGGTTCATACATGAAATAAAGGAGAGAGGGACTGTGTTAAGAGAAGTACACTGTTTATCTCAGTAACATTAGGCCTGAGGTAAAACAAAGATTTCCCAGCCTAATTTAAAGGAATAGTTCACCCTAAATTGAAACATCTCTCATCATTTACTCACCCTCATGCCATCCCAGATATGTCTGAATTTTATTTCTTCTGCAGAACACAAACAAAGATTTTTAGAAGAATATTTCAGCTCTGTAGGTTCACACATTGCAACTGAATGGTGACCAAAACTTTGAAGGTCCAAAAAGTTAATACAGGCTGCATAAAAGTAATCCATACGACACCAGTGGTCTAATCCATGTCTTCTGAAGTGATCCAGTAGATTTTGAATGAGAACAGACCAAAATATGTCTCTTTTTCTTGACATCAGTAGTCTCCCTGGCGATCATGGATTCAAGTTTGATTACACTTTCTAGCACCTCCTAGCAATCTGCGCATGTGTTAAGCACTAGGAAGTGTAATCGAGCTTGAAATCATGATCGTGCCTAGAGACTGCAATGACAAGCTGTACAGTGAAAAAGGTGTTGCATGGTCTATTCTCTCCCAAAAATGTATTGTTTAGCTTCAAAAGACATTGATTAAACCACTGGAGTCTTGTGGGTTACTCGTATGCTGCCTTTATGTGCTTTGTAGAGCTTTAAAGTTTTGGTCACCATTCACTTGCATTGTATGGGGCTGAAATATTTGACCAAAAATCTTTGTTTGTGTTTTGCAGAAGAAGTCATACACATCTGGGATGGCATGAGTTTGAGTAAATTATGAGAGAATTTTAATTTTGGGGTGAAATATTTCTTTAACTTGATACATTTCCTGAGAGGACACATCTTGAGAGATTTAATGTCAGAGGAACAGTCGGTCAGTAAACGATTTGATAGTTTTGATTACTATTATTCTTCAGCAAGTGTAGTGTTTCCTGTATCTTTCAACTCATGGCCAGCTAAAAGTTACTTTCACTAGGTATGTGGACGTCAATAAGATACATGACGCAACTCAATATGTAAAGCACTGTTTACATGGAGACAAGTTCTGCAAACTGTATCAATTTGAGGGATATGTCGACATTGTCTGTGGTAAAAATTGACAGTATGCCACAGATGTTGTACATGGACTTTAAGTTGAAAATAACACAAAATATTCAGGTCAAATTTAAAGAGAGACACTTTTTTTAAAAGCCTACAGCATCCTTCATAATAGTAAACATGGAATTGATAGTGAATGGAGTTTGCCAACAAAAAAAAAAAAATATATATATATATATATAAATCTAACTTTGGTTCACAACTTCACTGACATGTCAAGTCACAACTGTTTCAGTTCAAACAGAAAGGCTGATGTCTGCCTCACAATTTTCTCCAACTTAGGCATACATTTTTAACCACATGCTTATTTAAACCGTCTGCCTCTATTAGCTGTAAATTAATCTGCATCATAGGCCTCAAACTCTTACCAGAACACACACATACATGCACAGCAGGGACATTTTTGCTGCAATATCTTTCCACTGTCAAAACATTGGCTTTCAAACCATCTTCAGGCGTTTCCACAAATAAATGACTGTTCTGTGTGCTGTTGCCTAAAGGCGTCATACTAAGTACACAAAGGCAGGTTGCTGAAAGCATAGAGCCTATCATGGTTTATGATGTTAAATTTAACCAGTGATGCTTGATTTTATATCAGTATGCTTTGATACTCAGTTCAAACCAGGGTCACATAACCACTTCAGAGCATTTATAAATGAATTTTACCTTTAACTCTAAATATGGAACAAAGTTGAGAGAGTAAAGTTTGCACTTCAAGTCAAGCTTTATGTGAATTTACAGTCCTCGTAGGTTCAGTGTAAAATCTTTAAAGTATTAAAGGATATAAAAATACAAATTATGTCATAGCCTACGCACACTCATGTTATTCCAAACCCATATGATATTCTTTCTTCCATAGAACACAGAAGTAGATTGACTTTCATTACACTTTTTTCCACGGAATAAAGGAAGTCATATGGGTTCGGAACAACTTTAGGGTAAGTAAATGATGACAGAATTGACATTTTTGCATGAACCATCCATTTAAAGGAATATTCCGGGTTCAAAACAAATCGTATTACGCAATACTCAATCGACAGCATTTGTCACAGACCATAAAACTGAAGATATAAACAACTTTACATCTAAAATAATGTATTATATACAAATTAATGTAAGCGCTTTTATAAAGTTAAAGCTTCACATTTCGGACTTTAAATCCTCCAAGAATTGGCCCCATTAACTTCCAGTTGTGTAAGTGCCTCTGATTTTTGCTGTTGTTAAAGAAAAGTGACAAGTTGAAAAACATTTTTGGTGGTAATAATCAACATTATGCCACAAATGCTGTCATCTGTGCTTAATTTGTTTTGAACCTGCTTTAAACTGAAATGAAAATTGCTGTTAGTGATTTTCAGATCTATCCTGATTTTTATTCCCTTGATATTCTGCCTGTGTTTAGAATTGTGTAGGATGTAAAGAAAAGAACGAAACCAAAGTCAACTTTAGAGAAATTGAGAATTGTCTTTGTAATATTTTAAAATGTGCATTATGCAAATTTAATTATACATTCTTTAAATTTAGCTTTGCAATCTGCTTCTAATTTGCTTAACATTTTATTTAATGCAAGACAGCTTTAGTTGGCTTATTATGGCATCATTCCAATTAAATTTTTACATGTAACTGTAATACTGTTAATTCTCGAAGGTCTTTTAAAAACATAAAAGCGCAATAATGGCATATTTTGGAATGTGTTTGTCAAACCTGCATTTGCAGTGAGTGAGAAATTCTTCACAAATCTCAAAATCATTTCACCTGCATGCTTAAACTTTTCAATAAATTTCCTGAGCTTCTTTAAAAATATATTTTTATGGTCAAGAAAGAATCCTCTAAATAGAATCTTGTCCTTATGTTATGTCAAATAGTGCACTAGATAGAAAGCCTGCTGATTTATTTGTTCTGAAAGCTAATGAAGACATGGCATCTGTTTACAAGTAATGAATAAGTGTAACGCTGTGTTGCTGACAAAGGCAATGACGAAGACGTTGTGTAGGACCCAAGTGCAGATTATTGCCAAAACGAAGATAATACCAGGAACCCTAACAAAACCATCAACAGGAACTAGACACATGGACTAAACTAGACTATGAACTAGACATGACTAAAGCTATTTTACACAAACTGACATCATAACTAGACCTAAGTTAAACAGGCTAACATAAAACTAGAGCTAGGTTATACAAGCTAACATCAATACTAGACAAGAAACAAAGGCAAACATGAGGGCTTAAATACATGGACATGGGTAAACATAAGCCAATGAGAAAACAGAACTCTAAACAAGATAACAAGGCAATGAACCAAAACCAATGACAAACAAGAACTGATAACAAAGTAATCAAACAATGAACCAATGAAAGCAAGACACATGAAACGGAGGGAAAACAGGACATCACATGACTGGGGAACAGGAACTTAACAAGAATTTCAAAATAAAAGTACACAAAAAAAAAGACAACTGTGAATGTGACAATAAGCCATAAGACCATATAACACTTGACGTGTATGATATACACTCACCTAAAGGATTATTAGGAACACCATACTAATACTGTGTTTGACCCCCTTTCACCTTCAGAACTGCCTTAATTCTACGTGGCATTGATTCAACAAGGTGCTGAAAGCATTCTTTAGAAATGTTGGCCCATATTGATAGGATAGCATCTTGCAGTTGATGGAGATTTGTGGGATGCACATCCAGGGCACGAAGCTCCCGTTCCACCACATTCCAAAGATGCTCTATTGGGTTGAGATCTGGTGACTGTGGGGGCCATTTTAGTACAGTGAACTCATTGTCATGTTCAAGAAACCAATTTGAAACGATTCGAGCTTTGTGACATGGTGCATTATCCTGCTGGAAGTAGCCATCAGAGGATGGGTACATGGAGGCCATAAAGGGATGGACATGGTCAGAAACAATGCTCAGGTAGGCCGTGGCATTTAAACGATGCCCAATTGGCACTAAGGGGCCTACAGTGTGCCAAGAAAACATCCCCCACACCATTAAACCACCACCAGCAGCCTGCACAGTGGTAACAAGGCATGATGGATCCATGTTCTCATACTGTTTTCTTTCATGTTCTCATTCAAATTCTGACTCTACCATCTGAATGTCTCAACAGAAATCGAGACTCATCAGACCAGGCAACATTTTTCCAGTCTTCAACTGTCCAATTTTGGTGTGCTCTTGCAAATTGTAGCCTCTTTTTCCTATTTGCAGTGGAGATGAGTGGTACCCGGTGGGGTCTTCTGCTGTTGTAGCCCATCCGCCTCAAGGTTGTGCGTGTTGTGGCTTCACAAATGCTTTGCTGCATACCTCGGTTGTAATGAGTGGTTATTTCAGGCAAAGTTGCTCTTCTATCAGCTTGAATCAGTCGGCCCATTCTCCTCTGACCTCTAGCATCAACAAGGCATTTTCGCCCACAGGACTGCCACATACTGGATGTTTTTCCCTTTTCACACCATTCTTTGTAAACACTAGAAATGGTTGTGCGTGAAAATCCCAGTAACTGAGCAGATTGTGAAATACTCAGACCGGGCCCGTCTGGCACCAACAACCATGCCACGCTCAAAATTGCTTAAATCACCTTTCTTTCCCATTCTGACATTCAGTTTGGAGTTCAGGAGATTGTCTTGACCAGGACCACACCCCTAAATGCGTTGAAGCAACTGCCATGTGATTGGTTGATTAGATAATTGCATTAATGAGAAATTGAACAGGTGTTCCTAATAATCCTTTAGGTGAGTGTATATGTTTTTAGTGGGCTAAATCACATAACTGTTAAACTGTTAATCAGAAAGTCGCTGGTTCAATCCCCACAGCCACCACCATTATGTCCTTGAGCAAGGCACTTAACTCCAGGTTGCTCCCTATAATAAGTGCTCTGTAAGTCGCTTTGGATAAAAGTGTCTGCCAAATGCATAAATGTAATGTAAATGTAAAACAAAAACTGAAGTGTGGTTGTGCATGGACTAGACATTTGTCAAGATACTATTAATAACCAAAGGTGAAATTAGGCATCAAGTTTTCTTGGCCAGACAGTGATAGGTGAAAATAAAACACAGAAATGAGAGGAAAACATTTCGGTTATGAACGTAACCTTGGTTCCCTGAGGGGGAATGAAACATTGCGTAAGGACGCAATTGGGACTACGTCAGTGGTCATGTGGTCTGAAGCCTGTATTCAATCACAGCAATTTATTGGCTGATGGTGCTTAAGCGACGCCCATAGCGAGCCACAACAAGGGCTCCATATAGACGAACGCTTGGCGCCATCTCGCCATATTTTGTGCAACGGGCACGAACCTATGCAGCAGCTAGAGAGCATGGCCAGCTATGCAAACACTCGTAAACACTCTCAGGGATCCAAGGTTATGTTCGTAACCAAGATATTCCTTTTCAAGAAAAACATCAAAGTTGTGTAATGACACAATTGGAATGAGATACCATCACGTCATGCGAATGGTAGCTGCCAAATCTCTAAGTCCATGTGGCAAGCTTACAGCGGCACAAAGGTGAGCTAAAGAAATGGAAATCTCAAAAACGTACTCCTGATCCAACAAAGATAAATTGGGAAGCAGGAAACAAACTCTTGTCCAAATTATGAAATCTAACAAATGTATGCAGAGAGGACCATCATGCCCCATACAGATATCTTCCAAAGACGCACTTCTATCCGATGCTCGTGAGGATGCCATGCTCCTCATAGAATGGGCTCCCCAGAGGTGAGGACAAACCATGCGGCTCGTAAGCACTTGAGATTGCATCCACAGTCCAATGGACACTGAAACACCCCATTTGTGGCCACCAAAGCACACAAACAACTGCTCTGACTTACGCCATTGTCTAGTATGGTGAACATAAACCCACAGAGCCCGCACTGGGCATAACATATGTAGCCTTTTATGCTCTTCCGACTCAAATGGCGGAGGATAAAAGGACTGCAAATGAACAATCTGCGAGCAAGAGGACGTTGAAATGACCATAGGCAAATAGATAACCGTGGTGCAAATCCCATACTCAAAGGATTGATCGACAGGACATGTAAATCACCTACCCTCTTTAACAATGCCAATGCTAATAACATTGTCATTTTAAGAGTCAGAAATGTATCAGATAACGGAGCAGCCAAGAGTGACTCTAACACCACAGATAAATCCCATAAAGGGACAAGGGCGGGACAAAAAGTTCTAAGCCTGAGCACTCTGTGCATAAAACGAGAGACAGGAAAATGTCTTTAAATAGAAACTACATTCACCAGCACCTGCTCAGCTGCAGTAGCGGCCACGTAAACTTTACGAGTTGCTGGGGTAACCCAGGCCCCAAAACACTCCTGCAAAAAACAATGCTGAAACAACTGGGCATTGGACTGGATCCTCACACCACACTGCGTACCAGGTGAAATATGCCATTTAAACGCATGTAACTCTCTCGTTATTGGAGCTCTAGCATTTAAGATAGCCAACATGTCCATTCTTCTGGAATCAGAACCTGCATGGACAGGAGATCCGCAGCACCCACACATCCCTCTGATGGAACAAAAAGCACACTTGGTTGAAGTCCCTTTATGGAGTTCATCCATCACTGAAAAGGTCTCACATGCAACATTCCCAGGGGAATGAAAGCAGAAGCTATAATCACAAACCCCAACATCATGTGAAATGTAATTGCCCATTTGTCCCATTTGAACATTGCTAGACACTGGCGTAATGACAGAATGTGAGCTGGAGCTGTGCTTGCGAGTCTAGCTCCACCCCTAGAAACCCCTGATGTTCTTGTCTAGGTTGATTCACAGCCCTAGACTGCCGAGGCTGATAAATCGGCCGATATTCTGATTTCTTTTTAATTATCAGCATCGGACAATAAAATTACGTCCGGGCCTTCATCACTGCTTGCTCCGTTTGTGCCCAGAACAAGGAACCTAGGACCCACCCTCAAGGCCTGCTGCACCCACTACCTATCCCGAGATGCCCTTGGTCCCACTTTTCCTTGGACTTCATCACAGGCTTACCACAGTCTGAAGGAAATACGGTAATTCTGGTGGTGGTGGTGGACAGATTTTCTAAGACTTGTCGTCTCTTACCTTTGCCAAAGCTCCCCACAGCAAACCAAACAGCAGAACTGTTAATGAGGCACGTGTTCAGGATCCACGGGTTCCCGCAGGATATGGTTTCTGACCGGGGCCCACAGTTCACGTCACAGTTCTGGAAGGCGTTTGGTCGACTCATCGGATCTTCTAGCTTCCACCCCCAGTCCAATGGCCAGACAGAGAGAGTAAACCAGTCATTGAAAGGACACTAAGATGCCTGGTTGCCGACAATCACTCAACATGAAGCTCTTGATTAGTCTGGGCTGAGTTTGCACATAACACCCTTTACCATTCTTCCCTAGGCATGTCTCCTTTTGAATGTCAGTATGCCCCCCCCCATCCCCCTCCCTCTGTTTCCTGGACAGGAGCCAGTGGTTGAAGTCCCTGCTGCTACACAGCTGACGTTCCTGGCAAAGAGCACGTGTTGCGTTATTGAGAGCCAACAACAGAGGCAGGCTAACCGACGCCGGAGGGTGGGACCCACGCTTCACCCAGGGCAAAGAGTATGGCTGTCAACCCGAGATCTTCCTCTGCGGGTGGAATCCCGAAAGCTGGCCCCATGATACATTGACCCATTCAAGGTCCTCATAAAAATTAACCCAGTTTCCAATCGACTCCATCTGCCCAGGTCCATGAAGGTTCACCCCACTTTTCATGTTTCATTGTTAAAACCTGTTGTTTGCTCCACTCTGTCTCCAGTTAGTAAGCCTACCCCATACCTTGTATCATTGATGGCCAGCCAGCTTACACAGTCCACAGACTGCTTGATTCTCGCCGGGTCCGTGGGAAGACTCAATATCTGGTGGACTGGGAGGGCTATGGCCCAGGGGAGCGGACCTGGGTTCCTGCTTGAGACATCCTTGATCCGACTCTCATCTCAGAGTTTCACCGAGGCCGAGGGAACTGACAGGAGAACGTCAGGAGCCATTCCTAGGGGAGGGGTTTCCTGATGGAAACCGCCTGCGTGGCACATAACGCCGCCAAATTAGACCGTGAGCCAAAACAAGGACAATGTCTCGGTGACAATGGTGCATCCGTCTGGAGGAAGAGAGAAACACAAGTGCCCATCCTCAATCCTTCTTCTTAGGACAAGAGCCAGAGCCTCAAGGCTCACACGGCTCATTTCAGAGACCACATGGTTTGACAGAGCTTCGAAGTGCCATCGGACCTGATTCACAATGCGGTTGAATCCACACACAAACTGTTGTTTCCAATGACATACTCATGTGTTGGCACTCAAAAGGGAGAACATAGTCCTCTCTCCGGTGTGAGTCACTAGTAACCAAAACGAGCTTAGACAAATTAGTGCACTGAAGTAAAGAAAATCTGGGGAGATGGCACCGTGTTTACCTATATGGATCTCGTGATGTAGCTCCCTATGGGCGTTGCTTAAGCGCCATCAGCCAATAAATTGGCGTTATTATATAAAGGCTTTAGACCACTTGACCACTGACATAGACCCAATTGCATAATTTTGCAACGCCAATGTTTCCCTGAAAGGGAACTACTTTCATATGTGATCCAAACACATTGAGCCATGGCCCTCGAATGGGAGATTCAAGTTTGAATCCAGCCTTTGTTGTGACTCGACCACCCTTCCTTGAATATGTATCATATTATAATTTTTGGCAAAAGTGGCAAAAATCCAAATATATAAAACACAACAATGTGCTTTTTGTGTGCCAAGAATTATTAAAATGCAATATAACCAACATTTCTTTATATTTATTAACTTAATGGCACTTTATTAACTGGATGTCATGTGATAACAATGTAGCATACACCAGTTTGAAATGTTTATCTTTGCATTATACAGACAGTTTGATATCCTATTATTAAAAAATAGCAACTAATAAGTTATCATTACTCAATTGATTGAGTAAAATTGTAATGGCATCTCCAAAAATAGTGTAATTAAGTTCACTTAACTTGTTGTTCATTTAGAATGCATTCAACTATTTAAGTTTAGGTAACTACATGCAAATAGACTTAACTCAGATTTTCCATTTAAATATTCTCAATTCTTGTTTAGTTATTGTGTTGTTGTGTGAAGCACTGCTGTAGCCCTATATTAATTGCCCTGTGGGGATTAATAAAGTTCTAATAATAATAATACTACTTAAAGGTATATTTTACCCAAAAATGAAAAATTCTCTCATCATTTACTCACCCTCATGCCATCCCAGATGTGTTTAACTTTATTTAATGTAAGATGTAAAATGTGAGAATTTTAAAAGAATATTTTAGATCTATTTGTCCACACAATGGAAGTGAATGGTGACCAGTATAAAAACAATCCATAAGTCTCCAGTGGTTAAATTAATGTCTTCAGAAGTGATATGATAAGTGTGGGTGAGAAGCAGATCAATATTTTAGTCCTTTTTTAACTGCAAAATTTACAATGTGTGGAAGTGACTTTCACTTTCACATTCAGCCACCTAATTATTAAAGCACTTAATTATTGATCTGGTCAATTGAGTATGCCAATATTCCATTCCGAACATATTCCATCTTCCGCTGTTTAAAGAGGGAAGCGTGCAGAAAACATCTGACTGTAGTTTTGCTGAATGTCAGCATGAGAATTATTTCCATACTTTAGATTTGATACACACTACATACAAACAAAACTAGAGCAACATAGAAATTTGCAGGCGTTGCATCATTTCAAAGGTGTTGAATGCATGAAACTGCTGTTTTCTGATTTCTGCTCTCTCTCTCTCTCTCTCTCTCTCTTCCCTCCCTCACTGATTCCATTCATCCTCTCTCCGGCACAGAAGTGCACACTTAGCAGGAAACACGATGTGAAAGTTCTCTCTTTAATAAATAGGGAGCTGAGGCCCTCAGTTCACCCAGTCCCCCATCTGTAAAAGTGTATACATAGACTGGAAAGTTTTTATTTAAATTTCATGACTTGATTTCATGACTCGAATCATCAGCCAATCTCAAAATAAAGTGCAACTAAAGGTGAATTCTCTGTGTAGTTCAGTTTGTTATTTACGTAGATGAGATTATGGTCCCTAGTTAACCAAAATAATGAGTAACACATTTAATTTTAATACATAAGGTTGGAGGAAAGCATCTAAACCTAATCATAATAATAGCGATATTTGCCTTAGCAAGCACCACTAATGAAATAAACATAAACCCAAAAAAGGTACAAGCATGTCAATAAAAGATTGAGCACACTCAAAGAAAATGGCAATGTCTTTTACAAAAAAAAAAAAGCCCAATTCAGGGAGTGAAAGATATTAGACACAAAGTTGAAAGTCAGGGAAAGTAAAGTGAATCTGCAGGAAGTTCTCAGTATTATAGTGCTGTGACTGTGGTCGCTGTCTGCTGTGAATACAAATGGAAACAGCTGGAAAACTCAGGAGATGACATCTCCACTGAGCTTTGCTTCAAAGTCACATCAAACTAAGCTAAAACATTGTGTGTGAGAGTTGGTTTTTGTGGTTTACAAGGACTTTTTTTTAGGTTAAACACTAGTAATTACGAGGGTATTATGCTATATTATGAGGACATCCCTAGTGTCACTGTAATTCAAACGGCTTTAAAAACATACTAAACAATGTTTTTTTGTTTTTTTATGTAAAAATGCCAAAAGGTTTCTGTGAGGGTTAGGCCTAGGGGTAGGGTTAGGTATAGTTTGTAAAGTATAAAAATCATCACGTCTTTGGAGAGTCCTTTTAATAATAGGAGTACCAACAGAGTGTGTGTGTGTGTGTGTGTGTGTGTGTGTGTGTGTGTGTGTGTGTGTGTGTGTGTGTGTGTGTGTGTGTGTGTGTGTGTGTGTGTGTGTGTGTGTGTGTGTGTGTGTGTGTGTGTGTGGAGTAGTCCTCCACAATCTGCAGCAAACACACATTCAGGCCTGGCTCTATTCTTGTATGGAATCCCACTTTTTACAATCCAATCAGTTCCCAATGGAACTACTTTTTTCATCCTACTTTTTTCTCATTGAATATGTTTCACTCTGAAATGTGACTCATTATGGAAGTAAAATTGTTTGTGAATGCAATTTAATGTTGTCTTTAAAGATTCAAGAAATTGGAGAGTGGAGATTCCGTAAACACACACATAAAAAATATCTCTGTGTTATTTTTCAATAATTTTCTATGAACTTTGTCCTAAACTCAGTTTTCTCATTTCATTATTTCTTGTCTTATTTGTGGCCCTTTGAAGAGAGGTAGTCATGAGGCAATAATAGAGACTGGCATACCGGCTCTGGTGGTGAGCATAATGGGCTGTTAATGGATAGACATATGCACCTTTATAAGTCCAATCAGAAGAGCAGTTTGGCACAGCTGCTTAATGAGAAACCCCCTCGTGTCAATCAGTGAGTGTTTGTGTTTTCTGTTTCATCTTTAATGAAGCCAAATGGCAGCGCTCACTGCTGCTTTCTCTTTAGTGCGGGTGCTGTTATGAGACCTCCTCACCCCTAGAGGTCACTGTAGAGGTGCAATGAGAAGCCGTCTGTGATTAGAACACACAGAGAAAGGGCTTGAGGTGATTAATTTTACTTTGATCAAACAAACACAGACTGGTTAATAAAAGTACGAGACCTTTAATTCTTTTGTGTTCTTTAATGTTTTGTGTCCTTTTTAGCCTTGATTAGTCTTTGTGATTTTGCCCTTTACCACCTTTATAGAGCTTTAAAGTTTAATCATGATGTAATTTTGCTTATTCTGGATTATTCGTCATGGGTTCCCCTTCAGGAATTTCCAATTGGCCATTTCTCAATCTGTGGGTGTTTTCAAAAAGCCATTGGCATGTTTCAACAATCCAATGATAATAGGGAATCTCAGTGTAGTAGTCAAATTGTGTTAAGCAGCTGAAAAACATCCATCCCGGTTTGAAAACACCCACTGATTGGAAAACGCCTATTTTGTTCTGCAGAGACACAAGTCTCCTTATAGCACAATTTGTTAGCAACTTACATATAAAAAAGAGAAAGGGAAGATAAAAGACCCGAAAACAGAGATAACCGTTCAATGGGATTTATTAAACAAAGACTCAAAGTCATCTCCCACTGACGGCTGATCCAACAAGTCATTCTGGCTAGTGACAAGTGTGTTTGTAAAACGAGTGTGAGCGTTGTGGTAGTCTGGAGTAATCCAAAGAAAGTCTGTTGAAGCCGGTGTGGTTTGAAGCAAAGCCCAGACGAATCTCCCAAGACACAGGAAGGTACAGAGGTATCCTCTTCCACAAGAACTGGGCATCTTGTTATTAAAATTTTTATTGATTCCGACCACAAAATCCAATAAACACTGTAGGATTATCCATGAACAAAGCCATCAAATAAACACACCACCACATTCAACAGATCAGAGAGATCCCCCACTGAGCCATTAGAGAGTCATAAAAATGAATCCATGGCATCTAAATTGCTAAAGGAGACTATCTCTCCAATGCCTGCTTAATCTCAAACTAGGGTTTGTTATGACAGAGCTGACCAATAAAGATGACCCTTCTTTGTCCACAAACTTAAACCTGCAGTATGACCTTCTGAACTTCCACACAGAGCTAAAGCAGGTTCTCTTTGAAAGGTTTCCTTGTAAAGACCCTCAGGGTTACACAATTCTAATGCTAGGACATTTCAGCTTAATCCAGGAACATTTCACAAAAAGTCACAGTACTTTGCTGAATTAACCCTATCAAATATACAAGATGTATTTGGATCCAAAATATACACCTTAGCCTTACTAGATAATTCTGAAAATGACTCTATGACCTGTGATCACTTGTATAACTGACAAATTAAGGATTAATGTACCTTTTAAAATATGTGTAGTGATAATCACTTTTAACTGACAAATCGATAATTGTGATCTTTAATCTTGTATGATTCATCTCAACTGGTTGTTATACCCCGACAATCAGGTTTCTCATTACATGAAATGTATGTATGTTTTACATGTTGTAAAACCAATGAATTAACCAGTATGATTTGTAATCAGGGATTTTCATGTTTTGTTACTTAAACATGTAATATTTATGAAAGCATGTCACATTTAGTATGTATATGCTTGCTTGTTTATGTAGAGAATTTTGATGACAACGAATGTCATGTCTCTTGCACTTCAAGATATAAAAGTTCATGATTAAACATTCACTATTTCAAGCGAGAAGAATGTAAGAATTTTCCACACAAAGGATTGTAAATCAACTTTGAAAGGACAGACAGTTGACCATGTGACTTTGGAAAGCCACTTCTGATTGGCTCAGGACACCTTTTGGGTACGCCCAGTTTCAGTAAAAAAATGTTCCACCCAAGGACAAACGCTCTCTTGAATTCTCTCTTCTGCTCTTCTTCTCTCTTGTAACGCTCTCTTGGAACCGTCGCTTGGGCTCCTCTCTTTGGCTCGCTTGCTTCTCCCTAATCCTCCATGCCATGTAGAGTTCAAGGAAAACTCGGGACACAAAAGTCCTGAGGAAGCCTCTCACTCTCTGCTCTATGGATCACACACCCAATGGGAGTCGCAAATCTTCCTTGCAGAAGGCCTCGCTTCATCCAGACAATAACTATCCGCAATCATAACAGAGTCCAAGACATCGACTGAATGAACTTCTATAAATGCCAAAGAACCAAGCAACATGAGGAAATGCAATGCAAGGAAACACAACGACACGCAAGTACATCTCCAAACTTTTGCTCAAAGTGCTGGTATATTAGTTGAATACTTTGTATAATCTGATTGCAAATCGATTTAGACTCAAAGAAGAATAAATGGTTCTTAAGGCATTGTCAACTGACGTAAAGTTCATTTTATCTGTATTGATTGTTTATTTCACATTCAGCCACTTTACTCACGAACCTGTTTTACGTTGTATGTGTTAGATTAGTATATGTTTAGAATAGCAATAAAGTTTGTCTGTATTCAAAGAATTTTTCAAGAAAATTTTACTGTGTCTGGGGCAAAATTAAAAGTGATTGTCCAACACATCACACATAAAACTTTAACCAAAATTCCTTTATTTTAACACATCCACAAAAAGCATAGGTTGTGTCCTTGTCTTCTGATTGGCATCGCCAGCAGGTGGGTGTCTATACAATCTAGAGGGTGTCCAATGTAATCGATTAAAAACCTTAAATTGCATCAGACGCACCCTTGAATCTCTAGATGTAGACTTGATATTTTTTAGAATCTTAGCCCACACTCCCTCCTCCAATATCAAGTTTAAATCTCTCTCCCATAATCTCTTGAGAGAAATTGGAGCTCCATCCCCCAGACTCTGAATTAACAGGGAGTAGTACACTGATGCCTCAAGACCTTTTCCAAAAGAAGTAATCACTGCTTTTAGAGTATCTGCCCTTTAAGGGGGGTGTATGCTACTTCCAAAAATAGTACAGAGCAGGTGGCGCAGCTGTACCTGAAGAAATGAGATCTAGAATTCCTGAAATGTTGGACCAAATTTTCAAACGGTCTCCACCCACCACTCTCATATAGGTCACCGAGCATATTAACACCCCTCACAATCCACTCCGACCAGCAGAAAGGGGACTCGCCAATACGCAACTTTGGGTTTAGCAATATTCTCGAGGCAACATTTAAATAAATGTCTGAATTAAACACTCTGGACACTTTTGTCCATATCACGTGCAGATGCGATATAACAGGGTGAGACTTAACTTCTCCAATTAGTTTAATAGAAAGGCTTTGTTAAAGTAAAATAGGGGCAAAAATTTCTGTTCAATTTCAAACCAGGGAGGGGCTCTCTCAGATGGAAGTTACCAATGAGCTAAATGTCTGAGATTGAATGAATAATAATAAAATAAAATATTGGGTAGGCCTAGCCCACATTTGTCAACTGGCCTATGTAACTTATTGAAATGTTACCTGGGACACATTCCAAATGAAGGACTTTGCTATGCTATCAAATTTTTCGAAATATGAGAGGGGGACACCTACAGTGATAGATTGTAGTAGGTAGTTTAACTTTGGAATACAACCATATCTCTGCCCTCCTCATGCACATTAATTCCAACAATTTGGATGTTATTCCTGCAGCTCCTATTCTCATGATCTCCAAGTTTTTCAAGAACGCGTTCCAAATCAACTTTGGTCGCCAGCGGAATATTAGATAATTCCCTCTCCGATGACTCCATATAATCGATCCACTTATCAACATCTGCCACTCTTGTAACCACCTCAGATGATTTTGTTTCCATCTATGTAATTGATTGACATAATACAGTGAGATCTTCTAAGTCAGCAACAACTTTCGTCAGCATCACAAACATGTTGGACAGTTGACGCTGGATTTCCCTGGCCACACCATTCAAATTGAGTCCCTGGTCTGCAGGCCCATCAGAGGTATCAGCTTGAGCAAGTAAGTGTCTTTTAATGTCTCCAGAGCCTGAGGATTTAAATTTTTTTTTGACATATTGACTTCAAAGAGCAAATATGTAGCAGGGTATATCAAATCTCGCCAGATTATTAGACAAAATTAACGAAAAACTAGCAAAGTGCGCAGAACTCGTCGCCTACACCGAGAACTGGGCATCAAATGATGAGAGTAACAGCAATTAGGCAGGTTAGGCAGGTAATCGCATCTTTACAGACAGTCAACCAACAGACTGTAGACACAAGCATGCTCCCCAAGAACTGGGCATCAAATGATGAGAGCAACAGCAATTAGGCAGGTAACTGCACCTTTACAGACAGTCAACCAACAGACTGTAGACACAAGCATGCTCCAACTACACAAGAGAGAAACGTTAAACATGGCATCAAACAATAAACTGGTAAAGTAAGGAAAACATAAGGAATAAGTAGGGAGTGCATTCAGAGTGAAGCAGGTGGAAGCGGGCATGTAATTCATCACCATGATCACCGTCTCCCCGGAAATGTTGATCACGCATGCCAGCCTCCTGGCATCCCCAACAGAGTTACCTCGTTGCTGATGAAACAATCAATGAGGGTGCGATCCAGAATATCCCACGCCGGGACCCAGCACTTCTCCTCAGGTCCATAACTCTCCCAGTAAACCAAATACTGGTACCCTCTGCCTCTCCGTCCTAAAGTCAATCAGTCTCCTGACTGAATACACTGGGGGTGACGGGGTGCAAATTGGAACGTAAAACAAGTTTAATTTTTGAAACGTACAACACGGTGAATACGCTGGAGGTGAGTAAGTAATTTGAGGCGGACCACCACTGAACTAATGACCTTGGCATTGGGAAACGGTCCAAACTTGGGGCCCATCTTACATGAGGGGAGACAGAGTGGGATAACCAAACCTTGTGCCCACACACTTAAGCTAGGAGCTTGGACCGGTGTTGGTCTGTTGACCTCTTTACCCGAGCACCAGTCCATAAAAAGGCTTCTCTGGTGGCTTTCAAGGTGCACCGGCACCTCTGCAAAAATGCAAGTATGGACGGAACCTAACCATCGGGCTCTTGGGCGGTGAACACATGGGGCTGGCTACACTGGAATGGTGATAACCCAGTAGACACCGACGGCAATGAGTTATTAGCATACTCGACCCAAACCAAATTTAAGAAGAAGGTTTACTGGAGGCCATAAACTGCAGGGTCTTTTCATAAAGTACAACATTGATACAAAATCAAAGGCTATATGCAACCAGGGTCTCAGAGGCACTGACAGCAGTTGGAGGAGCCTGGCTGGAATGTTAAAGGAAGTCTTATTGGTCATGCAAATAGGGCATGTGGCAACAAACTGGTGAAAGTCCCGTGCAACTATAATAAGTGTTTGGGTACGAGTAGCCCCCGGGTGGCAGGCGATGCTGTGAGTGACCCCGCTGAAGGATGTGCATTCAAACTGATCGCGGAAAAAACAGTTTGCCCACTGGTCGAGCTGTGGGGGACGTGGTATGTCGTAGTGCTGTGCAGACTTTGGCCTCCACCTCCCAGGATACCATACCCACCACTCGAGTGGACCACTCCAACACAGAACTCGGATGCATCCACCTCCACCACGAACTGACTAGCAGTGTTGGGGGTAATTAAAATTGGTGTGGTGGAAAACTGCTTCTTGAGTTTAGCAAACACAGCTTCTGCCCACAAAGACCAACTAAAGTCAGTGCGCATGGAGATGAGATCCATCAGCAGCGCAGCTAGTTGGCTTTAATAGCAAATAAAAGTTGGTGAACCCCAGAAATTTCTGCAATGCCTTGTGAGAATCTGGGGTTGGCCACTGAGAAACAGCTTTTACCTTAACCGGGTCCATTCATACTCCCTTGGATGAAACGATGAACCCCATGAAGGGAACCAACTGTGTATAAAAAGCATTCTTCTCCACCTTGACAAACAGACGATTCTCTAACAGACGCTGAAACACCTGCCTGATGTGCCGCACATGATCCTGCATATTCTGAGAGATGATTAGAATATCGTCATGGTAAACAAAGACAAAGCGATCGACCATGTCCCTAAGCATGTCATTTATGAGCTCCTGGAAGACAGCGGGGGTGTTGACCAATCCGAAAGGCATGATTAAATATTCAAAGTGCCCCCTATGAGTGTTAAATGCCATCTTCCTGATATGAACCAGGTGGTAAACTTTGCATAGGTCCATCTTTGTAAAGACGGACGCCCCCTGCAAGAGTTTGAAGGCTGAGGACATCAACAGTCTTCAGCCTGAGATAACAGTTCTTTACCATGATGTCATTCAGCCTCCGATAATCTATGCAGGGTCTAAGTGAGCCATCTTTCTTCTCCACAAAGAACCCTGCCCCTGAGGGTGATGAGGAAGGGTGGTGGAGACCGGCTGCTAAAGAATCAGTAATATTCCTGTTCTTGGCCTCCCTCTCGGGAGCCAAGAGTGAATACAACTGTCCTCGATGAGGGGAAGAGCCAGGAAACAATTCAATAGCACAGTCATACAGGCGATGTGGAGGAAGGTTCGCGCCGCAGTACCTGCTGAATACAAGTCATATCCGCTGGCTCATCCTGCAGTGAAACTCAAGACTGGACTTGGGAAACAGTGGAGTTAAGACAATGTGAGGAACAAAAGGAGCTCAAGGCAAGTACAATTTTGGTTGCCCAATCTATGCAATGGTTGTCCGTAACCAACCAGGAACATCCCAGCACAACTGGGGTCGATGGGGATTGGAAGAGATAGAAGGACAACTGTTCTGTGTGGTTTCCGGAGATCAAGGTGTCAGGCTTAGTGGAATGGGTGATCCATTTGAATGGCAAATCTGTATCAATGAAATTCCCTTCGGTGCCGGAGTCCACTAGGGCCGAGTTAATGTGACAGTCCATTCCAGTCAGCAGCCAAGGAGTTTGCTGTGTCCAGGGGCTTTGTCCAAGGGGTGTCATGCTCACCAGTAACCCCCTAACTACTGACTAGCATTGTCTTTTTGATGGGTAGGAGGGGGCAAGATGGGATCGAGAGGAGGGCGGAGCTGCTGGGCCATCGCGGTAAGCTCTGCAAGCTGCAAAGCCATAAATTCCAACCAGGCAGAGATTTGCTCTTAGTGTCGTTCAAGCAGAGCTCCTCATTGTGACAGGACAGAGAGAAAGTTGTCTCCCCCGCTCCCCCCATACTGCCCAGTTTATTCTGTCATGTTTGGGGGGTGGGGGAAGATAACGGACCCAAAAGCAGAGATGGCTGTTTAGTGGGATTTATTAAACAAAGAATCAAAGTCACAGAAAGTAACAGAAACGGCGCTCTAGGCACCGGCTACTGATGGCTGATCCAACAAGCCTATTTCTAAAATTCTAGTGTCAAGAATGTTTGGAAGACGAGTGTGTGCATTGTGGTAGTCTGTAGCAATCCAAAGAGAGTCTGTTGAAGCCGGTGTGGTGCGAAGCAAAGTCCAGATGAATCTCCTGAGATTCGGGCAGATCCCCATGGAAACGCTGATCACACGTGCCGGATCCACCTGTGAGACACGAAGGAGAGAAAGACAAACAACAGTGTGACCCGGCACACATGCCGGAACCGTGTCAAAAACCGGTTCAAGTTTCACATATGAGGCATAACTGTTTGTCATGTATGTTTTAGAATAAGATCATTTTCATATTTTACACATGTCTTTGCAAACACTTGCTGAAATTTTTATTTTTTTTTCATATTATGTAGGAACTTGGATTTATCGATGCATATTGTTTAAAAGTACATTTGAACCAAATGCCTTTATGTTTGTATAACATTACAGTATACGCCAGAATCTCTGCAAAAAACAAAGTTATTAATTTCTTCACCAGGTTCCAAATGTTAATTTTGACTTCAAGTGGCATTTTGTCATCGTGTGAGGAACAGGGCGAACAGTAAGTGTTTATGAACTGATAACCCACAAGTTTGACTCTTGATTTGTGTCAAAGTGAATAAAAGTAATTGTTGTTGTAACATCTCTAGTGTTCATTTAACCAGGAAGCTGCTGCATTATGTATAATGACCCATGTTAAAACTATTTTGCAAAACTGTAGCTATAGTAACATGATTCTATGAAACCAGGTTGCGAAAATCAGATTTCCCAAGTTAAATGGAACGCAGCATTAGGCTACAGTTCCGACACATTGGTCAAGGATTTATGTCAGGGCACAAATGTTTATACTGTTTATTACACTCACTGTGTTTAGATCAATTCAGACATGGGGAAAAATCATGCTCTCTGCTTAGGAGGGAACTGACAGCCTCAAGTCAAATTGAACTCAGTCTTACTAAGTAGTTCTAAACACTCACCACTATCTCTCAAGTAACAAGACATCAAAATTAACTTTTTCTGTTGTGTGAAGTTCTTTCCTCTTGGCAATACGATATTTCAAATGATGTAAAACTCTCAGATGGTAGATATTTGCTTGTCCTTGGCAAGATAATTACACCTGCAGTCATTGACCGCAGTTACCTCTCCGTGGTGCAATTTCGAACCCTGAATGCAACTCTGACAACAAACAGACAACTCAACTATTCTGACAAGGCTTTGTCTTGTCTTCTTGATGGCTGTCATGTGTTGTCCTTGTTCCTGCCAAGCGTACGCCTCAAGACTCTCTCTTTATCTGTCTCTCTCTCTGTCCCGTTTTAACTTGCCGATGTTCATCTACTGCCATATCAAGGCTCCTTGGGTGTGTTGTAGGGACTTTGTAGAAGTCATACGAGATCGCAAAGTCTCGTGAGGCTTCCCAACATCAATGCATAGCCCTCAGGTTCTTCATTCAAAGTCACATCGGTACCTCTTTGGGACCTGGGAAAAAAAAGCAAAGATGAAGAAATAGAAAGGGGAAAGCACAAGTCAGTCCCTATTTTTTTCTGTCTCTATGCAGAATTACAAATAAAAAAGAAAGATCAAAGTGTCTGGAATATCTAAAGCTTTGGGACCAGACAGACGTGTGGAGAGGCAACAATGAGTTGGACTATATAAATTGTGACGCCTTCATAATGTTCATGAGAATCATCACCCGCAGATTAGAACTAGAACATGGTAAGACCTGTGACTTTTTGCTTCCATTGAGTTTTAAGGTTGTGGCAGGGACAGTGTCATATATATATTTTCAATGCAAATATTATTAGGTAATAATTTAGAGTCAATTTAAGATTTTCTAAGTAATTTCGTTGTGTTTTTAATTAATTCTGCATTTTGTACAGCATCTCCTAAGAGACATTTTATTTTGAGTATGTCCTTGTCAGGTCTGTGTTAAAGGAGTAGTTCACCAGTTAAAGGAGTAGTTCACCTAAAAATGGAAAATGAACTTTTACTAACTCATTTACTCACCGCTATATTGTTCAAAACCACATGCTGTTACTTTTTCTTGAAACATAAAAATAGATATTTTAAGGAGGTCTATTCCATAGAATAACAGTTTATAGTGAGCAGGACCTGTCAAGCTTCAAAAAAGAAAAATACTATAAAGCACTACTAAAGGTTCAGTATAAAGACATCATAACAGTAGTCCATATGACTCTATATTCCAAGCTTTCTGGGGCCACACAACAGCTTTGTGTCGTATGGACTACGTTTATGGTATTTTTATGTGTGACGAGGAGGAGGGCATGGCCGGGTCATGAATTGTCCTAATCAGCTGGGAGGGGGATAAAGACGAGCTGGAGGTGCCAGTTAGAGAGAGAGAGAGAGAGAGAGAGAGAGAGAGAGAGAGAGAGAGAGAGAGAGAGAGAGACATTCGGCTGCTGTGCGTGTCTGTGTGTTTATGTTTGTTTAAGTTCAGTTATGTACGTAATTAAAGTTACGTTGACTGTTCTGCCAGTTCCTCCTCCTTGCCCATCCTGAACCCGTTACATGATGATTATTTTGTTTTTCTTTTTTCTCTTTGGACTTTGACAGGAGTGGTCAGTATGAACAATGAACTATATAAAACCATGTGTTTTTGAATGGAAAAGAGCAACATTAGGATTCTTGAAGAAAATATCGTTAAGATTCTATTTGCGATGGGGGTGGAGATAACTTGAAGGCAGTAACTCATTTTGTGTATTTTCTTTTTGCTAGCCAGCTGACACAGTCATGTCATTTTACAGATACATCAGTGATGAAAAGAAATTCAAATTATATTTGTCTTTTCTTTGAGACAGTACAAAAAAGAAAAGATGACTGAAACAGGCAAATTGCTATATGCAGACACAGTGTTTGTATTGTAATGTGTGAATTGCATACTTGTAAAATTTTTATGTTTTAAAATAAAAACGTATCAACTTTTGGGCCTTTATCGCATTTAAAGCCTTTATTCAGAAAATGAATGCATTCAGTGCCCTTCAACTAATTTAAGCACAAAGGAGGACCATAATATCTGTGACCTCAACACCCACAACCCCCCACCCCAAAAGTGTTTGGTCCGCCCAATGTTCAAGTCAATGTTATGGCCTTGACTAAGATGATCTACCAGGTTGACCTCTGTTTCACTAGCTGGCAGCACAGGTATTTGACCAGCTAAACCAGCTTGGACCATCTGGACTTTCCCATTTATGAGAAAGAACCATTATATTACTACATTCTTTCTTCTGCCGAACAAAGATTTTTAGAAGACTATCTCAGCTCTGCAACTCCATAGTGAATGGTGACCAAAAATGTTTAAGCTCCAAAAGCACATAAAGGCAGCAAAAAAGTAAACCATAAGACTCCAATGGTTTAATTCACGTCTTCTGAAGTGATCTAATTGATTTAGGGTGAAAACAGACCAAAATGTAACTCTTTTTCACTGTAAATCTTACCATTGCAATCTCTGATTTCAAGCTCGATCACAACTCCGCTTGATGCATGCACAGAGTGCTAGATGGTGCTAGGAAGTGTAATCAAGCTTGACAACAGTACAGTCACCAAGGAAACTGCCGATGTCAAGATTGTTTTTGGAAAATGATTTATATTTTGGTCTGCTCTCACCCAAAATGATTGGATCGCTTCAGAATACATGGATTACACCACTGGAGTCTTATGATTAGCTTTTATGCTACCTTTATGTGCTTTTTGGAACTTCAAAGTTCTGGTCACCATTCTTTTGCATTATATGGACCTACAGAACTGAGCGATTCTTCTAAAAATCTTTGTTTGTGTTCTGCAGAAGAAAGAAAGTCGTACACATCTGGGATGGCATAAGAGTAAATGATGAGAGAATTTTCATTTTTGGGTGAACTGTCCCTTTAAGGTAGTCAACAAATTCAAGCAATATTTAAACCTTAGAAAAAGTATAAAACACAAGAAGGTTTACTACAAGGTCAACCACTGGTCCATCATCTGACTCTATCTGATAACCCCTTCAACCAGCCTGAATCAGCTAGTAACATGTGAAACCAGTGAATTTACCAGCTTACATTGGATTTAGATTTGTTTCACTAACAAAAAAGTATCAAAGGGTATCATGGTGATTCATTGGCTTTTTCCAAGCTAATCATTCCAAGCTAATGTAAGCTTATTCTTTGAAGTGCTTGGAGAATCATGTAAGTACCACAGTAAATTAAAGTCATTCTATGAATATCATTCAGTTCCATGTTTCAAAGTACCAACGTACTATGGTATTATCATTTGATGCCATAAATTGATTTCTTTGTAAGGGTGGTACGGTGAAAATTTGATAAAAGAGAAATCTTTTTTTTTCTTTCTTTCTTTTATTTTTTGTATGATATATGCAGTGAGTGAACAACTCAGGGAGCCAACTTCTGATGTTTTAATTGATTCAAGAATGTATTGTACCTGACAACTGAAAGATACACAATGACCTATGAACTTGCAGCAGATGAAATCTCAAACATTATTATTTTAATTAATTTCCTTGGATCATATTTTTTTCACTTTAAAGTGTCTTGTTTGCTCATTTAATTAAATGGTTTCTGCATAATGTTACTCATGACCTTTAAACTTTGGAGGCTTTTGCTAAAAGTTTCCAAGCTAAGAATACGCTGTATTTTTTAGGAGAATAGACCCCTGTTTCCATCTTGTGGTGATTAGGTGTCATAGCAGCAATTTTTCTCAACAGATGCTGTTTCTTCTTATCCTGAGGTTTATGGATGACTCAAAAGCTATAAATGTCAACATTAAGAAATCCGTATAAATAATTTGGAGTTACAACCAGATTCATAAATCTGCCCAAATTAAATGTTATTAACCTCCATAGGAGTTTAAGTTCTCCAAATAACTCTTATGAATAAATAAGTTGTATATAAGAAATAAACAGCTGTCTGGAAGATTAGATACAATATATCGAATACAGGCAGAGATGTGTGCCATATACCAAAACAAAAGACGCAACAACAATCAGAGTCAACTATACATCATCATTAAGATTCGCAGCAAATAAGCATCAGGGTCTATAGTTCATGCTTTTGTTCATTCTTAACTGGATTGAAGGTACAATTTGAAAGAACTTTCACTTACAAAAATGTATTGTTGTGGTATCAGCTGGTAATATCATGATACTGCAGACATGTGCAATTGTAGTACCATTTATGTATGGTATGCTTGGAAGTGACCCGACTTCGGATAAGCGGTTGAAGATGGATGGATGGATGGATGGAAGTACCTGGGAGTACCATATAATTACAATGATGATTCAGTTCCATGGTACACTGTATATCAATGTATCATGGTGTTACCATCTGATACCATCTGTTAACAGTAATTTTGTAAAGGGTAACAATCATGTACATACATGTTCCATGGTATTTACATTGCACCCTGATGTACTGAAGATAATACCATGGTATTTTTTGGTATGGTACAATGGGGCTAAAGGCTCTAAGGTTAAAAGGCGCCTTTAATTTTATTTCCCCGAAAACACTAAATAGCATCAAAAACTACCACAGTTCTTTCCTAAACATCTGTTTGACACTATGAAATGCTAATGTATAAAGGTTGATTTTGAGGCAGTTTGATATAATTTAATATTTAATATTTTTTAAATGTTGTACATTTATGTAGCTAATGAATATCCTGGAAATTATCAAATTTATTCTGAATAAAAATACTAATTTGTCATTTTCAATTTTTTTTGATTATACATGTCTTGTCGGGCACTTCTCACACACATTACAGTCTAACTGATCCCACAAAAGCTCAATGGGGTTAAGATCCATAACACTCTTTTCCAATTATCTGTTGTCCAATGTCTGTTTATTTACCCATTCCAACTATTTCTTTTTGTTTTTCTGTTTCAAAAGTGTTTTTTTCTTTGTAATTCTTCCCATAAGGCCTGCACCCCTGAGTCTTCTCTTTACTGTTGTACATGAAACTGGTGTTGAGCGGGTAGAATTCAATGAAGCTGTCAGCTGAGGACATGCGTCTATTTCTCAAACTAGAGACTCTGATGTGCTTATCCTCTTGTTTAGTTGTACATCTGGCCTTCCACATCTCTTTCTGTCCTTGTTAGAGCCAGTTGTGCTTTGTCTTTGAAGACTATAGTTACAGCTTTGTATGCAATCTTTTGGGCAATCAACGATTGACTGATGAGTTTCAAGAGAAAGCTGTTTCTTTTTTGCCATTTTTGACCTAATATTGACCTTAAGACATGACAGTCTATTGCATACGGTAGAAACTCAAAAACAAACACAAAGACAATGTTAAGCTTCTTTTAATGAACCAAATAGCTTTCAATTTTGTTTGATATAATGGCAAGTGATTTTCTAGTCCCAAATTAGTTATTAAGCATGATTACTCAAGGACAAGGTGTTGGAGTGATGCTGTTGGAAATGGTGCCTGTCTAAATTTGGTCAAAAATGTATTTTTTCAATAGTGATAGTTCTGTTTTTTAAATCAGTAATGTACTGACAATACTTTGTGATCAGATGAATGCCACTTTGGTGAATTAAAATACCAATTTCCTTCCAAAACAGCAAATTCTGTACATTATTTCGTGTGTGTGTGTGTGTATAGAGGCGGGGTATATATATATATATATATATATATATATATATATATATATATATATATATATATATATATATATACACATACCCCACCCACCCCGCCTCTACAGAGGTACCTTGAACGATGTATTCATGTAAAGGCCTTGGTATATGAATCAAAGTACCATGATATATCAAATGTACCTCTCTCTCACTATAGCACAGGGAATTTATGCAATAAATGTTGTAACATTCATTGGAAAGGATGGTCCGATTCACATGAGGAGTGTGATATATGATTATAGACGAAATGAGATCTAATATCACATTTGTAACACTAGATGGCATTGTTGTACTTTCAAGGATCAAAGACCCCATCAGTTAAAACATGGACGCTAGTGGTGTGTATAGAGAGTCTAAACAGCACTTTTTCTTTACCAATATTATTATTATTATTATTATTATTATTATTATTATTAAAATATTAGGATCACATGAGCTATACCATATTCTCTCGTATTGGCTGTCGCGCCCGAAAGTCGCTCTTCATTTGCATAAACGTAAACATTTCTCAACTTTGTCGCGTCGCTGGACACGCCCACGTCGCTCGTGTTGCCGGAAGTCGCCAGCTCTCATTGAAAAAGAATGAGAGATGAGGTCGTTTGTCTCTGAGTGTTGCTTGGCAGAGTGAATGCAGCTTAATACGTCTGCTTCGTAGTGGTTCAGTTGAACTTAATGGTTTTGGCGATAACCAAGTGTATATTTAACAACTACAATACAACTTTCTCGCTAGAAATGGAATCAAAAGTTGTAAAAAGTGAATAAAAACATAAATGTATGCACAAACTGGCTATCAACTGCCACTTCGACGGCCATTTTTTACTTCAGCTCAACCACCGTGGATTCGCGCGCAAAGGAATGTGGGATTTGATAGGCATCGGAGGATACATCTATGCTGCCTTCACAACTCAGATCAGGGGCACGTTCAACCCCGACAAAAAGCAAAACTTTTATTTAAACGGAAACGGTGGTGCTTTGAACAATTACACAAGCATTGCAACTAAGGCAGCTGAGAAGGCCATTCTTTGCGTTCTTTTAGAAGTATTTTCGGAGCCTGATGAAATCAGGTTATACGTGTTTCATACTACAAAATACGCTAGATGTTATAGTCACTGCACCATGCCTTCCAGAATAGCAGAAAAGGTCCCAATCGAGTGAATGGATATGTGGAAACTGTGGTTCCTAATTATGGTAATCCAACAGTTGCATCGCATTTCAGGATGACAAGACAAACATTTCTTCTAATGTCTTCAATTGTTGCATAACATAAGTGGACACATTTGCAAAGGACTTTAGTTGGATTCATTGTGCGCACTGCCTTTTCAATATGCCAGGTTTTTTTTAATTTTGCCAGGATATACAGAGACAAAAGAATAGATTGGAAACACAAGGTGGAGTAGTTAAATGTAGGCTATACAAGGAGTAGTAGCACATAGGACAATTTCTGAAAATAAAGAAGCAGAAAGTGTTATGGTAGAAATGTAAATCAAGGGGGATCACTTATTGTAAATAACTTTTATAATGCATGTTAAAAAATTACACAATGTTTGCTTGAGAATGGTGGAGGGAATATGGGAAAAAATTAGTTATGGTGCAGAGATTTTAACGCACATAATTGGTTATGGGGAAGTACGAAAATAGATTCCAATGGGGAAATAAATGAACAGTTCATTGAAGATAGGTCTTTAGTTTGTTTAAATACAGGGCAAGGCACTAGATTTGACATTAATCTCAATTGAAATTGTTGAGATATGTGAATGGAATGTGGTTAGTGATACAACCATTGGAAGTGATAATTTTCCAATAGTATGATAACTAAATATTAATAGCTGTAAAATGGGGCATTACCCCATCTTACTATTGTGAGAGAAATAGAGATAATGTGTTAAAAGATTCTGTGGAAACCATCGCCAGATCTCTTTCTAATAGGATATTAGAAGCAGCAACATATATATATATACCTCAAAGAACAGCAGGTCAGAAAGTGATGAAAATGGAAAGTGGAGCAAATCATGTTGTTTGCACTATACTCTGAAAAAATAAATTCCTAATAATTTAGACTTTTTACTATATGGAAAATCAACAGAACGTGTGAATGTATTTAAGGATCTACATATGCGGTTTGATAGCCATTATACATGGAAGAATAGATGAAATGGATTAGAAATGTTGGTGAATTTTAAATATGATGCAAGCAATAGTAGGGAAAGAATGGGGAGCAGAAAAAACAACATTATTGATGATATATTAAGCCATGATAAGGTCTGGCTTGATTATGAATGCATGATTTATTGTGCTGCTTCAGTAGCATTGTTAAATCAATTAGATAAAATACAGTACAGAGCTTTCAGATTATGTTTAGGAGCAGTTAAGTCACACCGGTTAATGCTTTGCTAGTTGAGGCAAATGAAAGGCCAATGAATTTATGCAGAATGCAATTGTTGTTGGTATATTGGGCAACCTTGAAGAGTCATGCTGGAAGACTTATTGCATCTGATGGAGTATATGATGGACATAACTTGTAATCAGAAGGTCGCTGGTTCGATCCCCACAGCCACCACCATTGTGTCCTTGAGCAAGACACTTAATCCAGGTTGCTCTGGGGGGATTGTCCCTGTAATAAGTGCACTGTAAGTCGCTTTGGATAAAAGTGTCCGTCAAATGCGTAAATGTAAATGTAAATCTGATGTTTTAAAAAAACTGCTGGGAATATATAAATAAGGAAGGGAGGGGTTTTGGGTGGATTATAAGTGATGTGTCTGAAAAGAATCAAATTGTTGACACAATATTTAATGCATCACCTGTATGGAGTGAAGTTCCATCATAGATATTCCCTGTCGTAGAAATAGATTTGTAGATACTAGATAAGAGAAGAGAAATGGAAGAAAATATGACAAATTAAATATAATGTAAATAAGCATATCAAGGAAAGATTTTATACAAGAACTCAGATGGTTCAAGAGACACAAATCTAGGGATTACAGGAGTGGGATTACATATTTCAGGTTTTGATTTAACTATACCAAAGAGACTAACATCAGAGACGTCAATATATGCTGAAGAAATGGTTGCTATTATGATAGAATTAATGTGGGTAGAGGAGATAAAACCAGACACCAGAGTGGTTGTGTGTTCAGATTCTGCATCTGTTTTAAAAACACTTTCTACCCGGCAGTCATCAAGGAAAGATCTCCATCCATCCATCTTCAACCGCTTATCCGAAGTCGGGTCGCGGGGGCAGCTGCTCCAGCAGGGGGCCCCAAACTTCCCTATCCCGAGCCACATTAACCAGCTCTGACTGGGGGACCCCGAGGCGTTCCCAGGCCAGTTTGGAGATGTAATCTCTCCACCTAATCCTGGGTCTTCCCCGAGGCCTCCTCCCAGCTGGACGTGCCTGAAACACCTCCCTAGAGAGGTGGCCAGGGGGCATCCTTACCAGATGCCCAAACCACCTCAACTGACTCCTTTCGACGCAAAGGAGCAGCGGCTCTACTCCGAGCTCCTCGCGGATGACTGAGCTCCTCACCCTATCTCTAAGGGAGAAGCCTTCCACCCTTCTGAGGAAGCCCATTTCGGCCGCTTGTACTCGCGACCTAGTTCTTTTGGTCAGGACCCAGCCTTCATGACCATAGGTGAGGGTAGGAACAAAAATTGACCGGTAGATCGAGAGCTTTGCCTTTCGGCTCAGCTCTCTTTTCGTGACAACGGTGCGATAGAGCAAGTGCAATACCGCCCCCGCTGCCCCGATTCTCCGGCCAACCTCACGCTCCATTGTCCCCTCACTCGTGAACAAGACCCCGAGGTACTTGAACTCCTTCACTTGGGGCAATACCTCCTTCCCTACCTGGAGTACGCACTCCATCGGTTTCCTGCTGAGAACCATGGCCTCAGGTGCTAATCCTCATCCCAGCTGCTTCACACTCGACTGCCAAGCGATCCAGTGAGAGCTGAAGGTCACGGACCGATGATGACATGAAGACAACATCATCTGCAAAAAGCAGCGATGAGATCCCCAGCCCACCGAACCGCACACCTTCCCCACCCCGACTACGCCTCGATATCCTGTCCATGAATATCACACAGGATTGGTGACAAAGTGCAGCCTTGGCGGAGACCAACCCCCACATGGAATGAACTCGACTTTGTGCCGAGGACCCGGACACAGCTCTCGCTTTGGACGTACAGGGATTGGATCGCCCTAAGAAGGGACCCCCCCACCCCGTACTCCCGCAGCACCTCCCACAGTCTCTCCCAGGGGACCCGGTCATACGCCTTCTCCAGATCCACAAAACACATGTAGACCGGATGGGCATACTCCCAGGCCCCCTCCAGGATCCTTGAGTAAAGATCTGGTCCGTCGTTCCACGGCCAGGACGAAAACCGCATTGTTCCTCTTCAATCCGAGGTTCGACAATCGGCCAAACCCTCCTCTCCAGCACCTTGGAGTAAACTTTACCAGGGAGGCTGAGAAATGTGATACCCCTGTAGCTGGCACACACTCTCTGATCCCCCTTTTTGAAGAGGGGAACCACCACCCCGTTCTACCACTCCTTAGGCACTGTCCCAGATTTCCACGCAGTGTTGAAGAGGTGTGTCATCCATGACACCCCCTCCACATCCAAAGCTTTCAGCATTTCTGGTCGATCTCATCAATCCCCTGGGCTTTGCCACTGTGGAGTTGTTTGACTACCTCAGTGATCTCCCCCATGGAAATAGAATCTGATCCCCCATCAGCCTCCAAGGAAAGATCTGCTGAATGAAATAGCCTATTTACTTTGCTGTGGCAAATACATAGGAAAGAAGTGGAAGTAAGATTCTGTTGGTTACCAACGCATGTTGGGATATGTGGTAATATAGTGGCAGATGAGCTAGCTAAAAATGCTTTAAAAAGGAAAGAAGTGGATGTTAGCATTCCTTTGGGTAAATGTGATATTAAATCCATTATAAGAGAAAATATTGTTAAAGAATGGCAAGAGGTTTGGAATAATGATTGTAAGGGTAGATATTTAAAGATATAAGATAAAAAAGGAATATTTGTGGAAGAAATGGGAAAGAAGAGATTATAATAACTAGGTTAAGACTTGGGCATTCAGGTTTGAATTCATCACTATAATTGGAGTAAATGAAAATGTTAGATGTGAGTATTGTGGAGAAAAGAAACAGTTGATCATGTAATATTGGAATCTAGGTATGAAAAGGAGAGAAGTGAGTTAATATTATAATTAAATAATAACGGCCAAAAAGATTGCATTTTTATTGGGTTGGGAGTATATAGGGATCAAGTAGGGTACAGGATTTTGCTGCAGTACCTAAAAAGTACAGGTTAATATACATTAGATTAATGATGCTATTCCACACTTTTAGGATCATGAGGGGTTCTGTGTGGAGGATGGAGGAGCTGAACATACAGCGCCATCTGAATCATGAGGTCTTGATTGAACTAGAATAGATACAAAACATCTTTTTCTTTTTAAGTGAGTTGTGTACGAAAGCAGGGAGAGAAGGAAAACGAAAGAATGGAAGGTTAAAGGAAAATATGAACTATATAAATCACGATTGCTCAGGGACGCTGATGGTATGCGAATTCATTTTCTGTTTGGACTGATGGTTTAATGTTGTGTAAACTAGTGAGTTATTTGAGAAGTATATAATACATACATTGCATTTATTTAAATCATTGGTATTTGATTAGATAAGTGTATGGGTGTATGCAGAAATTATACATGTTTTTGATAAGTAGAATAAAACGCTTATGTAAGCAGTTTGATGTGCAATGTTAATTAGGTTTTTGAGTGAAAGAAAACATAAGACCAGATATAGCAGCTGGTTGAATGATGACAAAGTGTGTATAAAATATGTCTCTTTATTTAGTCAGATTGTACTTGGTGTTGATGTAACCCTGGTGTTTTATTTGTAACAATTCAGTGTTTTAAAGTAAATGCTGAAATATCCCTTTAAGGGGCGTGGCCGATAAGACGTAGCAGCCATTGCTGTGTTGATTAGACTATGTAACACAATTTTTGTTCCTGGGTAGTAAGTGTTATTTCCTAATTTCTTATGCCTCAAAAGTATAGAAAATGGTTATTATTCCCCACAAACTTTACTTTTATGACCAGGACAGTGACAGTGAAATGTACCTATGTGCCCAATGAGAAAACGAGTGAATTTGTGTCTTTTCGTCTGAAAAAAACAACATATTAATCCAAATTATCATGTATTTATACTAATGTAATACAAAAATGACTACAAAAATATACTATGAATCACTTTCATGAATCAGCCCCCAAATGTAGTCTCCCATCATTATACTGTCCTTGGTAGCGACATTCAAAGTCCAGTATATCCTGATGGATGTGCTCGCCTTGCTCCTCCGAGTATGCTCCCATGTTCTCCTTGAATTTATCAAGATGAGCATAAAGGATATGGACTTTGAGGGACATCCTACAGCCCATTGTGCTGTAGTACTTCACCAGAGTCTCAACCCGCTCTACATAGTTTTCGGCCTTGTGATTGCCCAGGAAACCCCGAACCACTTCAACAAAGCTGTTCCAAGTTGAGTTCTCCTTACTAGTGAGCTTAATTCATTGCACTCCAGGATCTTCTTTTTCTGTGGTCCGATGAAGACACCGGCTTTGACCTTTGCCTCAGAGAGCTTAGGGAAGAAGTCTTGAAGGTACTTGAATGCTACAGACTCCTTATCTAGAGCTCTGACAAATTGTTTCTTAAGGCCCAATTTGATGTGCAGTGGTGGCATCAGCAACTTCTGGGGGTCCACCAGTGGCTCCAACTTGATGCTGTTCCTCCCCACAGAGAACTCGGTCCGCTGTGGCCAGTCCCAGCTGTGGTAGTGCACTTGGTGTCCCTGCTGTCCCAAAGGCAAAGATAGCATGGAAACTTGGTAAAACTGCCTTGGAGACCCATCAGGTATGCCACCATTTTTGAGTCTCCTATGACCTCCCAGCCGTACTCATCATATTTCAAGGCATCCAGCAAGGACTTTATGCTGTTGTAATCCTCTTTGAGGTGCACCGAGTGAGCCAGGGAAAGAGGTACCTATTACCAGCACAGCTTTGAGGCTCCTGGATGAGCTGTCAATGAAGAGAGACGCCACTCATTCTGGTTACAGGCGATTCCAAATGCCTCAACAGAGTGGTCACATTGTGGCAGAAGCAGAGCCCATCTTGGGTGAAGAAGCTGGAAAAAGTTTGGTGACGCTTCCTCTGATCTGCGACTTTCACACTTTCATCCAACACATTCCACTGATTGAGCCTAGACGTCAAAAGCTCGGCATTGGACTTGGTGAGACCAAGATCTCTAATCAAGTCGTTGAGGTCTTTATGGTTGGGGTAGTATGGGTTTCTCTCCTCAGCTCCACCTCTGAAATTGTCATCTGGATCTACAATGTCTTCTTCACTCTCTGACTTGTTGCTCTCTTCTAAAGATAACTGCTCTCTCTGTGGAGGAGTGGGTACAGGAAGCTCTTGGCAGTGAGTGGTCAGTGGGTTCCCACCTATTTCTTGGGTTAGCGAACTTCATGGCTCTCTTTTCCCACTCTGTACCATCCTACAAAAATTTATTTATTTCACCCATGAATAATGTGTAAGAGATTCTCACATCAGAGAGATCTTTTCCTGCATGTCACATTTCTCCCTACTCAAAATTTCTTAAATTTTTGCCTACTATTTCTTTCAATAATAGGCAGCTGTTTGCAGGAATGTGAAAAGTCTTAATACTCATTCCAGGGACTCCATCAGGCCTGGTATCGTGGTGATTGACATATGTCACTATGTAAGGTGTGACACATGGACATAAACATGGATTCCTGTTCAAATACATTTTTCCTCTCAGATTTTCTCTTCTGGATATCTTTTTTTTTTCTTTTTACATTACTCTGATTTACATTTAAACAAACATCATTATAAATTATTGCACATTTTTGCTTTCTTTAATATTATCAACCTATCAAACCCAAATGAACTATTTGTCTTCCTGACTGACAAACAAACAGCATGTCAATCAAATGAAAAAAATTCTGATTATGTTGATGAAAGAATGAAACCTGGAAACTAAAATCCTGAAAATCTTCAATAAAATTGGGGAAAATAAATTGAAAGCCTTTGGAGTTGTTCCCTGTGTCCTCTGTGGTTTATTGAAGCTCTTGTTCGAGCACACAAACATTCATTAATTGAACATACTGAAATATGAGACTAGTTTACATAAATTCTATTTTAGAATCTTGAGTCTTATGAAAAAAATGCTTTTAACTCAATTCTCTTGTAGAGGCACATTGCAGACACGAGAGGGCATGCAAACCCAAGCCACAGAAGTTGCTTTGTTAGGAATTACTGTATGTAGCAATGAAATACAGAAGATGGCCATATGCAGTGCATCCAGAAAGTATTCACAGCACTTCACTTTTTCCACATTGTGTTATGTTACAACCTTATTCCAAAATGGATTAAATTCATTATTTTCCTCAATTCTACAAACAATACCCCATAATGACAACATGAAAGAAGTTGGTTTGAAATCTTTGCAAATGTATTAAAAATAAAAAAAACGAAAGAAATCACATGTACATAAGTATTCACAGCCTTTGCTCAATACTTTGTTGAAGCACTTTTGGCACCACAAGTCTTTTTGTGTATGATGCTACAAGCTTGGCACACCTATTTTTGGGCAGTTTCTCCCATTCTTCTTTGCTGGAACTCAAAAGCTCTATCAGGTTGGATGGGGAGCGTCAGTGCACAGCCATTTTCAGATCTCTCAAGAGATGTTCAATCTGGTTCAAGTCTGGGCTCTTGCTGGGCCACTCAAGGACATTCACAGAGTTGTCCCGTAGCCACTCCTTTGTTATCTTGGCTGTTAGCTTAGGGTCGTTGTCCTGTTGGAAGATGAACCTTTACCCCAGTCTGAGGTCCAGAGCGCTCTGAAGCAAGTTTTCATCAAGGAGGTCTCTGTACATTGTGGCATTCATCTTTCCCTCGATCCTGACTAGTCTCCCAGTTCCTGCCGCTGAAAAACATCCCCACAGCATGCTGCCACCACCATGCTTCACTGTAGGGATGGTATTGGCCAGGTGATGAGCGGTGCCTGGTTTCCTCCAGACTTGACTCTTGCCATTCAATCTTTTGTTTCTCATGGTCTGAGAGTCCTTTTGGCAAACTCCAGGCAGGCTGTCATGTGCCTTTTACTGAGGAGTGGCTTCCGTCTGGCCACTCTACCACACAGGCCTGATTGGTGGAGTGCTGCAGAGATGGTTGTTCTTCTGGAAGTTTCTCCTCTCTCCACAGAGAAATGCTGGAGCTCTGTCAGAGTGACCATCGGGTTCTTGGTCACCTCCTTGACTAAGGCCCTTCTCCTCCGATCACTCAGTTTTCCCGGGCAGCCAGCTCTAGGAAGAGTCCTGGTGGTTCCAAACTTCTTCCATTTACTGATCATTGAGGCCACTGTGTCTCCACAGACAATTCCTTGGACTTCATGGCTTGGTTTGTGCTCTGACATGCACTGTTAACTGTGGGACCTTATATAGACAGGTGTGTGCCTTTCCAAATCATGTCCAATCAACTGAATTTACCACAGGTGGACTCCAATCAAGTTGTAGAAACATCTCAAGGATGATCCGTGGCAACAGGATGCAACTGAGCTCAATTTTGAGTGTCATGGCAAAGGCTGTGAATATTATGTACATGTGATTTTTTTTAATTGCAACGATTTCAAACAAACTTCTTTCACATTGTCATTATGGGGTATTGTTTGTAGAATTTTGAGGAAAAATAATTAATTTAATCCATTTTGGAATAAGGCTGTAACATAACAAAATGTGGAAAAAGTGAAGCGCTGGGAATAATTTTCAGATGCGCTGTGTATATATATATATATTAATAAAAAGCCTGTGCCCTTTTTTAAAATACATCAACAGTGGCAGTTACAATTTTGCAAATAATTATTTTGAAAAATATTTTAAAATAACATTAGTTATATATAATAAAACAAAACTAGTTATACAACAATCAGCCACAACATTAAAACCACATGCCTTATATTGTGTAGGTCCCCCTCGTGCCACCAAAACAGCGCCAACCCGCATTTCAGAATAGCATTCTGAGATTATATTCTTTTGGCCACAATTGTACAAAACAGTTATCGGAGTTACTGTAGACTTTATCAGTTTGAACCAGTCTGGCCAATCTCTGTTGACCTCTCTCATCAACAAGGCATTTCCGTCGACAGAACTGCCGCTCACTGGATGTTTTTTGGGGGGGGGTTTTGGCACCATTTGGGGTAAATTCTAGAGACTGCTGTGTGTGAAAATCCCAGGAGATCAGCAGTTACACAAATACTCAAACCAGCCCATCTGGCACCAACAATCATGCCATGGTCCAAATAACTGCATCACATTTTTTCCCCCATTCTGATGGTTGATGTGAATATTAACTGAAGCTTCTGACCCGTATCTGCATTATTGTATGCACACTGTATTGCTGCCACATGATTGGTTGATTAGAAAATCGCATGGATGATTGTTGGTGCCAGACTGTATTTCTGTAACTGCTGATCTTCTGGGATTTTCATGCACAAAAGTCTTTAGAATTTACTCATATGTTGCCAAAAACTAAAAACATCCAGTGAGCGGCAGTTCTGTGGACAGAAACACATTGTTGATGAGAGAGAGGACAACAGAGAATGGCCAGACTGGTTCAAACGGACAAAGTCTACAGTAACTCAGATAACCACTCTGTACAATTGTGTTGAGAATAATATAATCTCAGAATTTACTAAATGTGATAAATGGATACAAAAAATAGTAACACATTTTGTAATTTTTGTTATATTGTGTTAAAGATTTATTTAACTATTTTTAGATATTTTAACATTCATACAAGAATATTTGTAATTATTTTTAATTATCTATTTATTCTGATATGCTGGTTGGCACAGTTTTGATGGCACCATGGGGTACCTACACAATTTTGGGCAGGTGGTTTTTATGTTATGGCTGTTTGGTGTATATTTAATGCAAAATAATGATAATTATATTTTAGTATATAGTCAGTCATCAATAATAATAATACACCACATTGTTGTTTTATTATATCATAATCAAAATATATGGACAATATTTAAATATTTTAATGTTTATACAAATATTTAATATACTGTATGTTTTATATTAATATAAAAGCCTACGATGTCCTTTGTAAAACACACCAATAATTATGACACAAATGTGTCATTTATAATGTCAGACATAACACAAAACACATTGGACAATATATATATATATATATATATATATATATATATATATATATATATATATATATATATATATATATATATATATGCTCTCACAAGGACATGAATGTTGATTTCTGACAGATCTACTGAAACGGTCGCATTCTTATGACTTTCTCTTGAGCTCCACCTAGACTTTAGAGCTTCACGCACGAATGACCATCACAACATTAAAGATCAGCGCAGACTTGCTTTCTTTCCATGCACTCTCTCTGTCCGAATGTACTCAATGACTGGTGTGAGTTCTGCCTCAGTAAGCAGGTCCTCCCCTTGTGTTCCCATGTTATTGTCTCTCTCTCTCTCTCTCTCTCTCTCTCTCTCTCTCTCTCTCTCTCGCTCTCTCTCGCGGCATCCCCCCATCCCCCATCACTCTATGTGCTTCCATACAGCCCTGAAAAATCAACCGGAGGAAACCTTCACAGAGGAGAAAAGAGTAACCCTTACCAACCCAGGAAGATCGCTCTAAACCGTTATCATAGATTGGATCTGGGCGAACTATCTAAACCATCTCACACTGGTAAGTCTGATTTAATGTAATTTTGATTGATAAAGCCCAGATGTCTTTCCAAAAACACCATCAGACGGTCACCACCATTTAACACCAGCGATGCTTTTCTTATGCCAGTGCGCGTGTGTTAGTAATGGTGTTTGATGGCCAACCTCGCTGTAATGGTGTTCGATGGTGACTTATTAGAAAAGAAAAAACAAAAAGCATTTGCTTCGCGGATTCCGATTATTACTATCAGAATGCCGATTATAGCAGTTTTCGGAACGGATGCTGTAGATTTTTCATGCTGACTTTATCCGTTCTTCTCCGTTCTCTTGTCATGCCTGTATTTGTACATTCCATAGAGCTGAGACCGAGCGACTCAAAATGGTGTCTGAAGGAGTTTGAGGCCTTTAAACAGTCATCGAGAACATAATATACGAGCTGTTATGATTAAATATCACCCGCGATCAAAGAATCGAACGCAACCATGTGCAACAATGTAACAGCGATCGTGACGCAATATAGACGCGAGTTCTTTTGTTACAATGTAACGCGTATTCGAGCGCCAGTGTTACTTTCTCTTTTTTGTTGCATTCCCTGGGCATACGAGATTGTTTCTATTGCAACGCAATATAATTTATAATATTTTAATTCATCATCATCATCATGACTGGTCATGGTTGCCTTGACTTGAGTTATACAAAGGGAAACTACACATTTCTCCATTGGGAAAAGCAGTCAGTGTGTTAAAATACATAATTTGATAAATGCTGTACATGCATGTGTGTGTATATATATATATGTACATATACATATATATATATATATATATATATGTATTATCAGTGCTCGAATGGGGGGGCAAATATTTTTATTTTAGTAAAGATACTAATAACAAATACCATTTAATTTAAGCAGTTAGGATGCAGTAAATTTCATGAATTATATACAACAATAAGGCCTCTACAGTGTGAACATTCTACTCGCATTTGAAAATTACTGCTTGTAAATGCGGAAAATTATTTGGCCACCCTGCCGCAAGTTTATCTAACGTCCAAAGTTATGAATTTATTATTGCAGCCTACCATCAGAATAATGCCAAATACTTTTTAAAGAGGCGCGTTAGTTTTAGCATTAAATGCGCAATTTTATTTTCACACACTCACATGGCTGCGAGCGCTGTTCCCTCCCTCTCTTTCTTTCACGCGTATGCAGAGACCGAGGAAGAGGTATACCACGTGTCAAAATTACGGACATGGTAATGGTAAATGGTCGGCACTTATATAGCGCCTTTTTAACCTTAGCGGTATTCAAAGCGCTTTACACTGCGTCTCATTCACCCATTCACACACCAATGACGGCAGAGCTTCGGCATGTGGAATCTTGTGGGCCGGGAATCGAACCGCCAACCCTGCAATTAGTGGACAACCCTCTCTACCACCTGAGCCACAGCTGCCCCGATTAATCTTGCGCTCACATGCAAAATTCGGAGAAAAATAGCAAGTCAAATTAAAATGTGCAAATCAAAAAAAGTGCTAATCCATAAAATGTGCGAAAACGGTTAACAGCATGCCAGCATCCTCGTCTAACTCAACGTGCTAACCAAAATCTCAAACATAAAAAAAAACATGAAACATGAATGAAATGCCACTCTATCAATGAAACATGAAAATGCCACTCTACCAATAAGAGCCTCTTTGCACAACTGCGTGAGGATGGCGTGCACCAAACTTACAGTAGCCTATTCTGCTTCTAACGCAGGTGTGCTGGCTGTCACGTGGACAAGTGCTCACGGATACTTTTTCTTGGATCTTCAATAGTTATGACAATTCTACAACATCATAACCACGCACTGCATGACTGCAAAAACCTCTTAAACGGCATACCTTGTTGATGCTTTATAACAAGACCATCAAGCGGCTGCATGGCTTTCCGTCAATGTCTAATAGAAATGTCAACCACTAGAACTGGATCATGTATCATGCCTATCGTGGTTATGCAAAATATGTGGCAATGCACATTCCAAAAAATCATTGTATTATAATAATAATTTTGCATTTCTTACGACATCGATGGTAGTGCTTTCTCGCATGCGCACACAAGCAATCCCATAATGCACAAGGAGAGAGAGAGAGAGAGAGAGAGAGCGCATACATCCATGGCGGTGATATACTCTATGTGTAGACTTGTATATAAGTAGACAGGGCTTCAAAGTAAAAAGTTTGGGAACCACAGGTCTGGCTTCTTTGTGGTAGTTTGTCATATAAAATATATCAACATTTGATACGTTTCATGAAGAAAATTGACAGTTAAAACTGAAAATGCATTAATGTAGTTATGAATGTCATGAAAGTTTGATTTGAAAGATTTAAATGTTTATGAACTAGCTACTAATCTGTTATGAATTAGGCCTACCTAGAGTATATGTTTGTTAATGGAAAATGGAAGTATAAACTGTCATCAGTATATTATACGTTTATTAGTGGCTGAAGGAGATCCGTCAGGACTGATGTTTTTTGGTGCTGCCTGTAAGGCTAATTTAAAAAATAATAATTTGAAAAGGTTTATCAGAGGTGTCCTTTGTCATATATCAAGAATCTTTTGAGTAATTTTTAATGCATGCATGCTCTGTTGTGATACATTGCCAGTTACATACATATATATGCAAAAAGCATACGGCTATTCAGCTTGTCAAGTAACTAAGAGTTCTACTTTTTGTTTGATGATACTTGAATCAACTAAGACTGGCTTCTCATTATTTGCTGTCCAATCAAACATTGCTGTAATAAATGCATCAATAGCTGTTCTGATGGATGGTCTTAACGTTACAGTGGCTGAGCAGAGAAGAAAACGCTTCATTTGTTTCATTGATAGTTCGAAATTGAATTTGCGCAGCAAAGCTCCCCATTGAAGAATAAGTGTGACTTAATAAAGGTTTATGCATTGCATGGCAAGTATGTAGGCTTTGCATGCAGCACTTTTGTTATATTAAAGGATTTGTTGTACTCAGAGTCATTTGTAGTAGCAGGTGTTCTGATGGAATGCAAGAACGTAAATGTTCTTTCAGACGAATCTAAATAGGCCAAATAATGTCTTTATTAGTGGTGTTTGCTAAAACAAGCATCACTGTTACTATTGCTTGTACTTAGAGTTAGGTATTTTACAAATGCTTACCAAAGTATTAAACGTTGGTGTGAAACATACATGAAAACATGAATTATACCTCAAATTGTTTTGGGTAAATTGTGGAGCTATTACTTATAAGACATCCCACTTAGAAATTTTGCCCGGAGATTGATAAAATGAGTGACATACATTTACACTGAAGTAGGAACTTTGAAGTCATCACAACATAAAGTATGTTGTTATGAGTGTGTTGGTGTGTTTTTCAAATGTGCAACATATTTGGTCAGCCAACTTCTGTTATAACATCTGTTATGAAAGTGAGCACGTTCACCTGCAAGTACTTACACTGATTATGCTAATAAGCCAACAGCATGTATGGTCTTGTGTGTAAAATGGCTAATTTGGCTTGTTCAGTGTAAGATCATAAACGGCTTAAGAATAAACCCAACAACACAAGTAGATTTTTACCTATTACCTTGATTTTGGGTTGCATGTAAACACATTTATCGGTGTTCTTACCGGCTTATCTGATCTGCACATGTGTTGTGTGCATGCCTCTTCACAGTTTAACTTCAAAAGCAGAGAATAAATCGATTATTTCAAATCATGTAAATGCAGTTTTCTTGCTTTGTCAGATTTTTTTAAATAAGCTGATTTTTAGGAATTATCAGCATATAATTCTAATGGACATCAATGGCAGATGGGGTACAGTTCGGGAAAACTGTTTGAAAACAGTAATTATTTTTGCAATAGACCGCAACAGTGCCCACCCACCTTTTTAACCGTCTTGTTTCTGTAAGTATTTTTCCTATTCATTTTTTTTCTCCATTTTTTCTCCCCGGGCGGATCGGAGAGAGTCCTTCAGCCCCTGGCGGACAGAATGCCCCGTCAAGTTTTCGGGGAACAGAAGGGGTCTCCCCCGCCCCTGGCAGCGGTTCTCCCGCTCCAGGTGGTCGACAGCGAGCCCCTCCCCGCTCAAGGTCGTCTGTCTCAGACCCCGATGCGTTTCAGCGGCTGGTAGGGGATTCCTTCACCCCTGGCAGCGGCCCTGACTGCTCTAGGCGGTCAGTTAGGAGCCCCTTCTCCCCTCGCGGTCGCTGGCCGTTCCTCAGCTTCCAGGCGGCCAGGCTCCTCCGTCCTCCGGCAGACAGCCATGGCTGCTCCTTTGGGGTGGATGGTAGTGGCGAGAACTCTACTACGCCATATCCCTCCTCCTTCCCGGGTTTCGGAACCAGTGTAAAGGAGTTCAATGGAAAGGAGGAGGCGAGAACCGGCTTGACAATATAAATAATATTTTAATAAAAACATAAGACACAAACACACACATGACGGTCAGTTAAACGATCTTTCTCCGTCGCACCATCATCCGCAGTCGGCCTTTATCCCTCTCAGAGGCTTAATTAGCCTGATAAGGGACCGGGTGTGTATAATCATGACCCGGCCCCGCCCTCCGCCCTGTCATTATGTCCAACAACTGAAATGTAAAGAGTAATGAGAGTTTTTTGATTTCAGCAAAAGTTATATTCACTGATACCTTTTCTCACACGATTTCAAGACTTTCCTAGAATCTCTTCATCCATACGCTCAGCACTCAGTTCCGCAATTGGGTCACCGATATTTATCATGAGTGTTGAGAAAGTCTCCAGTTCACCACAGACATATCTGATTGTGAATTTGTGGTAACGTGTTAATCATGTCACAGTATGTGTGCATGTTTGCTCACTACTGCATTAATGCATCTTTTGTGAGGCCCCTATTTTCCGTGTTCGATCTTTGGTGTTCGCTCATCGGAGGTGATTTTATTTTGAGTGAAAAAAATTATGGATTTATTTTGATGATCTGTCTGTGTGTGCGCCAAATCCACAGTGAAATGAAAGGATTATGACAGACTGCACCTCTCAGCTGTATGCTAGTGTATGCTTTCACTGTAATAGTGCTTATAGACCTCAGATTAACCGTGCTCTCCGACACACACTCACACACCCTGAGGGGATGTTGGTTTCCCCTGATAAACAGCAGCAGAGAATGCTGTGAGATCTTGCCTCCTGGCTACAGGGGAATCCCATTAGATGTGTGTTGCTTGTTCAATGTATCAATGTCTCCTCATGAGATCATCAAACAATAGCATGTAAAATGTAACATCATCAAAAATATAGACTTATGAACATGAGTATCTAGTGGCGAAAAAAGGGACTCCTCTTTGGTGGGCGTATTAACGGAATAGTTCAACCAAAAAGGAAAATATTCATAATTTACTCATCCTAATTTAGTTTCAAAGTGGTATGACTTTCTTTTTTCCCTGGAACATAAAAGTACATGCCACTTTATTAATATACAATGGAATGGTATTGCATCGTTTTTATAATACCATGGTTTTACCATGGTAAACTGCCACACACTGTTATTATTGATACAAATGTTCAACATTTCGTTCTTCAACAGACAAAATATGATGAAATGCATTTTAGAAAACCCATTTCTTGGATTATATTTGGAGCAGTTTTTCTATTACTTACATTTCACACTTTTTAATTATTTATTGATTGTTGGGTTTATAATGCATCCTTAGTCTTTTCAATTTCACACTATTCCCACTAATAATGTGTTTATTACTCATACAGTATTTGTTATTCTTTTAGCTAAGAAGTTTACAGGAGTTTTCCCCATGAAGACATGTTTTTCATGTTTTCTTTAAATACCGTTAGTCATAACCTGGTGAAAAACGAGATTTAGTGTGATCAAAGATGTTCTGAGAAGATATTAACCAGCTGGAGAAAGTATAACTGTACTAGAGTTAGATTTTTCTTACAACGATGCTCTTTAAGGCCATATTATGCTCCCTTTGGTGCAAATGTTATATGCAACTGATATGCTCTTGGGTTAAAGTATTACAAGGATGAGGGGGCTGAATATTTTGTGACTTTTAAAAAACTTTATGTACACGTTGCACATCACTGAAAACAATGATGGCACTCATTATGTTTAATACTAAGGGGAACGTGGTTAACAGTGGTGGCCCGTGCAAGTCTAGGCCTTCAGTGCTATTCATGCCATTAAGAAAACACAGTTTCACAATGAATAAGACACCCTATATATTGCACATTATGTTGCAGTGAACTATTACCACCAATTGACATTTTAAAAGCAAGTCCACGCATGAAAGCCAGAATCAAGAAGGTCTAATACCAAGAAAAACTCTCTAATAATATTTGCGATTTAAATTTTGCTTGCAATAAATTTTGTTTCGCCAGGGTACACGATTACTTTTCAAAACTTGATCCGACACTAATTTTGACGTAGAAAACTCCTGATGTTGCTATAACAGTGCAAAAAGCACTTAACAATTTGCTTAAAGTGAAAATCAGCCCTCCTTTCCTGTTTAATTAAACATCTCAGGTTTTTAAATCCATAAGGATCTCTTTCTCAATGGTGATGACAGCCGACTCGTCCGCAAGATCTCGCGTTCTTCGCTTTTAAATTACGTACATCACTTAATGCGTGATTGAGTCACTCGAGGCCAGCTAGAAGGCCTGGATCCTTGTGTATAAAACTCTGCTTAGATTTCTTCCTAAAAGTGTGCGTAAGTACAAAAGTCAGATTTATAATACCGTACATATGGCAGAACTTGCGCATAGTTCCCTTAATAAATCCCTTCTAGCAGAAGATTTTTCGTACATGGACGCGATTCATTACCAACCCCTGTCTCCTCCCCAAAATAACTATATATGGAGTGTACAAAGCCTGTTTTAACTATGCATATCCTCATCTGCATACACCGCCATATGAATTTCACCATCCACGTGATTACCGCGTTTAACGGTACGAGAAAATGTATCATAAGAAATGAGACTCTAAATGTCACTTACAAGGTTAGATACTGCACTGTGAAGAAACATCATTTATTAAGATATGAACTTGTTTACAAAGAATATAAATCTTTTCCTAAGCAATTCTGCTTCTCAGAAAACCTTTTAGATCAGGGGTGTCTACACTTTTTTACGTGATGATCTACTTTTAAATGACCAACTCAATACGATCTACCAAATAAAAAAACTGTTTTGTTTAAAAAAAAAATGCTTGTTGGGACTACTGCATTCATGCCTACATGGAATTCATCTTCTAATTAATTAAAAATATATATAATAATGTTCAATGTTGATGTCATTCAATTTTAACACTAAACCCAAAACACCTACAGCACAATATAAAAAATAGCCAGGGCATTTACCTTACTCTGATGATTTGCACTGAATTGAATCAGACAGTTTTGTATAATCCGGGCATTAGCTGCTGGGAGCTAGCCTCAAAAAATACTAACGTCGCAATTTCGCACTCTGTTCTCAGAAGCCCTTGGAAGGCACGAACCTAGTTGTCATGGCAACTGAATAAACAAAAATCTTGCCTGGTCAAAATGTACTCGTCAAGTGCAAGTCAGACAGAAAAATATTATATTTATTTGTATTAAAATTTAACGAAATACATTTACATTTTGTGCGGTCTACCAGCATTGCCTTTGCGATCGACTGGTAGATCGTGATCGACGTATTGGGCACCCCTGTTTTAAATCATTTTAAGGGTGTTTATTGAGAAGTTAAATGTATATTATTGGAAACAAATGCTGCTTTCTGCACCATTGTCTGATATCATCACATTACTAAGATTTGATATTTGTCTGGTATTTTATGTTCAAAAATGGCAAATGTACATTTCATAATGTTTTTATAAGACTAGATCAGGGTTTCATGGCGATGAGGGTCAGGATGAAGTGGAGCAGGCGGCACATTTAATGCGCATTTTATTTGCATTGCTGTACCCGTTTGCAGCTGTACAATACAGTTTCTGAGTAGACACGTCTCTCCAATGGTCCGTTCGACTACTGAATGTGGCTTATAGCTACTGTCCATTTTACCGAGCCATTCAACGTCAGTCAGAGTCGAGTGCACGTCGCATTACAGATAATCTTTATTCAAAGGCTGTACTTATCTCAGTACATGATTGTAATAGAACAGAAAATATGTCAAATTAAGAAATTTCACTGTCATTTTTAGTTAGGCCTATTCTGTATGTTCCTTCTATATGATGACATGGGAAAGTTCTCCAAATGCAGCGCATCCCAAACAAATATTTCCCTTTTACATCTTTTATTTGAATGTCTTTTCAATTAGTTACATAAAAATAATATAGGCGACTATTGGCTTGATAACGATTACTTCTGTTTCAAGTGCTTAGCTACGTACTTTTTTATTCTAAATGTAAATTAAATGAAAATCAGAGTTTTTAATCAGTCTGTTCAGTTTATTATTTGTCCAGCTGGAGTCACTAATTCACACACACTAGTTAAAGAGAGCGGACGCACAGTCAAGAGTGTCCGGACGGTGCGCAAATATTTTCAGCAAGTTTAGTTTGTATGTTCGTGGGAAATTGCTTACGCACATTTCAATGCCCATTTTGTACGTGCGACGTTTATACATCAGGCCCCTGGATTGAGACATATCCTAAAGACCACACCCACCAAGAACAAATAAATTAATCTGATTGGCTGATGAATCGGACAATCTGACTTTAGATGCTTATTCACTGCATTGTTGAAGGATTCTGTGGAAACTCTGAAGGCCTGACGGGGTGGAGCTCAGACTCATGCACAGCTTCGGGCAAGGAGCATGGCTTCGGGCATGTGATTTGTGAAACAGTCGTCACACATTGCTTGTAAACATTGAGGAATAAATTCTGATTGGATAAACTTTTAGTTTTTTGCTATTCGTTTGTAGAGGAATTAGTGGAAAGTGATTGAAAATACATTCAATGAGTCAATGAGAATGAAAGGTTGAAAAACTGTTTATATATTAGACATGTTATGCCATGTTATGTGGTTAAATTCGTATTTTTTTTTTTAGCCATTTCATTTGTCAGGTTTTGAAAAACCGAAGTTGAAGCAACGTCACAAAATGTATATGCGTAAAGTCTGAGATGTGACTGGTTAGAGAGTACGTGTCTATATAATTATATTCTGAGAATTTCCCACTTTATTCATAAGAAAGAACGCTTTCATCCAATCACATGCCTTCTGCATGAGATCGCACGCATTACAGTAGAGAATTAAAAATGACATGCAGACGTGACCGGTGCAAGTTCAACAACAACTCACTTATCAGAACAAACCTCAGTCTGTAAACGATCCAGAGCGAGCATGTTTCTTGGTTCTGCTATTCGCGCTCAAAACATGCAGCAGCTGTTTGTTAGATGCACATATTCCATCGATTCTTCTATGTACGTCTGATAATGGACAGGATAAAGCGACGGCTTGTTTGAAAACAGGAGACAAGGATGAAAACGATAACTCAAAAAGTCATGTCTTGTCTCTCTTTTTGGTAGGAAAACAGCTGCTAGGATATTCTACTATAAACACTCATTTTGTGTTTCATGGAAAAAAGAAAGTCATAAAGCTTTCAAAAGACATAATGATGAGTAAATGATGACAGAATGCTAATTTTTGGATGAACTAATCCTTTAATTGTTGGTTATTTGTATAATTTAAACACACAGTAGTCTCATACACACACACAATAAGAGAAGTGGTGAACAAACACCCATGAAACATCTTGGTGGTGTGTAGGCTGAGTCGGTTTTGGATGGGCGTATTTTTGGACTTTTTGTGGGCAGAAATCACTGCCTTAAATGCTCTGTGGGAAAAATAAAACTTCTACTGGTTTTATCACACCTAACATTTTCAAATTTGTATCATTCTCCTCATTTACAAAGGAATAAAGAAAGAACTGTGTGTGAGTGGCTTTTGGTTTGGTTCCTTGCTGCTGAACTACAGTAAATTAAACTATCATATATATGAACATACACTTATACTCTCTGGCACCCACATACTCATTCAACTGTATTTCAGACAGAACAGTTGTGATATGTGTAAAACATGGTTTTAGAGTGATTAAGGAGATATACTAGGGTTCCCCTTCTGTCGCTCTCTCCACGTTGAGTCCGAGAAGCGACACTAGGGGTCTCTCTTGAGCGCCGATATTCACCTCTGACCTATTGAAAAGGGCCAATGAGAGTTGGCAGTCAGTATTTGCATACCCCGCCCCCGCATACGGGTACTTAAGCGGGGCAAATACGAAGTTTAGTCAGAAAATTTCTTCGGAGCCGATGGTCTGTTTGCAGTCTGCTGCGAGAATACAGAAGCCTGAACGTTCCCGTTTCTCTGACGATCTGCCTGCTGTTGGATTTGACGGCGCACAACAGCGGCTTTCTCCTGCTTTGCACGGCGTGCATTGTTGCCCCTGAGCGCTTCGACAGCGCAGCACACACACACACACACACACACACTGTATTAAAAGAGCAAATTTCCTTAAAAGAGCAAATTTCTCTAAAAGAAGCAAACACAGCGGCGTTGAACTTCCTTTTCAGGATGCGTCTTTTTCAAGATGCCTTTCCACCCCTGTGTCGTTCCTGGATGCGGTAGAAGCCTCTCTGCTTCAGACGGCCACAGGCGCTGTCTCGTGTGTTTGGGCCGCGATCACACCGAGGCAACATGACCATGACCATGTTGCGGTCGCGGCTTGCTTTCAACAGAAGGCAAGCCACCCCAGCTGCACCCCGCATTGCTCCTTCTTTCCACAGGATTGAGGACGATGCGGTTGGCGCTGGGGCGATTTGAGGCGGCAGCGAGTGCGGTTTCGCCGGGTAGCCCCGTGAACCTCCCGTTCCCGACACGCTCGCTGGTCCCGCTCAAGCTTCGTGGCGATAGCGGCTTCGCCTCACGGCCTGGCCGTCTATCCTCCTGAGTCCGAAGCAGATGAGCTCGCCGCTGCATCGGAGAGTCGCGGTGTCTGATGCCGAGGACTCCCCTGGACTGCCGCCTCGGGCCAGCAGGCCCAGGCTGAGGCCGATGCTCAGATGTCCGACATGCTTTCCGGGCGCCGTGGCGTGGGGTTGGACTGGAACCCTCCGTCCTCCCCACAGCCTTCGCGGTTGGATGATTGGTTCCTGGGGGCAGCACGCCGTTGCGGCCTCGCATCCCCGGTCCCATTTTTCCGGAGGTGCATGATGAGCTGGCGTCTCGTGGAGATCCCCACTCTCCGGCTCGTCTAGGTGCCACCCGCTCCACTCTCTCCACCCTCGGCGGGCGCCCGGATCTGGCGATTCCCCAGGTCGATAGGGCAGTTGCGCACCATCTATGCCCGGTAGCCCTACCTCCTGGCGTGGTAGCCCGTACTCCCATCCAAGCCCTGTAGGACAACATCCTCGCTCAGCGAAGGCCTACAGTCGCGGCTGGATGCACTGCCTCCGCCCTGCATGCGATGGCCCTCCTGCAAGTCCACCAGGCCAAAGCTCTCAGAAACATGCACGGGGTGGACCTGATCCTGATGTGCTGCAGGAACTGCACTCAGCGACCGACCTCGCCCTGAGGCGGCCGAAGGCCACAGCGCAGGCACTTCGGACAGGCGATGGCCACCCTAGTGGTCCAGGAGCGCCATCTTTGGCTCAATCTGGTCGAGATGCGTGAGGCTGATAAGAACCGCTTCCTGGACACACCTGTCTCCCAGATTGGCCTTTTGGCGACACCGTCGAGAACTTCGCCCAACAGTTCTCCGCGGTGAAGAAGCAGACGGAGGCCATCAGTCACATCATGCCCGCCGCAGACCTGCCGCTCACGGGCCTCGCCCGTCTTCCGCCGAGGCGTCCCCTCGCGAAGAAACCAGCTCCTGCTCCGCCTCAACCGGGCCCAGCTCTCAGCCCCAGCATCGAGCACCCCACAGGCGGCACACGCCCCTGTCTCCACGAACCACCTCTAGGACCGGAAGGCTCCCAAGTGTTCCTGAGACAGCCGACCCAGAGCCGAAGGCGTTAGCTCGGAGGTGGTAAGACCGCTCCGTCCCGGTGGAGGGCTGGGAGGAGAATCCTTTGTTTTTCATTTGCCACACCCCTGGCCGGGGCTGTGGTACCCACATTCTCAATAAAGAGCTATTTCCTTTGCCTCTGGGTCACCTGGCCCGCAAATGCCGTTCTCACGGCAATCTGCTTTCAGATTACGACAGTCCGGTACACGGACGCGGCGATCCGCCTTCCGCCTGCCCATGACTGTCCCCGGCCGGCCAGTTCAGGCGAGACCAGAGGGCGCCAGCATCAGACCTCCTCCTCAGTCACGAACCCGCCCCTGCGGTGCACGGAGCAAGGTAAGTGCTTTGAGTCTATTCTCAGCACCTCAGCCTCAGGCCGCAGCGAAGCCGCCCGGCGCTGCACTACCTGTTCCGCCCGCTACGAGGCCCGCCGGTACGTCCAAAATACTCGTCCCTTTGGTGCCCCTAAGCGCCAGAGCTGGGAAGCGTGGCTTTCAGCTTCCCCAGCGAATCACGCTGGCTGCACGGACCATTCGACTTCGATTACGCCAATTCAGTTTGCCCGGCTCCGCCCCCTTCAGGAGCGTCCGCTTTCGCAGTACACGGCGAGCATGCCAGTTCCCTGCGCCGCGAAATCGCGACCCTCTTAGCCAAGGCGCGGTGGAGCCCGTCCCTCCAACCGAAATGAGGAAGGGTTTCTACAGCCCTTACTTCATTGTACCCAAGAAAGGCGGTGACTTACGACCAATCCTGGACCTCGCGAGTTTTCAATCGGGCCCTGTTAAAACTCCCGTTCAAAATGCTCACGCAGAGAAATATTCTGGCTGGCGTTCAGCATCTAGATTGGTTCGCAGCGGTAGACCTGAAGGACGCGTACTTCCACGTCTCAATTCTGCCACGACACCGACCCTTCTTATGGTTCGTGTTCGACGGCCAGGCGTTTCAGTACAAAGTCCTCCCCTTCGGCCTGTCTCTGTCCCCTCGCGTCTTCACGAAGGTCGCAGAGGCGGCCCTTGCCCCGCTACGAGTAGCCAGCATCCGCATTCTCATCTACCTCGACGACTGGCTCATCCTAGCACACTCTCGAGAGTTACTATGCACACACAGAGACCAGGTGCATCTCAGCTGTTTGGGGCTTCAGGTCAACTGGGAAAAGAGCAAGCTCACTCCGGTTCAGAGCATCTCTTTTCTCGGGTTGGAGTTAGACTCAGTCTCAATGACAGTCTCACGAGCGAGCGTGCTCAGTCGGTGCTGGACTGCCTCGCTTCCTTCAAGCCAGGCACAGTGGTCCCTCTAAAACTTTTCCAGAGGCTCCTGGGGCATATGGCGTCCTCCGCGGTGGTCGGCGCGCTGGGGTTGATGCATATGAGACCACTCCAGCACTGGCTCCAGACTCGAGTCCCGAGACAAGCATGGCACCACGGCGCGCATCGGGTAAGGATCACCCCGCCTGCCTCAAAACACTCCGACCCTGGACAGACCTCTGCTTTTCACGGGCAGGAGTGCCCCTGCAGCAGGTGTCCGGCGTGTTCTGGTCACAACCGGCGCCTCCGGTCGGGTGGGGTGCCGTGTGCAGCGGGCACGCAGCAGCGGGCCGTTGGAAAGGGGCCCGCTGCGTTGGCACATCAATTGCCTGGAGTTGCTGACCGTCCTTCTTGCTCTCAGGAAGTTCCTCCCGTTAGTTCGGGACAAACATGTCCTCGTGAGATCGGACAGCACCACGGTGGTGGCGTGCATAAATCGCCAAAGGCGTGCGCTCCGCCACATGTCACAACTCTCCCGACTCAAGTCAGCTGCGTGCCACTCACATCCCGGCAAGCTCAGCGTCGTAGCGGATGCGCTATCACGACAACGCCTGCCCGGCGGGAGTGGAGGCTTCACCCCGTCGGTCCAGCTGATTTGGGAGCGGTTTGGCAAGGCCCAGGTAGACCTGTTTGCCTCCCAGGAAACCTCCCACTGCCCGCTCTGGTGCGCCCTATCAGAGGCTCCCCTCGGGACAGGCAGCTGGCACACAGCTGGCCCTCGGGGCTGCGCAAGTACGCATTTCCCCAGTGAGCCTTCTTGCACGGTGCTGTGCAAGGTCAGGGAGGGCGAGGAGCAAGTCACGTTAGTGGCCCCCTACTGGCCCACTCGGACTTGGTTCTCGGAACTCAGACTTCTCGCGACAGCTCCTCCCTGGCGAATTCCCTGAGAAAGGACCTCCTCTCTCAGGGGCCGGGGCACGCTCTGGCACCCGCGCCCAGACCTCTGGAACCTCCACGTCTGGTCCCTGGGCCGGGATCGCGGAAGAGCTAGCCGGCTTACCGGCGACCGTTGTGAATACAATCAACCATGCCAGAGCCCCTCTACCAGGCACCTTTACGCCCTAAAGTGGCGCTTAGTTCGCAGATTGGTGTTCTTCCGAACCGAAGACCCGCAGAGATGCTGCGATCAAGTCAGTGCTCCTGTTCCTACAGGAGAGGCTGGACAGGAGGCTGTCCCCGTCCACCCTCAAGGTGTATGTTGCCACCATTGCCGCCCACCACGATCCTGTAGGCGGTAAGTCTTTGGGTAAGCACGACTTGATCCTCAGGTTCCTGAGAGGCGCCGGAGGTTGAATCCCTCCCGGCCAGGCCTAGTTCCCTCCTGGGATCTCTCGGTAGTCTTGGCAGGACTCCAGAGACCTCCCTTCGAGCAGCTTGAATCAATTGGACTCAGGGCCCTCTCTCTTAAGAGCGGCCCTGCTGATCGCTTCGCCTCTATCAAGAGGGTCGGGGACACTTGCCTGGAGTTCGGTCCGGCAGATACGTCTGTGATCCTAAGACCGCGACCGGGCTATGTGCCCAAGGTTCCTACCACACCCTTCCGAGATCAGGTAGTGAACCTGCAAGGCTGCCCGGAGGAGGCAGATCCAGCCCTTTCGTTGCTATGTCCAGTGCGCGCCATGCGCATTTACCTGGACCGCACACAGAGCACCAGACGCTCTGAGCAGCACTTTGTCTGCTTTGGGGGACGGCAGAAAGGGAATGCCGTCTCCAAACAGAGGCTCGCCCACTGGGTTGTCGACGCCATCACACTGGCTTATCACACCCAGGCCGTGCCCCTACCCTTGCAGGTCTGAGCTCACTCAACAAGGGGTGTTGCATCCTCGTGGGCATTGGCCAAGGGCACCTCCCTAGCAGACATCTGTAGAGCCGCGGGTTGGGCAACACCCAACACCTTCGCGAGGTTCTACAACCTCCGCGTTGAGTCGGTTGCGTCTCGTGTTTTGTCAGGTCGAGCCCGTAGAACTTCGGTAACACGTGAACCGACCGGCCGGGTGGATCAGCTGTGCCCAGCGCCCTTTTCCTGGCGTCAAGGTAAAGTAGTGCGCCTTCTTCCCAGAGCGCCCCACTCGAGTCGGGCCCCTGGTCGATTCCTCCCCAGCCCTCCGGGTCCAGCGGTTCAGCGGAGGAACTTCGCCGACCCAAGCCACTGCGGGTACCCTGATGGCTACCCTGTACTGGTATAGGTGCTCCACAGGTAAGGCCTCCTGCTCGGACTCCCCTGTGTGTAATTCCACGGTTCTGTCCCCTTACGGCGGACCCCTTGTCTCCCTTAGGCAGTTACAGCTGCCCGGTCGCCGTTCTGTAGCAGCTCCCCTTCGAGGCTGGATCTACCACCGCACCATACTTTCCACACGAGCCCTAAGGCGGCCGTGTGGCGTGTCTACCACTTTTCCTCCCTAAGAAAAAGGGCAGGTGTGGTCTCCGCAGGGTCTGGGTAAGACCCCTTCCCTATATGCGTGTAAGGGCCCCGGCCGTGATTGCTCTATGCGAGAAACATAGAGAGAAAAGAGGCCCAGCCAGGCTGCCCCGTTCCCATGTTGGCAAACATCGCCTTGTTCCCCTCCCAGGGTAACTAGAAGGATTCCGATGTTCTTATGGGGGATTGGGGAAGGGTACGTGCAGCCAGGTACGGACGATGCGCGGCACTGGATGAAATCCCTGCCCGCCTCTTTATCGGCGGTTCACGTACACGGTTCAGCGCATGGCAAGATTGGAATGGGTCCCCTAGTGTCGCTTCTCCGACACAACGTGGAGAGAGCGACAGAAGGGGAACGTTTGGTTACGTATGTAACCTCCGTTCCCCGAGGGACGGAACGACACTTTGTGTCTTTCCTCCGCCATGTCGCTGAACCGAGCCACTGTTGTGGCTGGACCATTTCCGGCTCCTCAGAAAAATCCTGACTAAACTTCCGTATTTGCCCGGCTTAAGTACCCGTATCGCGGGGCGGGTATGCAAATACTGACTGCCAACTCTCATTGGCCCTTTTCAATAGGTCAGAGGTGAATATCGGCGCTCAAGAGAGACCCCTAGTGTCGCTTCTCCGACACAACGTGTCGTTCCCTCCCTCGGGGACTGGAGGTTACATACGTAACCAAACGTTTTTCATTGGTTACTTGCAGCACTTCAGGTCAATGAATGAGCAAGTAACCTTCTTATCAGAACCATTTTTCACTTTGTAAGGTTCTGAAGGTTCATTTGAGATAAAACATAAAGTTCTTTGTTACATTCTAAGATATACATATCAGTGTTGGTTTCTGGTTTGGCCTATATAAAACTTGTGTCTCTAAAGAAGTAGAGAGAAAGTTCTTTGTGAAACCTGAAAAGGTTTTCCTATCCCAAAGAAACATTTTAATTGCTCTTTCATATGAGCTCTGCAGTGACCGCCCACTTCCACGATGCACTGGGAATGACATAATTGAGTCAGTCTCCCTACACTCTAAAACTACTTATATATTTATATATATCTAAACACGGTATTTTGCAATAAAAATGTTTGTAATTGCAAAATAAACCCAGACTGGGTGATCAGGACCCGGATGCGAAGCAGGTATATTTTGCGCTAACAACCGGCTGATTGTATATTATCCCGCTTATACATTACTATTAACTAAATAAATAAACAAATGAACATACAACAATGATTTGCGTTGAAATTATGTGAGAAGAAATAAATCACAGAACAGCTGGATTTAACCTCTGGTCGGAGCTCTTTTGGTGTTTATTTTGTAAATAATGACCTCCTCATTATCTAGCTTATTACAAGACTACTTGCCAAATAAATACAGTACTGTGCAAAAGTCTTATGCACATAAGATGTTTCACAAAAATATTTGTCTTAAGATGGCTATTAATATCTGCTACATTAGTGTGTCAATAGGAAATATAAATGTTATGCTCCCAAACATTACTTTTGCAAATAGAATAGAATAGAAGAACAGGGAGCCCTGCAACAGATGTCATGACCCTCACAGAGCCCCCCACTGAACATCTGGTCAGTCTCTGATTAGACAGCCTAAATAAATAAAAGAACTGTGGTGAATTCTCCAAGAAGCTTGTAACATACTATCTGCCAACAACCAAGAAAAACTGTGTCCAGGTGTAAGTAGGAGAATTGATGCTGTTTTGAAGACAAAGGTGATCACACCAAATATTGGTTTAGCTCTTTTTCTGTTTACTGGACTTTGTATGATTTTAGTTGATTAATGAAAACTATGTATGTCATTATTTTTTTAAGAAATCCTCACTTTGAAAGTTTTTCACAAGTGCCTAAATCTTTTGCACAGTTCTGTAAATGGACATGAAACGTCGATTTGAGTTTGAATAATTTTATTAGCTTTCTTGTAGAGATCACAGTGTTATCTGAGAAGCAGGAAAGATCACTCGCAATGCCTGGATGACCGGTCTGATTTGTTTTAATCCCCGGATTTGCGGTTGTTACTCTGTTAAATATCAGACTGCTAGATGGCGCCATTGACTGATCAGAATCGAGTATTTCAGACCTGTGTAATAAATATTATTAATCTTTACTTATTATCATCAACTTGAAATCAATCGTTTTACGTTTACGCTTTGTTTTTAATTAAATTAAGTAATTGACAATCCTTCATTGGATTGTTGTTCATTTCCTCATTAAAGTGCACAGTCTGGCACTTTTGTCTTGTACAACTTGTCCAATTTTTTACTTCAAATCATAGTTTGTAATGTTGTGATTAACCTCAGTGCTGGTTAGTTTGGTTCATGGCTTAAAACTCGTTTATGAAATCCCAATGGAAACAAATGCGGCTGAAGAAGTGGGTGGGCACTGTTGCAGTAAATTGAGATATGCAAAATCTCATTTGTGATTTTTCTTTCCTTCTGAAAGCCATCAAGCTATTAAAGCCTTTTTGGTTATAATTAGAACCAAATTGGCAAGCATCACACACAATCAAATCACGCTTAACCGTTTCTGTCTGCATTCAGATGATTCTATTCAGTAGTTTGAGAATCTGTCTTATCTCTTCAATTTGCCCCTTCCATCACTCATATCTGCTCACCATCTCTGTCTCAGCAATACAGTAGGTCCTTGGGCAATACACACATACACTAACGCACACTAACACACATCCCTTCAGGTCTGATCTGCAAGGAGGTTTTGAACATGAGACAGAATTAGCATGCCCATCAGTTGTCTGACAGATCGTTTAAATGTGTGATTGTTCCTGATATATGTTGAGATCCCATAGGAAAAAACATCACAAATGAGATATCTTTAATATCTCAATTGTTTCATCTTGACAGCAATGAGATTAAATAGAGAGTGCAAATGGAGACTGTTGCTTGTTTCTCCTGCTTCTCTGAATTTTCTGTGATGAAGACCTTCTCCGGTAATCTCACATCATGTGTCTCATGGTTCAGAAGAAATCTCAACAATGTCTCAAACTGTGCTAAGATATATTCAGAGAACAGATAACTCATAGATTTTTCGTCAAATTCTCCCAAGACCAAATTGTCTGAGCTATGCTATCCACACAAATTTTAGAGCTCTATACTCTTACTGTATATCTTTTTTCCTAAAGAGCTGTTGGAGAAACATCAGAGTCAAAGCTGATAATTAAATGAAACAGAAACAAGAACTCCATTATGTCTCCTAAGCTATGAGAGAGAAACCTCAGAGCAGTAAAATTGTCCTCTGTGTTGAAGGATGTTACAGCCACATTTATTCTTTGTGTGTGTGTGTGTGTGCAGTCTCCTTTGTCATAATTTGCACAGAAATCCTGCTGAACCATCACATTTGGATAAATGTGGAGTTTGTTGTAGAGAGTGACTCACTTTTTATGTGCACATGTGTGTAGGAGTGTTTAAATACGTGTGTGTGTGTGTGTACTGTACTACTTGCTGCCAAATGTAATTTAAAATTGTGCTAACACTAGCAGTGTCCAGTGTAAACTCCCTCCTAACTCTATGAAGAATGCAGCTTGTACAATGCAAGAATGTACCATAACAACGGAGGAGGGGAAAAGAGACATTACAACAGAGAACTCAAACGAGTGGCTGTGTTCAGAATGTAATAGTAGCATACTGCATTCTGAGCAGTATCAACTGTATTCAGCCTAGTATTTTAAAACAAATGTTTCTAGGTGACATCCTGTTGTACAGTAAATTGTGTACTTATTACATATATTTATTAAACAGTTTTGGTAGTTTAACCAACTGCTTTTGGAATACTGCTTAGGATACGCTTAGTATGAATATTGCCTACTATTTACTATAAATAGTATGAAATTACATGAAGCATGCAAATGATAAACATTTCAATGGAATGTTTTGTAGTATGCTACATTATGGTATGGTATGGTATGGTATAGTATGCATTCTGCTGCATTTGTTTATCCAATTTGGTAGTTCGACCAAATTGTGACTATGTTCAGAATGGAATACTACCGTACTGCTCTTGAAATTTTACTTAGTATACACTGAATATTGCCTACTATTTTTAAATACTGTGAAAAGATATGAAACATGTAAACGATAAACATGTCAATGCATTGTTCTTTAGCATGCTAATTTGTGTTTATTTATTTTTTATTATTATATATTTTGAATCCAATTTGGGTAGTTCGACCAAATTGTGACTGCACGGATGGCTAAATATGATTGCTTTTGAAATACTGCTTAGTATACACTTAATATTGCTTGCTACTTTTAAGTTGTGTGAAATGAAATTACATGCAACTGATAAATGCTTCAACGCAAAAATCTAGATACATTGTGTTCATCTTTATACCAATTTTAAGTAGTTTGGCCAAGATTTGACTGTTTGGTTTGGGATACTTCCACACTGCTTTTGAAAAAGTACTTAGTGTACAGGGACTGCTGCCTACTTCTTAAAAATAGAATGTGAAACAGCTCGAACCATGCACCAATAAACATTTCAAACGGAAGAGTGCTACGTTATTGTTGCATTACCTCATTACGTCTTATGTTGATTTCAGTGACGTTCAGTTTCATTTTGGAAATAAGGATAGTGATTTCACAGTCCAATTATTCCTATGTCTTAACTTTTAGAAGTCCAATCAAATGAGTCTAGAACAAAATGTAAAAAGTTGCAGCTGTAAATACCTCCGCTTCATTCGAGACATTGAAAGTGCAAGGTCAAATCGAGTGCTGCATTGTGATATTCCATGCAGAATGCTCTGTTGTATACTGCACATTTTTGCAACTCTAGTAGGTCATCCAAGTATTCAATACAAATAGAAAATCCTGTGCACAGTATAGATACTGCAAATAAAGTATGAGTAGTATGGAAGTATGCATTCCAAACATTCCCTATTGCCACACCGCTTTATACATTTTTCTGATAGAAGGAGGTGTCAAAGTGAATAAAGCAAAGGAGCGGGAAAATGCACCTCTTGTGGTGCTGTCATTAGTGCCACTGTGAGGGTAAATGGAGGGAAAAAGTGGCAATAGAGGAATCCGGAGCATGAACACTGACAGGGGCAACTCAGCACACCATGTTGGTTTAGAGGCAATTGTTTGCTGCATAATGGCCTATACAAAATGGAGGTAGTGCTTCAGTGAAAGGCAGGATTTGAGGCAGAATAGACCTTTTTAGAATCAGAGAAGACAAGCTCTTGCAGGGCAGTTAAAACAATAGCATTTTTTAAGAGAGAGGCACTCCCCACATTGCCCTGTTCTCATTCAGGTCCCGTTAGGTAGCCACTGGGAGGGGGAGGGCCTATTGTGTGACTGTTGATTTTGAAAAGCTAATTAAGCATTTTAAGTGTATTATGAAGTCAGCGTGTGTGTGTATAAGAGAGAGAGAGATTAAGAGTTGAAGGGTTTTCCTAAGGTTTCCGAATGGCTCAGGTGAGAACTTTCCTTAGCTCCTACACCTGTACGCCTGTGTCAAATATTTTTTTCTTGTGCAAATCAAAAAATAGAGCTTGGCCTAGTAAGATGAATTTTCCAGGTTGCCTTTGTGAGGCAGAATATTATTACTACAGAAACACGTCAGGTCTTTTTATTTTTGTAAAAATCATTTTATCTGTAAAAACTATTTCAGTCATCCTTTGAGGTAAGACTACATTTCTAGGTGGATGAAGGTTTATTTTGTTTGCTGTACAATCACCATTTAGACTATATGATATACTATATACTGTACAGTAGTGTAAGATACACCCTGTCTACGTTGGAGCAATGCGCCAATCACATCCGGTGTAGACATGGTGTTAGATTTGTACAGTAAGTTAAAAACAAACAGACATAATGGTACAGCTGTTTGACTCGTCCCTCAGTTTGAAAACATTAAATGACAATGGAAGTCTATGGGGCCAGTGTTCCGGAGTGCAGAAATGTGTGTTAATTAATCTTAAAAGTTGTCTTAATCATCCTACTGCTATCATGCAGCTGTTGATGAGAGCTTAAAGGGATAGTTCACCCAAAAATGTACTTTACCAAAAATCATTTACTCACCCTCATTCCATCCCAGATTTTTAGATTTGTAATTTGTTAGCTGTGTAGGTCCTCACAATGCAAGTGAATGGGTGCCAAAATGTTGACGCTCCAAAAAGCACATAAAGGCATCATAAAAGTAATCAATACGACTCCAGTGGTTTAATCAATGTCTTTAGAAGTGATATGATAGGCGTTGGTGAGAAAAAGATCCATATTTAAGTAATTTTTTGCTAGAAATTATTCTCCCTGCCCAGTAGGGGGTGATATGCATGAAGACTGAATCACCAAAAAAGAGAAGAAGAAGAATGTGAAAGTTAAAGTGGGGATTGATTGAGCAGGTAGGAGAATTTATAGTAAGAAAATACTTAAATGTGGGTCTATTTCTCACCCACACCTATCATATCGCTTCTGAAGACATTGATTTAACCACCGGAGTCTTATGGATTACTTTTATGATGCCTTATGTGATTTTTGGAGCTTAAAAATTTGGTACCAATTCACTTGCATTGTATGGACCAAAAGAGCAATTTTTCTAAAAATCTTTGTTTGTGTACACATCTGGGATTGTATGAGGTGAGTAAATCATGAGAGAATTTTTGGGTGAACTATCACTTTAACAGAATATTCCTTTAAGCAATAAGGTTTTGTTGAAATAATCCCTAAAATCAGACTTTTTTTTTTTTTTACCCTAAGCTTTTCTTTCTTCCATTGAACAAGTTAAACTTTTTTAACTGTCTTTATATGTACAGTATATGCAATATAGATTTATACATCTGTAAGATGTGATGTGCTACATTAAAAATAACCCACTTACAGTCACTGATGGTCCTGATGTTTAGATTGCAGTAAATCTTCTGAAACACGAAAAACAGGTGTGGGCATGCAAGTATATATAGCTTGTGTGAGTGTGTTGTGTGCATGTGCATTTTTTGTGTATGTGAAGCCATATTACTTTCTCAGCTGTTGAAGTGCATCCTCTACCAAATTATATGACAGAAATTCACACGTGGTTTGACATTGATGGATGAATAGCTTTCTTTTCATAGCTCACTGTCTCAGTCTCTCTTTAGCCTGCCGGTAAGATTTAACTGTAAATGTTACTGTAAATCACTGCTTTCCTCTTGCATCTATCTTCATAACAGACCTTGGCAAGTGTAAAACAGAGAGAGATGAAGTGAGGGGGATGGGTGCGTGAAGCTGTCTGTATATTACTGCAGTGAATTTACGGTGTTTCGGTGGGAGGTGCGACCCCATCAGTGCCGTGATATGAGACAGGCTTTGTTAAACACTAGACTGTCTGGAAAGATTTTCAATCACCCAGGTCATCGTACAATGTCAGGTGGAGTTCATTTCTTCAGTCACTTCTTTAATTTTGCAGTTGACATTCATTAGCGTCCTTTAAAAATGTTTATGGGCTTCCCTTAGTTCAATGAGTAGCCCATACGATAGAGGACCTCAGTTGGCCCCCTATTGTCACAGGGACCAGAGCAATGTTAAAGTCTGGTATTGGCATCGGCCAACATGTGTCGGTTCCAAAATCTACTGACAGCTTTGTCAGTGGTGAAGCAATTTGTTTTTCAAAAATGCTTAGTGATTTTTGAGTAAATGTTGTAAAAGAAAATTTATTTATTTACTTATCATTTTTAGTACTGTTGTGTATCTCAGTTGCTGTTATTAGATGTGTATAAATGAAAGTACAAATTTATTTAACAGTACCTTTTAAAAAGTTTACAATAGTTGCAATATGATTTGCATTAACACTCAAATATAAATATGTGTTCCTTCGACATCGGGCACTTTCATGTCCTTGGGGTTGATTTTTATTCAGATTCTTCTTTTTGTTATATGTACTGTAGGTCACATCAAATAATTAAGGAACAAAGTTCTACGTTTTTGGAGGTGTAGCTTACATAATAAAATATGGATTGTAATTCACTTTAAAAAAAATTTTGATGGTCCTACAGGCATCATTTCTACCACAACAAACAGTTTTGCCCCTAACAAGTTAAATAAAATATCACTTTTGAGCAGAATCTTTATATAGGGCATAATTTCCAATCAACGTTTACCAAATAATGAAAAAAATGAGAATATATTATTGCATTTTGTGTATTTAGGATACATTCAAATGGTAGCTATTTAATTATTATGGTTATATATTATAAATTAGTAGCAAGAGTGTAGTCCACAGTTCAGTTCTTATTCATTTGGATATATTAAGTTATAATGACCATTTTACATGGAACCTTCTAACTTGTTAAATTATGAAAATATAATATATATTTGTGGCAGGGCGGAGGGCAGGGCCGGGTCGTGATCATACACACCCGGTCCCCTATTGGGCTAATCAAGCCGCTGAGGTTTAAAGGTCGACTGCAGAGTATCGTGCGGGAGAGAGAGATTGTTTACGGACATGTCCGTCATGTGTGTTTATGTTGTCTTTAAAATATGTTTCTCATTAAAATATGATTTATTTCGTCAAGCCGGTTCTCGCCTCCTCCTTTCCATTGATCCCTTTACAATATTTTTTATTATTAACAACAGGGCCCAAACTGTTTAGTTTAATTGCAATATAGTCAATAGATATTATAATGAACACAATTAAAATTAAGTAAAAAACTAATTAAAAGTAAAAGATCGATCTTAAAATTTTAAGATTTCAATATCTGGATCGTCCCAGTGAAGATTGTGATTAATTGGAAAATTTATATTTTTACCTAGCCCTAGTGTAAAATGTTACGGCTGATGTTTTATGATGTTTTTATAGTAGTTGACATTATAAATCTATATTATTTTGTCTGATTTTAATTCATACTAAAGATCCATTCTAGATTTTTTAAGTGAAATAATGAGGCATCAAAAATTATAATATACAAAAGAAAATATGGATTGCTAAAATGTTAAAAAATGAATAAAACTAATAGCACGAGTAAAACCCTGATTTAAAAAAACAAAAACAAGAATATGATCTGCTTCAATTAATAATGATCTTAATCAATTAGACCAATCCTATTAATTAAAAGTAAACACTAACATTGACCCATACCTATATGGCCTCTGAGATATTACTGTATGCATCCTAATCATTAAATGACTACTCTTTACAATACATGTTTTCTTCTTAATATTTGCAGAATATTACATATTCATATTTTATACATACAGTACATGTTAATATTGCATAGGAACTACTGTAATGCACTATATGTATTAATTAATTAATAATCTGCTTTATTTTAAAGGCTTAATTAAGTGAACTGTACTGTATTCAGTACAGGTATTTAACATGGGACTAATCCAAAATCAACAAACCAACAGGTTTATGCATTTATAAGATGTACCTCATAAACCTAAAGCTAGATACCTGAGTACCAAGAGTTCTTAAAAAAAAAAGAAAAAAGAATGGGTTTTAATATTCATTAAAATATGGCATTTTGCATGCCAATTAATTCATGTTCATGCACACAAAATATATATATATATATTTGTTGTGTAAAATAATTTCAATCATTGGTTACAGCTTACAACCTAATGTAATATGATTACAGTCTACTACCGTAATTGTGAATTACAGTCATGCTGTGCCGTTTGGCCTATACAATATTGATTGATCTGGTGCATGTAATTGACTTTTTGTTTAATAATGAACTAGATCAATTCAATAATGCACTATGGAGTTTGCCATTCTACTCTATACTTTAGATGTTAGTTAGAGGGCATTTGAAAGGAATGTTCCATGTTCAATGGAAGTTTGAGGGACAGTTCATGCAAAAATTACAATTCTGTAATATACTCAAAATGGCTCGCATTCTGTCTTACATTACCTTTTGTGTTCCATGCGAGAAAGAAAGTCAAATGGGTTTGAAACAACATGAGGGTGAATACATTTTGGGGTGAAATATTTCTTTAAGACATCCATCCATCCCTCACAGCCTCATTTGCATCAAATTAAATATGACATCTACTCTGAATGAGGTCTATAGGGAATCTTTGAAAGATTATCCAATGAATAATTGAGCTGGAAAAGACAGTGGAATTGCTTTTGATTGGCTTTGATCAACATAATTTTTGCTTCTTTGCCATTGCAATTTTGTGCTGTCACAACAAAGAAATAATGTCTGTATTGGACCTATAATTAAGTAGCAGCTGCAGGAAAGCACAGCACTGGTTAGGAGTGTGTCCCAATGTCAATATGACATCATCATGGGGTCACAGCAGGGTCATAGTGCTAAGTGTGTCCTTAGATTTACTCTGACTGCACAGTCAGCAGGGAAATCCTCCACTGGTATGAACTGCCATCTGAACTGTTTTCAAAGAAATATACAGTGTATATATTTTGCTTACCAACTGGCCAGTCATTGTTTTATTATATATATATATATATATATATATATATATATATATATATATATATATATATATATATATATATATGTATTACTGCCAGACAAATGTGACAGTCACTGAGTAGCCGTTTGATTCACTCACATTGCCTACCAGTCACTGTTTTATATTATAGTACAAGTACCAAATGTGCAATTTAGCATGATTACTCAAGGATAAGGTGTTGGAGTGATGGCAGCTGGAAATGGGGCCTGTCTAGATTTGATCAAAAATGACTTTTTTCAAATAGTGATGGTGCTGTTTTTACATCAGTAATGTCCTGACTTACACTTTGTGATCAGTTGAAAGTCACTTTGGTGAATTCAATTACCAATTTCCTTCCAAAACAGCCAAATCTGTTCATTATTCCAAACTTTTGTCTGCCAGTATGATAGTATGTACTAATAATTTACAGATTTTGCTCTTAAACTATAGTTATATTATATTCATAATATATATATTTATATATTTACTCCAAAATGGCTAATAAAGGTGATTTGTTAGATAGATAGATAGATAGATAGATAGATAGATAGATAGATAGATAGATAGATAGATAGATAGATAGATCTCAATAGAGATAGATTTCAGACCTCAAAATAATGCAAAGAGTTCATAAATCAATATTTAGTGGAAAAAACCTGATTTTCAATCGCAGCTGTCATGCGTCTTGGCATGCTCTCTACCAGTCTTTCACTTTGCTGTTGGGTGATTTTATGCCACTCCTTGCACAAAAATCTAAGCAGCTCTGCTTTGTTTGATGGCTTGTGGCCATACATCTTCCTCTCGATCACATTCCAGAGGTTTTCAATGGGGTTCAGGTCTGGAGATTGGGATGGCCATGACAAAGTCTTGATCTGGTGGTCCTCCATCCATACCTTGATTGACCTGTCTGTGTGGCATGGAGCATTGTCCTGATGGAAAAACAATCCTTAGAGTTGGGGAATCTTACAAAGATATCATTAGTACATTTAGGTTAAGAATATAAGACATAAATCATTGAACTCAAAGGGTCAATGCTTGTTAAAGCTGGAGAATTATGTATAAAAATGCTCAGATGGGCTTTCGTTAACTAGCGCTTGTAAGGGACCATCTGAAAATCCACCCACAGCACTAAAACGTTGGAGGTGTCCAAGTATTCATTTATTCATTAATCCAATTAAAGTGTAAGTTATGAATGCATTATACAATCTTTAGAATGTGTTCATGTTTTTTTTATTTTTTTATAATTGTTTAAGACAGAACATGCAAAGCAGTTGCATTGAACACTTGGAAACCAGTGACGTGTGTGGATTTTTCAGACGATCTCTTATGAACCATAAGCGAATATTTAATAAATATTGAACTTAAATTAAACTTTACCCTGCAAAATATTATTATGCAATCATAATGCATTGATGCTTTGTTTAAATATAATGTGTTTGGTCTATTTATTATGATGTGGGGTCACTGAACTCTCAGTGGGATGGAAAATGAGAATACCACACTTACCAATCTTCCACTCCAATGTGCGCAGGTCTATTGATACAGGGCCACTCTGTTTGTTCATGGTGAATCGTAAAATCAAATCCAAATTCTATCACATCATCCTGAATATCATTTCAGTAGCCGGATTAGATTAATATAATGATGCTTGGTTTGATTGTGCATCTGGATTTCCCCACATATTGTTTCCTGCCTCTTGATGCCGAAGGGCAGATATAATGAACATTATCCAGAGCACATTTCAGCAACATTTTATAAAGAGCAGCACGTTACATAACTACCAAAACTGTGTGCTCTGACAGCAAGACAGAGAGAGAGAGCTCAAGGGCAATGCGGTGTTCCGATTCACCCTGATAAAACTGGAGAGAGCAAGAAAAGGGAGAGAGATTTATTCATAGAGATTGAGAAAGGAGGGGGAGGGACGGACATGGGAGGTAATACGCTGGAATGGAGGAGGTATTGATTTGGTTTAGACTCAAATGGAGGACGAGAGAGATTGTGAAGAAGAGATAAAGCATAGTAGGGATTACAGAATTGTAAGGAAATTAAAGGTGCTGTGTGTGTGTCCATTTTTCGATGTTAAAATACACTTTTGTACCCCAACTTAATATGCAGAGACAACTAATAAGGCATTGTTGGTTGATTTCCCTGAAATGTGTAAATACAGTGGCTCTGTGGTGCTATAAGAACATTGCATCCCATTCAGTCTAGCAAAGGAACATTTAGTATGTTTACACTGCAAAGTTGCAGTTATAATCAAGCTATAGTGGATTTTTGCATAGTCAAGCAACAGTTTTCATCTGTCTGTCCAAGTATACGTGGCACAATGTTGATTGATTATTTGAAGGAAGGACTTTAGATAAGGAAATGCCGGTAATATCTTCTTTCCTCAGTCTTAAGGAGATTGCAGACAATGGCAAGGCCAAGTGTTGTCCGATGAAGGAAGCCAAGCTAAAATTGCATTATCTAGGTCTGTTACTCCGACTACGCATGAATCAGTCTGGTACGATTTCTTTCGGAAACCCCGTATTAATGTGGTTACATAATATTTAATATGATAATAACATTTAATAATAATTACATTTGAAGTATTGTTTTAGTCTGACTGAAATCGAAGTTTTAAACTGCATATAAATGTACTGAATGTCTCAACCTATGGTTTGATTTTTGGGCGGAGCTATCTGTTAGTTTGACCAATGATAGATGGGAGGAATGTTTTTGGAAACCGGTTTGAAAACTTTCCTATGTAGCCAATTCACTCCTAACATCTGACCAAAAGTTCAGTTTCAGGCTACATATGATGTTTGGACCCCTCAACATGTTTCAAGTCAAATCGTTTTTATTTGTATCGTTTTTTTTTTAATGATTTATTTGTATTTTTCCCAATACATTGTTCCAAAGCGGCTTTACAGAAAATCAGCTGTAATGTCTGTAACGTCCCAAAAACATGAATAACCAACACTCCTGGAAACATAAACAATTGTATTAAATAAATCTGACTTTCTGCAGCTTGGTATTGTTTAAAATTTCACAACTTAGTCCCGCCGTCTCCATATTAGGACATCAATTATTAGGATTAAAAAAAATACTTTTTTGGTATATTTATTAGGGGCTATTAGTTACAAATCATAAAGGGAAATGGAAAATGCTCGCACTTGTGTCTCTGGAGGATAAACCTCTGAAAAAAGCACATGCATTGATTGTCATGACTACGGCTCTTATGTGTATATATCAGGTATTTGATACTGTATTTATTAATGATTGTTTATATTTTTATTCCATGTCCCTAAAAGCACAGTAGGTGAGGAGAGGAGAAGAAAATAATCTAAATAAAGTTATAAATGAAGCTTTGAGCATCTGAGCTCTGTCCCTGTGTCTCGCCTCTCCTGTAATATTCTCTATCTCTTGCTCCTGTGCTTACATTAATATCAGTTAACACCGTCATTTTATTGCCTTCTCAGAGTGCTGGTATGCATTAAACCAGAATCGTATTTGCAGTCAGCCATTTTCCCGCTCGTATCTTTCCCTGTGAACGACTCTACAGAGACGGTGGAAGGGCAGTCTGGTGCCATTTAATGCTGGTTAGTTACCCGTGTGTGCACTTGAAACCCTATTCTCTACCCTTGATGAGCAAATGGGCATGTAGGGCTTGTAGAAAAGGACATAAAGCGCTGAATAAAACCTGCACTGGATAATGAGCACACACTTTAATGTGTTCTACCTCATATTTTTCGCTACATTTTGGTCATTGCACCATAAGACGCTTTTTGCATGTGTGTCTGTCACTAGAGGAGCTAATGATTTCATATGTCTCTTTGTGCTGTTGCTGCTATTAAAGGTTATGTTTTATGCTTGTGACATATGAATATCACATTTTGGGCAAAAGATTTAAGGGATTGTTGACCCAAAAACTTTCCAAACTCATTTGAGTTTCTTCTGTGGAACACAGAAAGGAGATGTTAGCAGGATGTTAGGGACTGACTATCTCAGTCCCTATACACTTTAATTGATTGGAGGATACAATAAATGTGAATGGTGTCTGAGGCTATCAGGTCTGCATAACATCTCCTTTTGTATTCCACAGAAGAAGGAAAGTCATGCAGGTTTTGGACAACATGAGCAATATGAGGGTGAATACATTTCTACAGAATTTTCCGTTTTGGACGAACTATCACTTTAATACAATGAAAAAGAAACAGTGTGGAAAGCCATGGATATTGATATACTGCAGTATTCAAATGTGTTGATATAGTCATGCAGATGTTTTTCTACTTCATTTTGCAAGCATTTTGCAAAGTAAATGCTGACAGCGTGATCTTTCCAAATAAATGTGTCAATGGACATGAAATATTGATTTTAGTTGAAATAATTTTAACATGTGAGAATAAAGAGACCGTGGATTTATACTAGAGACATGAAGCTAGCACTAGTCTAAGAAATTGGCTGAAATGTACACTCCATACCCCATAATTACAACCCCATAACTTTGTACATTTATTAAAAGAAAAAAATGAATTATCACACTGACATAAGTATTCAGACCCTTAACTCAGTACTTGGTTGAAGCACCTTTGGCAGCGATTACAGCCTCACATCTTTTTGGGTATGATATGACAAGCTTTGCACACCTGGATTTTGGGATTTTCTGCCATTTTTCTCTGCAGATCCTCTCAAGCTCAGCCAGGTTGGTTGGGGACAATCGAGGAAAGGCATTTTCAGCTCTGTCCAGAGATGTTCGATTGGGTTCAAGTCCGGGCTCTGGATGGGCCACTCAAGGCCATTCACAGAGTTGTCCCAAAGCCACCCTTGCATTGTCTTGGCTGTGTTCTTAGGATCATTGTCCTGTTGAAAGTTTAACCTTTGGCCAAGTTTGTGGTCCGGAGCACTCTGGGTCCAGTTTTCATTAAGGATATCTCTGTATTTTGCTGCATTCAGCTTTCCTTCAACCCTGACCAGTCCCCAAGTCCCTGCCACTGAAAAACACACCCACAGCATGATGCTACAATCACCATGCTTCACCGTTGGGATTGTACTGTGCAGGTGATGAGCAGTGCCTGGTTTCCTTCAGACATGACACTTGGAATTGAGGCCAAACACTTCAATCATCATTTCATCAGACCAGATAATCTTGTTTCTCACACTCTTTTAGGTGCTTTTTTATGTGTCTTGCAGTGAGGAGAGGCTTCCGTCTGGCCACTCTGCCATAAAGCCCAGATCGGTGGAGTGTTGCAGTGATGGTTGTCCTTCTGGAAGTTTCTCCCATCTCCACACATGATCTCTGGAGCTCAACCAGACTGACCATCAGGTTCTGGGTCACCTCTCTTACCAAGGCCCTTTTCCCCTGATTGCTCAGTTTGGCCGGGTGGCCATCTCTATGAAGAGTTCTGGTTATTCCAACGTTCTTCCGTTTACAAATTATTGAGGCCACTGTGCTTTTGGGAACCTTCAATGCAGCTGAAAGTTTTTGTAGCCTTCCCCAAATCGCTGCCTCAACACAATCCTGTCTCTGAGCTCTGCAGGCAGTGCCTTTGATCTCATGATGTGGTTTTTTGCTCTAATATGCATTTTCAGCTGTGAGACTTTATATAGACAGGTGTGTGCCTTTCAAAATCACGTCCAATCAATTGAATTTGCCACAGGTGGACTCCAATCAAAGTGTAGAAACATCACCGGAGAAATTGGATGCACATGAGCTAAATTTCAAGTGTCATAAAAAAGGGTTTGAATACTTAAGTCAATGATATTTCAGTTTTTTTCTTTTTAATTTGCAAAGTTATCAAAAATCTGTTTTTTGTTTGTCATTATTATGGGGTATGGAGTGTAGATTGATATAATAATAATAATATTAATTTAAATAAATTAGCATAAGGCTGCAATATAACAAAATTTAAAAAATGAAGGGGTCTGCATACTTCCTGAATACACTGTACACTCACCTAGAACTTTATTAGGAACAGTATGGTACTAAAAATAGTTCCCAATATGGTCTTCTGCTGTCGTAGCCCATTCACCTCAAGGTTCGATGTGTTTGCATTCTTAGATGCTATTCTGCACACTACAAATGTACAGAGTGGTTATCTGAGTTACTGTAGCCTTTCTGTCAGCTCAAACCTGTCTGGCCATTCTCCGTTGACCTTTTTCATCAACAATGTGTTTCTGTCCACAGAACTGCCGCTGAGTGTATGTTTTTTTTGTTTTTGGCACCATTCTGAGTAAACTCTAGAGACTATAGTGTCTGTTGTCCATGAAAATCCAAGGAGATCAGCAGATATACCAGTCAAACCAGCCTGTCTGGCACCAACAATCATGCCACCAATTTTCCCTATTGTGATGGTTGATGTGAACATTAACTGAAGCTCCTGACCCATATTTGCATGATTTTATGCAGTGCATTGCTGCCACATGATTGGCTGATTAGATAATCAAATGAATAAGTAGGTGTACAGGTGTTCCTAATAAAGTTCTAGGTGAGTGTATATGTCATTTTTGAATTTTTATTTCCTTGCATTTAATGGGACAATGATACGATAAATAATACAATTTAGCAGTTATTACACAAACATGTTTGACCAGTTATATATATCATCAATGTTTTTTATATTTATATAAAATATAACTAATGTATATATTACATAAATAATTTTTTACTTTTTATTTTGTTGCATATTGAGCAATGCAAGATTTGTTCTGTGGCCATTATGAATGTTACGTTTGATGAGCATGTCCCTGAGGAAGAGTACATCTCCACAGCCAGGAAATGTTATTTGATCTTTAATTGTCCAGCTATAATATGATGAAACATTAAGAATCACTGAATCTGGAGGCAGTGAATAATATCACATAATCTGAATAGTACACATTATACCATTAATCATACTGGCCTACTGGGAAAGACATTAGAGGAGGAGGGGGGGGGGCACCTTTATCCATGAACAGCTCAAGGTGATCCTGTCACGGCCTGATTAACGACTCAGTCTACATAATGCAAGCAGCATCACAGCCGTCCATGCACATGAATAAAACATGCACATACATGCAGTCCCGTCAAACCTGCTTCATGTCACATTCAATTGTCCATTAAAGTGCATGGACAGTAACCGGAGATGATGGCAACCTGAAGTGCATAATATGTTCACTAGAGGGCAAGTTATGGACAGCTATATTATGAATGTAAGCATACAGTATACCAATTAATGGCAAGCGTCCTGCTGAAAAACCCAGCTTAAACCAGCCAAAAGTGTTTATCGCTGACCTCCAGCCTGGCCAAGCTGGTTTGACTGGTCTATTCTGATGTTTTTAGAGGGGTTTTGGGGAGACAAGCCGGTTAGCTTGCTAAACCATCCTGCTGGGTGGACAAAATAAAATATAACCAGCCTAAGCGTTTTGTTTTAGTATGGTTTGGTTTTGGCTTGGTGTGGTTTTGGTTTTTATTGTATCTGTTTCTTTTGAGGATTTTTTGTTTTGGTTGTGTTAAAGCTGTTTCTTACTTTTTGCCTTTCTTTTAAAAGATTTTTTTTTTTAGCTGATTTGTTTTTCTTTGTTGCAGGTCAACTTAGCACCAGCTTGGCCAGACTGGTAGAGCAAACCGCTTTAGGCTGGTTTAAGATGTTTTTTTTTCATACAAACATAACAGTTAATTATGTTTTGTCCACAATACTTAAAGGAATTGTTCACCCAAAAAAAAAAAAAAATCTGTCATTATTTACTCACCCTCAAGTTGTTTACTATCATGACAGTGAGTAAATGATGACAGAATTCACATTTTTAGAGTGGACTGTCCCTTTAAGGGGTGTGCTCGGTAATAAAACAAGTGTCACACTAAAAAGAAGTGATAGTAAGTGGGTTTGACTGCAGTGTTTACGCACACTTTAACTCGCATCTACGTGCATACATTGTTCAAATCCAGCGCTGCTGTTCACTGATACACTGAGATTCACTTTCATGCTGATCTGTCCATCAGTGTGTGAAAATGTGAGCTTTGATTTCTATTTCTTGTCACTTTATATGTTGCTCACACTCTCAATCTCTCTCTCTCTCTCTCTCTCTCTCTCTCTCTCTCTTTCTGTTTGTATCGGGCTGCTGCTTTGCTTGCTTTATTTTACTTTGCTGTGTGTTTGCTTTGCTCTATGCTTGTGCCTGATGGTTTGCCTTTTAATCATGATCTGCTCTCGTTTTTGTTTGTTTTCTCCTTCTTTTGTCATTTCCAGATTTGCATATCCATTCCTCCTACCTCCTTCATTTGCCTTTCCCTCACTGAGAATGGCAAGCGGGCATCCCACTGACAAATTCAGTTTTCTGTACCCAACAGACACCAGTCAGAACATTAAGAGGTTAGTCTAGCGCTCAACACCTACACCCTGTGTGTGTGTGTGTTTGTGTTTGTGTGTGTGTGTGTGTGTGTGTGTGTGTGTACAGGTTTATCCTCCAATGTGGGGACCAATGTCACCACAAGGATGGTAAAACCTGAGATCACCTACATTGTTGGGACCAGCCAGTGGTCCCCATGAGGGAAATGGCTTAGTAAACATACTAAACAATGTTTTTTTAAAATGTAAAAATGCAAAAAGGTTTCTGTGAGGTTTAGGGTAGGGGATAGAAATTATCGTTAGATCCATATAAAATCCATAGGTGTCTATGGGAAGTCCCCACGATGATATAAAACAAAATGTGTGTGTTTGTGTGTGTGTGTTTTGGGGTTGGGTCTGATGAGTCAGTTGAGGTGATCTGTCCACTCTGATGTGTGTACGGTTTCAGCTATTTTGACCGATATATCACCTGAAAGTTGTGTTTCTCTCTAAGGTTTGTATGGCCATGAATGGGGGATTTGGTCATATTTATCTTTAAATCAATAAAAAGAAAATATTCCATTATATTTTTCAGTAAGAAAATAAAGCCTTCATTTTGGACCATTAAGATTTTTTGCAGTGCGGCATTATTTTCAAGACACATAAGCACATTTGACCCTCTATTTCTCATTACCGTAACAAGTCTGGATGTTTTACTTGTACTATTTCCATTGTTTTCAGTGATAATTCTCATTGCCTAACATAGTTTTTCTCCTTTTTTCTTTTTGTTACCAAGGGAGTACTACTATGATATATAAATACTTTGCAATTTAATATGATTGGGTTTGTTTTTCCATTTTGTGGTAATAAGAATACCATTACCACAACATGACCATCTTTTTGCAAATTGCGGTACTCAGAATTGATGGGTAAAATGTGTACTATATTTTCAATGATGACTCTCATTACAGTAACACCTTTTTTAGTGCATTATAATATTTTTTATTTTAAACATTTAAATCAGTGAAAATTAAAGGCAATAACAAGGGAGTCATACTATGATGTATAAATACAATTTAAATACTATATTTTTGTATTTACTTTGCACTAATGAGAATATCATAAGGACAATATGTTTTGCATTTCAGTAATGAGAATTGGGTGTTAAAATGCTTGTAAAGTTTTCAACTAGGACTTATTACCGTCATTTGTTTTTCACTATATTATAGTAAAAAGATGTTGTTGTACACTGGTTTTTAAAATTTAAAATCAGTGAAAATTAAAGGCAGTGCCAAGAGAGTCCTACAGTACAATGATGTATTAAGACCATCTTTTTCACATTGCAGTGATAAGAACTGGGGGGAAACTCTCAGAATGTAAAAAATCTTAATGGTCCTTAAAATTGTAGTATAATCTTTTATATGTTTCTTTTGATTTTGGAGGAAATTTGGACCCACAACATTTTCTTGAGAGGTGCCTAATTTCCACCCTTTACTATGGTAAAGTCGTATTTGCTCACCATTCCAACCCATGTAAATCCAAACCCATGTGCTTGTGTTTTATGGAGCACAAAAGGAGACGTATTCACATATCTTCACGCAGGATTTTTCCATACAACGGCAGTTCAGTGACCACCATCAATGATTCATCATTGAATATGAACACAGATGTGAATGAGATTTGAGGACATATTTCAGTGAATAACGGCCTAAACTGTGATCTGTTCCTCTTACAAAGCTACCGTACAGCTACCGAAGTATCATAACATTGCACTATAAATGTGGGGTCACGCGTACATTCTCACAGCCAAATTCCGGGGGCGAAGATGGTGTGGGCGGACGTTGAACACGCGTAAAACCAGCAAAAATATAATTGACTAACGGCCTTTTTAATGTTGCACTTTATACTCACTGAGACTTAAGCAAAAACGATTTTGGTTAAAAACCCACCGTTAAAATTATATCCTTGTCCATCATGAATATTCAGTGTAGCTGTTTACGAAGCACCGCCCACACAGAGCTCACTGCCAAACCAAGTGACATCCTATTGGTTGAACTCGAGGCGAAATCAGCGCAAGGAAATTCTTCGCCACAGGAAGTCCATCGCTCGAAAATCATGTTCGCGTGGAATCCCATTGAGATGACTGGAATTCGCCCGTGGGATTTCGCCATGCAAAGGTATGTGTGACCACGCCTTAATGGTGTTTTTGGTCTTTTTAGGAGCTTGACAGTCATGGTCACTATGAGCTGCTGTTGAATGGAAAAAAAACTGTGTGAAATGTGTTTTCAAAAACAGTGCGGACGGATGCAAAAATTAAGTGAACAGCCCCTAACTTTTAGCAATTTATGATTGCCAAGCTACCTGATGCATTAATGGTACACTCTTGGGCTTATACTGACACCTAGCGAGTGTGGCTCATCCAATCAGATTTTTGAACCAGTACTATATGTTTTAGTCATTAAGTTTGTACATGCTCATAAATGTTTACCCGAATAGAAGGGTGTGTTTCAATGTTTATGAAATGTATTTCATGGCATTTAATGCTGTGTAAAGTTCCTTTCAATCTCCTGCACTTGTAGGTCATCACGATCTTGATTTTGCATACTTGTGTTGCATACTTGTGTGAGTGTGTGTGATCACAGATCATCACATCATTCACTCGCTATAACACATTACAATTCCCACACGCACACAGACACAAGCCATGACGCACTCACCCCCACGACACATCTGAGCACCTGCTAACAGACCCTCACTCACACATAGATGGCTTCCATTTCGGCTGTGTTGCCGAGGAGTGAGGGGGAAAGGCTTAACCCTTCTCTTTTTCTCTTGTTTTGTTCTTTTCTTCCTTTAATATTCCGTCTTTCCCCCAGACTAACTTGGATAATGCCAGGAGATTCTTCAGAGGAAAGCCAACTTTTTCTCAAACACGCACTCATTCAGGGAGGGCACACACACATATAAGCTGGTTACCGCGCGTCTGCAAACCGTTTGGTTCGTGGTAAAGATTGTGTAAAGAGTATTCCACAGGGAAAGTGACCCAAACTAATTCCAGCGAATCACAGCATCCGAAAAATATCATGTGGCCTACCAGTCCTACCTTGGAAACATTATTCTAGCAATGTTATCACACATACCACCAAAACATCTCTCAATATCTAACATGCATAATGCAACAATCACATTAGCCATAAGCAAGTTAGCATACGTGGCACAACGTGACAAGTCGTAAATAAAAAAGTGACACAAGATTAATTGACAGTAACATAATCTAATACGCAAATTAAAGGCCAAGATTTTATCATTTCAGACACAACCAAATCAGGAGAAAATCCACAAACGCACACATTCAAAGATTGTGGTTCATCCGAGGCTTTATGTAATCCTACGAAACGTGGCCTGAACGTGAGACTGTAGGGCCTACATATTTCTTGTTTGGGTGTGTGCGTGACTGTGTTGTATTTTCTATGTGTTTGTTGTAGGGGAGGGTTTACTTGGTTTGTTTTGGCAGATTATTGTGCTTGAGACGTTCAATCTGTGCATGTACATGTTTCTCATTTGCTGTCTCTCTGTCTGTCTCTCAGTAAGAACAGGCTGTCTTCCACCATGAACCCGGTGTACAGTCCAATGCAGCCGGGAAACCCGTATGGAAATCCCAAGAATATGGCATACACAGGTATGTGAGAAATACAACACACACAAACAAGACGACATAAAATCAGACTGTTAATGTATTCCAAAGAACAAAAGTCTTTGTCTTGTGGGCGGGGAAAAATAATATTAATAAATTATATAATGTCTTAAATTTTTGTGCACGCCCACTTTATGCAATCCAATCAAATCCCAGTGGAAGGGTTCACACACATACTGTAGAAAGTCCTGCCTTATATTATATCCCCCTGAATATTCTGTTTTATCCTGAAATACAGTGGCAAGAAAAAGTATGTGAACCCTTTGGTATTAAATATGGTTTGAACTTCATCTGAGTTACAATAATGAACAAACACAATCTGTTTTAACTAATAACACGCAAATTATTGTATTGTTATTGTACATATTAAATACATCATTCAAACATTCACAGTGTGGCTTGGAAAAAGTATGTGAACCCCTAGTCTAATGACGTCAATATTAGAGTAAGGAGTTGGCTAACCTTGCGTCCAATTAATGAAACCAGATTGGAGGTGTGGGTTAGAGCTACTTTGACTTATAAAAAGCACTTAAACATTTTCAGTTTGCTATTCAGAAGCATATGCTGACGTGGACCATGCCTCGTAAAAAAGAGAGATCTCAGAAGGCCTACAATCAACAATTGTTGCTTTGAAGAGCTTGGATATTAATCTGTACACTGTTAGAAAAATTGTCTATAAGAGACGATTTAGTACTGTGGGTACTCTCCCTAGAAGTGGTCGTCCAGTCAAGATGACTCAATGGGCACACGGCAGAATGCTCAATGATGTAAAAAGAACCATGTAGTGACAGCTAAGGACGTGAAGGAATCATTGGAACTGGTTAACATCTCTGTTCATGTGTCTACTATATGGAAAACATTTAACAGTAATGGTGTCCATGGTTACATTAACTTTTTCAACAGCACTGTGAATGTTTAATGGGATGTGTTCAATAAAGACATGAAAGATTATAATTATTTGTGTGTTGTCACCCTAAGCACATTTGTGTTTGGCTATACTTGTGACTTAAATGAAGATGAGATCACATTTTATGACCAGTTAATACAGAAAACCAACTAGTTCCAAAGGGTGCACATCCTTTATCTTGGCATTGTACATCACATTATGGACGCTAAAGGAATGTTCTGGGTTTGTAAGGTACGCTCATTTGTGGCATAATGTTGATTAACACAAACATTATTTCGACTAGTCCCTTGTTTAGCAAAAATTGCGGTTACAGTGAGGCATTTACAACGGAAGTGAATGGGGCCAGTCCATAAACATTAAAGTACACACTCAAAAGCATAGCCACAAGACATAAACATTATACGCGTTAACATGATTTTAGTGTGATAAATTAAGTCATGACAATGTAGTTGGAATATTGGCTATGACTTTACACCGATAAGGTTAATATCACATTAAAATCACGTTAACACATATGATTGATATCCTGTGGCTCTAGTATGTAATATAACATATATAACATTTATGGACTGGTCTCATTCGCTTCAATTGTAAGTGTCTTGCTGTAACTGTGAATTATTTTATTTTTAAACGTCAGATGAGTCTAAATAATTTTTTGTGTTTCAACATCATGCCACAAATGCTGTCGACTGAGCTTAACTTCATCATTATTAATACCAATACTGAAACAGAACAGGGTGACTGATATAATGCAGATACAAAATACAATACAGAACAAAATTGTTGAAATAAAATGAGCACTTTTAAGACAATATTTACTCATATTTCGCTGAAACAAAGTTGAAAACAGATATAGATTATTATCCTTTGACAAGGCTATCAGTTGTTTAGAACTGACACAGGGGGAGGTAATACTTCAGATAACATGAATGCAAACCTCACCTCCTAATTTGATTCTGTTAGTGTGCGTCTATGCATGTAAAACTGTGTGTTTGTGTGCACCCGTGTGTCACTCATGGCAGGTGTTTGTCTGCCACCATGGCAACCGTTGGCTCATATTTGATGTGCTCTTATTGAAGGGATTTTCTGTGTCAATAGAGACTGTTTACACTGCAACATCTCCTCTCCACTCTCCTCCCCTATCTTTCAGTATTTCCTCTCTTTTTCTTTCTTTTTCTGCAATTACCCAGAGGAGAATTGTTCTATTTCATAGCTCTGGGGACTTCAATTAGTTCTCAGTTATGTTTCATTTTCATTTCTCCTAATATTAGCGCTGTCAGTCCATGACATATTTTTTTAATCTAATTAATTACATGGTGTGCCAATTAATTAATTTAATTAATCGCATATCACCATTTACTGAGAAAGACCCCCAAATAAAGATAATTGAGTATATTATTATTAAAATAATTATCAATATGAAATAAATATAATTTAAATATAAATGTATTGTGGCAGCAGACAAGTAAAGTCTTTATAAGTCAAAAGATTGTTTGTTTTATTTCCATATCATGTAACAGAACCCTATTATTGCCCTGATTTCGTCTGTTTTTAACTTTTGGTCTATGACGTACTCATGCGTCAGACAGACGTTTTTGGAGTGTCTCACTTTCCGTCAATGGTTTTCAGCGTCTCTTGTTATAAGTGATTAAATATTCAAACGTCACACATTTATAATTTTCAGAAATATGATTTTCCTATTTCACCTTAATAAGCTGATTACCATTCACGTATAATGTTTAACTGTGATGTTTTTCTATTTCGAGCTATATATTATTCTTTGTGCAGTGCCCTGTTAATTCATGTTACCATAGTTACAGTGTTTTTGGTATCACTTTATAACCATTTTATTAATAACTCAATATAAGAAAGTGTATTATATAATGCTTGTCATGAAGCTTTGATTTAGACAAAGCTTTGAAATATACGGTTTCATATATACAGTTAAATGATAGCAAATATGATGTACACAACATTGCTGAGTTTAAAATAACACTGTATTTTAAAAGAATATATTTTAAACAAATTTACTAAAAATTCACTAAAATCAACTAATCATCCACAGTTATTCTCGGAATGGCCAAATATCAGCTGATTCATTTGCCTGACCAATAAGCAATAGTCTCCATGTGCTCTCATTCTTGATATTATTAATGTAGGAGAATCAGTTCAGATTATATAAAGATCTCATTTGTAATTTCGCATTCTATTAGTTTAACCATAGTTCACACTTCACAGACCTGATATTTACTCATACTGACATCATCACTGTTTCTGAGCAAATGTCAAAGTCATTACTCAACACATTCTCACACCCTGGGAGACCAGAGGAAGGCCGATTTCATGAGAGAGAGAGACCATATAAGAACAAATAAGATACACAGGACACAGTTCATGCAGAATCAGTTTAGCATATCCTCATAAATGCACTGGAACACTGAAATAAAGAGTATTTAAGAAATGAATTGAATAAAATAATAATTTCCCATTTATGGAGATCTGCGGGTGAGTGCACACGCAGGTGGAACGAGCGATGTTTGTATCTCAGGCTGGAAACACTTGTAATCAGATCGTGTCTTTGTGAGTGCTGCTCAACGCATGGATGACTTTTCAGGTCATTTCAGCGGAAAGATGGAGAGATGGGAGGAGGGAGACCGAAGATAAGAGGGAATTCATAGGACACACTGTACATAAGGAAAAAGAGCAAAAGATCTTACTGGAATGTCACCAGATGATATTTTAAATTACTGTTTGGTGTGAACTGGTTTATTCTTTTCATCAAAGCACATTATTTAAAAAAACAATTTAAAGACAATATTGCTGAGCAAGTTAGTTTAAGTCAATATATTAATTGCAACTTACCTGAACACATTCAGCTTAATGGCACAGATTTTGAAAGTTACTCTATCGCCCCTTGAGTACTGAGGTTTGTTACGCCATGGTAACGCAAGAATGTACTTTAAGCATGTACAACTTGACCACATGTCTCCTACTTGCATTAAGTATGTTTCTTGACTCAGGCTACTGTTGTAGGTAATATAGCCATTCTTAAATCTTTCCATTAGGTAACACAATAATTTAATGCTGCTAGTATAAAACATTCGAATTAAGCAATGATACTTAAAAAATATATTAAAAAAAGAAGCATTAGCATTATGTTGACACATGTGTATCAAAAGTGAATAATAATGTAAATTATGAAAGATTTCTCATTTGTGGTGTCCCTTTAAGAAACAAATGATCAAAACAGGTACACAAAGCTATGCACTTATTTATATAGAAAAATGTAATGGCAAAATGAATTGGCAAATTTGTCCTACAGTGATATTAAAATGCATCCCATATAGAGAACTGTGAATCGCTGTTCATGTACAGTCCCTTCCCATGATTCCCTGTGTGTCTGACAGCTCATGCTGTTCAGTAAGGGAGACATGCAGAGGGCTTCACACTCATCCAACTGACTCTTATGGAGAGAGACGAGACATAATGGAGACCATCTGTGCACATCCTGTTCAATCAAATGCTCACCTATCTTGCTCCCTCTCTCTCTCCTATAGAGAGTGAGTCATATCTGTATCTCTGCAAAAGTCAACAGCTTACAGTTTAAACAAATGAAAAATGTGTTTCTGTCATTATTCAGGTCCTGGTCGCATCCCGCTATGTTTTTATAATGTGATGTATTTTCATTACCAGTTTTATATTGGTCATTGGCCACTCTTTTCTCTCGATTTTAGTATCTGCATTTAAAACCCATATCGGTCACTAGTAAAAAAAAAAAGACAACATGAAACGGCATTTGCAATGCATTTTAAGTCTGTGATATGATGTATTTCAGAGTGCAATAGAATATTCAACAAGAAAACTTTTTGGATTTTATCCACAGGGAGTTGATTAGATAAAAAGTGGGCGTTCAATATAAGACCTGAATGTGCACGAGAGACATTATAGGATGAGATGGGTCATTGGAATTCTTATGAATGAGAGAAATTGTAATGCTAAATTTGGTGGCTTTAGGAATGGAAGTCCTACCTCACAGTTAAAAAAGCCAAACACCTTGTTGATAGTGATATCGCCTGTCAGTTTACTTGAGAGCATGCGTGCATATTAGCTAGAGCAGCCTGGAAAAATAAGGACAATTTATCATACCATTGCTCTCAGATTTTATTGTCAAGTTGAGATATGCTATTTGATCATAATTTTGATCAACCATTTTTTAGATTTTGGTCTTTTCCCATTTCAATAGGAAGGAACTGTATCCTGCATGAATCCGATAGGGACAGAAAATAGCCGTCGAGTGACATGGGACTTAAAGGGACTATGATGTACACTAAAACAATACCTAAATAGCTATCAGTCTATCACTAATTGAGATGTTGACATTAAACTTGTGTTTACCACCATTTCTAAACTGTTGTCTCTTTGCGTGTTAACAGGTTATCCAGCTGGTTATCCAACAACTGCCCCGACTTATACAGCCAACCTCTATCAGACAGGGAGTCCAGGATACCCACCAGGTGTGTACACATACATACACACAGATTTGCTTACTCAGACAGACCTCTTAACACTCCTGTGAAATTTGGAATGATACAAGTCCATAAAGTTGAATGTAAATACATATTTATAAACCCATTTATTCTGTATACCAAGTAAATTGACATTATACTAACACAAATGTAAAGCCCTGTTCACAATGCCAGCAAAATTGTCACTTGATATTGCTAGTCCTTGTACTGCATGTTGCTAGTTTGCGTTCTCACTGCTGTAGCGCTAACATTATTGGTGGACTGCACAACTGGCCATAGCCTTTGAAATTCTGATCACAGATGAGATGGACTGCTTGTTAAAATAATATATCATTCTAATTTGACAAGGAAGCAGTTCTCTTTCCTCTAAAAATTTACATTCTCTAGGGGAGAGTGTTTTTATATAACCTGCTGCATCATTGCGTCATATTAACGAGAAGAACGATCTATCGATGTTTGAATCAAACTCGTTCAGAATGCTTTCCACGCATAAATTTTTAGTATAACATTAGCATTACAGGCAAATGATACACAACGGTGAAATCCCTCACAACATAATAACTTCTACTTAAGGCCCAGGTATACTCCATTTTTAACAGTACCCACAGACTGTGCTGATGACGGGATTTGCACCATGCATACTTGTTGTGCTCTGATCAGCAACGTGGACAAAAAACTTTGGCCCTTAGTCTTGCCTACACTCGACTCCAGTATCTGAGGAAATGAATGACGAGATCTCCACTGACTTTACTCCCATTGGTAGTTGCTCCCGAATGTCGCTCGTCATTTGCATACATTTCCTCAACTCTGTCGTGATGCTTGTGTAACGGGAGCCAGCTGGTAAGTGACAGCTGTGCGGTATGTGTAAACCTCACTCTCCTTGCCGTAAGAGGCGCACTAGCGACTGGTGCTAGAGGCTGTAGCCTTTAGCCTCCTCATTAGTGCACCCGCCTCCCATGCTAGCTGACGCCGGTACGAATCCCACTCGGAGCGGGTCATGCAGAACCTGTTACAGTAGTGCCGTGTCTCGGATGGGAGTGAGGTTTGGGGGGGTGAGTATAACGGGAGCCAGCTGGTACGTGATAGTTGTGCGGTATGTGTAAACCTCACTCCCCTGGCCTCAACAGGCGCACTAGCAACTGACACTAGAGGCTGTAGCCTTTAGCCCGAACTAAACTCCTCGTTAGCGCGTCGGCCTCCCATGCTGGCTGACGCAGTAATATATCACGTTACAGCTGCTCCCATTACACTCGCCACGCCACACATCTTGTCTCCAATGATCACTGTTGCTTTTGACACAAGAAATCGATCTGCTGTCATTGAAAATTAATGGGATTTGCTTTGTCACTCCATGCCGCTGCTGGTGTGAACGGGGCTAAACATACATTACTGCATGCATGCACACATTTCCAAATGCATCTTACGGCATACTCTTTTCGTCCACATTTTGATTATTCTGGCCTCTAAGTAAAAAAAATAAAATAAACAACATATAAGCATTATATAGTCAAGGATCCACCTTAATGCTCTGGTATGTATAAATTGTAAAAAAAAAACTAATTAAAACTTTATGGTCTTTAGATTTGTGTAACTGTAACATGAAAGCTAATGGTATAAATATTTTATCATGATGAGCTTTACACCCTCAAATGATTTGAGTAAAATATGCAAAAAAATATTACAAAGTTTAGAAAATGCTTTTTAAGATCTCATTTGAAAATGATCTAATAAGAAAATAGTGTGAAATTCAACCCGGAGAGAAACAAGCCACACAGTGCGAATGAGTCATTTGAAGAAGGTTGAATATAAGTGGTTATAGTCTTGTGTTAACAAGCTTGTTTGACTCAGCTATGTGAGACTCAAACCTTTGATATGGCTTTCAAAATGGTGTTTTGTTCCAAAATTGTGAAAGTTGTTTGTTTGGAACTGGACTTGAGGTCATCTACAGTATGTTGTAAGGATGATAAGGCATTACGTTGTGTGTTAAAGATTTATGATTAAATAGTGCTGCTCTGAATAGATGTGATGTAATGTGTGGATATGATACGTGTATTACCAATTTCTCAGATGCATATATGTATGCTGTATAGGTTTCCTAGCTCATCAGAGGTCAAGTTTGTTTAGAGCTCTGTTTTCAAAATTATTCTTTAAAGGGTTAGTTCAACCAAAAATACAAAATTCTCTCATCATTTACTCACCCTCATGCCATCCCAGATGTGTATGACTTTCTTTCTTCTGAAAAACACAAATTATGATTTTTAGAAGAATATCTCAGCTCTGTAGGTCCATACTATGCAAGTGAATGGGTGCCAAAATTTTGAAGCTCAAAAAGAATATAAAGTCATCATAAAAGTAATCCATAAGACTCTGGTGTTTAAATCCATATCTTCAGAAGTGATGTGATAGGTGTGGGTGAGAAACAGAACAATATTTAAGTCCTTTTTATGCTCAGAGTTCATGTCCCTGCCCAGTAAGGGACGTTATGCATGAAGTATGTGAAAGTCAATCAATCAGTCAGATTTATTTCTATAGCACATTTAAAAACAACACATGTTGGCCAAAGTGCTTTACATTAGAAAAAAAGAATTCAAAATATAAAACATAATCCAAAGAATAATTAAAGTGCATCTAGACAGTTATAGGGAATAGAGAAAAGATGAGTCTTCAACTGAGATTTAAAAGACTCAGTTGTACCACAGGATCTAATGTGGAGAGGCAAACTATTCCAAAGGCGAGGGGCCGCATCAGAGAAGGCACGATCCCTTTTAGATTTCAAACGGGACTTGGGGACACTCAGAAGCATGCTCTTTGAAGACCTTAATGGTGTAGCGGTTTGATATTGATGTAAAAGCTCCGAAATGTAATCAGGTGCAAGCCGGATTGAACTCTATATTTAACTGGAAGCCAGTGCATATAGGCCATCACAGGAGAAATACTAGTGTGCTTCCTGGTGCAGTCAGGAGCCTAGCTGCGACATTTTTCACTAACTGTGAACATGATAATGACGTGTTTGAAAGCCTCAAATACAATGAATTGTAATAATTTAGTCTGGATGAAATAAAAGCATGAACAACTGTCTCCAGATCTTTGAATGACAGAAAATGTTTAGCGATGGCCCTGAGTTGGAAAACGCCACCTTTTAGATCGGAATCAAAAATAACACCCAGATTCCTTGCCTGTGTATTTAAGTTAGTGGAAAGTGGGCCTAGATGTTGAATTAATTGTTTTGCCGAACAGGGGGGCCAAGCACTACCATTTCAGATGTATAATTTTTTTTGAGCTGGAGAAAGTTAACTGCCTTCCATCTTTTGATATCATTAAGACAGTCAAACAGATAATTTAAAGTAGAATTATCACATGGCTTCAGAGGGAGACGCAGTTGAGTGTCATCAGCATAACAGTGGTATGCAATTCGGTATTCTTTACAGATAGAACCTAACGTAAGCATACGTGTACTGTATAATGAAAACAAAACAGGGCCGAGAATAGAGCCTTGAGGAACACCACAGGAGATGGGCGCAGTTGAGGAGGAGAAATTCCCAATTTTAACAGCGAATGTTCTCTCCATCAGAAAGGAAGTTAACCACTTAAGTGCAATTCCCCGAATCCCCACCCACTGAATGAAATGGTCTATGAGAATTCCATGATCTATAGTGTTGAAGGCCGCACTTAGATGAAGGAGCACTAAAATAGCACAGTTTCCTGAATCTACAGACATTATCAAGTCGTTCGCTCTTTATTTGCTCTAAAACAGACTAAAATGTATCAAATATCCTATTTTCATTCAATAAAATGCAGAAAGCTGGAGAAAAACTACTTTCTCCTTTATTTTTGATGAAAAAGGGTCATTTCGAGATTGGCCTGTAATTATATAAATCTGAGGGATCAAGACTAGACTTTTTAAGGAGGGTTGCACCACAGCGTGGTTAAAACAAGACAGGACTGTACCATTTGTTAAACTAATGTTCACTATTGACAGAAGACTTGAACCGACAACATCCAGAGATTGGTGGAGATTGACTAAGCAGGGAGGAGAATTTATAGTAAAAAATGACTTAAATATGAATCTGTTTCTCACCTACGCCTATCATATCTTTTCTGAAGACATTGATTTAACCACTGGAGTCTTATGGATTACTTTTATGATGACTTATGTGATTTTTGGAGCTTCAAAATGTGGGCCACCATTCACTTGCATTGTATGGACAAAAAGAGCTGAAATGTTCTTCATTTGTGTTCTGCAGATGTAAGAAAGTCATACACATCTGGAATGAAGAGTGAGTTAATGATGAGAGAATTTTCATTTTTTGGGTGAACTATTCTTTTAAGATGTTTTAATGGTTTAATGTTGGGTTTCTATAATAGCTTGTTTGGACTTAAAGCATTTACCTTTATAGTACACTTTCTCAGTTGGTACCTATGGTTTAATACCTATTTGTAAAGCACATGCACACCAAAGATCTGCAAGATCCTTTTGTTGTTAAAAATAGCATGAAAAATACATATTAGTAAAAGAGGTCTTTGTGGTATGGTATATGCTTAGACAAGCACATAGTGTTATACAGAATACATTTATTAAAAATGCACCAGATTCCATATTACAAACCATTAAAAATGCTGCTCAGTCTTATTTGCTACATTGCTGTAGCTTTAGAAAATGTAAATGTTTGGATCTTTTAGATTTAGACTAGCCTTCACACGGCATCGGCATATCAAAGTCACCATAGATTAAAATATGAAATATACAGTAAATCACGCATGTATGCATTAATAAAGTGCAGAACTGGTCTCCTGTGGTGATGTCAGGTTTGTGGCATCTATGCGGCACTCTGATGCCATTGTGTGACTCCAGCAGTCTCTCTTTGTTCCTCTGTGGGCTCTTGTGTTGGGTAACGTCACATGATATCTCAATATTGCCTCCTCATGGCTCTGATATGATATTGCTCCATTGGGAAGGAATTCTTACAAATAATTATTATGTGATCATTGAGGCACACCATTTATCTGAAGTAGCTTACAGTACACTTATTTCAGAATTAGTCGCCCTGAAGCAGCCTGGGGCTTTGTATGAAGGTAAAATAGTGCCAAAATGATTTGCATGCGCAGAGTAAGATTTGTGAAAGCATAAATCAAATTGTAAGTGTAAAAATAAATTGCATTCGCACAGAAGGTTTTGTAAATGTGTAAACATATTAGCAATACTTTACTTAATTCATGTGTTGTGAATCTTTAATTGCATATTAACATAAAGTAAATTTGGTGTGTATTTTTCCACGCTTACATATTTTGGCACTGTTTTTTAAGAGATGAGTGATACGCAGAGGAACGAAACTGAGCCATATGAAGAAGAAGCTGTCTGTCTTGACAGAACAGTGTATATTGGATTATTTCTGGAAATATTTATGCCACAAAAACAAGTCATTTACACATTTACAGTTGTTTATTTTACACATACAGAAGGATTCTATGCGGTCAATCCATTTTGCTGTTCATGACACCCTTTCTTTGCTTGCATACGGCTGATTGCAGGTTTCCAATGTTTTAGGCCATGTTTAGGTGGAAAAACAGTGCCAAATTGTAGGCCTGGGAAAAAAAAGTCAGAAGAATACACACCAAATTTATTTTGTGTTTACATGAATTACACTTATGCAAAGTTCAAAGCATTAAAGTATCGCTAATATTTTTTTCTTACACTTGCAACTTGATTTACACCTTTATTAAATGTTCTGTGCACATGCGATTTATTTTTACGCTTGCAATTTGATTTAAGCTTTCACAAATATTAATCTGTGCATGCAATTTATGTTCTATCACGCTTGTAACTTTATTTACGCTTTTACTCTGCACATTTAGGCACTATTTTACCTTCATACCTGAAGTTCTATAGTTCTTGATCATGTGAGGTTTTGCCATTAGTTAACTAAATTCAATAGCCTGTGAGGCCTACATGATGCCAGATGAAAAGGAAAGTTAAACTTCCATTAGCGAAGAATCTCAGTACTTCATTTGATAATAGACAACCAAAGTGAAATGATTAGATGTGGAGAAACTGTGAGAGAAGTATCGGGTAGTCAAGGTTACGGTCTGTTTTCGAGAGACAGAGCTGCTCCATAGTGCCACCAGTTGAGAAAGGAATAGTTCACCCAAAAGTGGAAAATGTATCATCATTTCCTCACCCTCATGTTGTTCCAAACCTATATGATTTTCTTATGTGGAACATGAATAGAAAACATTTAATGAATATTTTGGTACATGGATAGTGCCAGAAGTCAGAATCATAAAAGTAGCCCATGCTGCTCATGCATCATATTGCTAGTCTTCTGAAGGCATACAATAGCTTTTGGTGAGAAACTTCATGAAAGTTTAAGGAAAGGTTCACCCAAAAATGAAAATTCTCTCATCATTTACTCACCCTTATGCCATCCCAGATGTGTATGACTTTCCTTAATTTGCTGAACTCAAATGAAGGTTTTTAGACGAATTTCTCAGCTATTTTGGTCCATAAAATGCAAGTGAATGGGTGCCATTATTTTTAAGCTCCAAAAATCACATAAGTCAGCATGAAAGTAATCCATAAGACTCCAGTGGTTAAATCAATGTCTTCAGAATGGATTTAGTAGGTGTGGGTGAGAAACAGATGAATATTTAAGTATTTTTTACTATAAATTCTCCTCTTTCACTCTCACATTCTTTTTCTTGTGTTTTTGGCGATTCACATTCTTCATGTGTCGCATGGAGAAGAATTTCTAGCAAAAATGACTTTAATATTTATCTGTTTCTCACCCACACCTATCATATCACTTCTGAAGATATGGATTAAACCACTGGAGCTGTTTGGATTACTTAAATGATGGCTATATGTGCTTTTTGGGGCGTCAACATTTTGGTACCCATTCACATGCATTGTATGAACCTACAGAGCTGAAATATTTTTCAAAAAATCTGAATTTGTGTTCTGCCGAAAAAAGAAAGTCATACACATCTGGGATGGCATGAGGGTGAGTAACTGATGAGAATTTTCATTTTTGGGTGAACTATCACTTTAAGTTCATTACATTGTATGCCTTAAGAATACTTGCGATATAATGCACTAGCACGGTTTGGAACAACATGAGGTAAACAATGAGTAAATTACGACCAAATTAAAATTTTCGGGTGAACTATTTCTTGAGTATGTGTGTAACCCTTGTTGTGTTGTTGTGTTTGTTTGGGACAGTGCTGCTGGTGAAGCAGGCCTGGCCCCAGACGGCATCAGCCCAGGCAGATGGCTCCTATGACCTGGCCATGGACGCAGGCTCAGAGAGCAGGCAGTACCAGGCCTCATCGACAGCATTCAGTAAATATCATTACTGTATATTAATCTACTGTAACTGCTGTGTGTTCCCCTATTATAACACGCACACATTCACACCGTATGTGCAGTACTGTAAGACCCCCACCAAATACTGTAGAAATATTTGTTTTGTCTGCATCACTTACATATCTTTACTTAAATGCCGACATACCTTAGTCTTCTTTGTTTTTACATAAGCTAGGGCTGTTGATTTAACGTTTTAATTTTGTGTGATTAATCATTAAAAACATGCATGCAATTAATAATGCCCCCTGACTTCGACATAAATTCTGTAATAAAAGTATAAATGTTCCTACCATAGGAGCAATTCAAGCATGTACATGTGTTTTTAAGAGCCTCGTCAGTAGGGGGCAGTCGAGGACGCCTCAACAAAACTCACAAGTAGCGCAGCCACTGAATGGGAGCCGATCACACAAGATGCGTTCTTGACAAAATACAAGAATCTCGAGACATGATTTTCAAAGTTTCAACTACTTTTAACTTGACACAGCATCCTAGAAATGCAATGTTTATGACGCTGAAAGCCAACAAGACACCCCAAAAGCATCTAACGCAGACTGTATGCAAGAACGTCCTTTGAGAACAGGACAGATTGACGAACTTGATGCAGAATGGATCGCTGTGGACTGTAGGTCTCTCTCTGTCGCACCACCATCCGTAGTCGGCCTTTATTACTCTCGGAGGCTTAATTAGCCTGATAAGGGACCGGGTATGTATAATCACAACCCGGACCAACCCTCCGCCCAGTCACAAAGACATCCCCAGATATCCCAATAGAAAGATTTTGTCTGTTTGTGCTAACTTGGACAATTTTGTTACCAAAGTATAGCTAAGTAAACCAACAGAGCTGATGCAGCATATAGATGCTGTATAGAGAACACACATGACCTCATTTTGAATTCTGTTTCCCCCCAAATGCACACCTCATTTAAAAGACCTCATTGTTACAAAATGACATTCAGGCATGCAACTTAGTGAGACTGTATAGCTGTACATCAAAATCTCACATTGCATACAGGAGACATGCTGTCTGAGATATAATGTTTCATTCACCGTGGACAGCAGAGCTTGAGTCGAGATAGCATACATTGGAGGAATAGTCAATCATAAAATGAAAGGTGTGGGATTGCATTAGACCGAAACGGTTTGGGAAAGGACAAATTAATCTGAGGTATTGTGTTGGTAGTTTGTTTCTTCTCCTTCTTTTTTTTTTTTTTTTTACATAGTAATTGCTTATAGTGTCAAATACTGGATCTTGGAAATTCTGGAAGTTGTTTACCTTGGGTAAATCCTGGGATATATTGTTCCATGCTACTTATATGTAATTCTGGGTCATCAGGTTTTGACATTTCATTCTGTACATCTGTAAACCATTGGTCAATGTTCTTATTGCATATTTTTAGGTTAAAAAATGTTCTTGATTGGACAAGAACAGCGTACAATAAGCATGCGACTGAAATACAATTTTCAAACTTTGGCACGCAAAAAGCAAAATGTTCTTTGGCCTTAAAGTCTCCTGAAAAATACAGTACTACAAAAAGTGCTCAGAGGAGCATTTGCCTTCACTGTTTGAATTGTTTCATAAACTAAAACTGTACAAGGCACATCAATATTTAACTACATTTACATTTATGCATTTGGCAGACACTTTTATCCAAAGCGACTTACAGTGCACTTATTACAGGGACAATTCCCCCTGGAGCAACCTGGAGTTAAGTGCTTTGCTCAAGGACACAATGGTGGTGGCTGTGGGGATAAAACCAGCAACCTTCTGATTAACAGTTATGCACTTTAGCCCACTACACCACCACCACTCCTAATTAGATAGGTAAAGTTTGTCATGAAAAATTTACCTTGTCTGAAAGTTTAACACTAATAAAAAAAAAGTAAGTTAAAGCCAATTAATGGCCTTGTTTACATTGACATTTTTGTATTTTTATGCAATTGGATGCAAAAGTGATGGCCCGTTTGAACATTCCATTAATTAGAATCGTAATTCTAATCAGTTAAAAAAAGAAGTCATAGCAACCCGAATCAGATCAACCTAAAATCCTTTGCACACCAAAGGCGATGCAATTATAAGAGACGAATCACCGCCGAATGGCCCTTTCACATCGAAATTGACGCTAATGTCCACCGTAAGCCCATTCACGCCTTTACAACAGGTGGCACTAATCGACAAGCAATTTTACTCAACACACCATTTAGCTGGTCCACCCTCCGCCCATCATGGATGAGAAGAAGAACCAACTACTTGGCAAGTTTGCAAAATAACCAAAGACAAGCAAACAAGTTCTCTAGCGAGCAGATCGAGAAAAGACAACAGATTTCTCGACAAGCTGCTGCAGAGACGACGATTGTGTAGTTGATTTGCTCAACATTCGAGACACTTAACAAACTTCAGTTTACCTGCTGGACAAGTTGACTGGCAGTATTTTCATGTGTGATGATTAATAAGAATCGAGTGTAAAAACAAATATGAATGCTTAAAGCATGTTATCAATTTAAACAAGAGAGATTATATGCCACTGCCACGCATACTGTATATACTTGTGTTAAGTACATTTGTTTAAAATCTCTACGTAATGCACACATGTAATGACTGTTAAAACAAATGTTTGATTGTGTCTATTGCCATGTACATCTACTTGTGTTATGCATTTGCTACTGCTTGTTATGAATTAAGCATGCCATTTAAATGCCCCAAGAGTCTATTTAATGCACATATTATAACAAAATCCCAACCAACAAAACCCATTTTCAGTCTGACCCATTATTAGATACTTTCAAATTAACTGCTGCTAATGACTGTAAATGAAACCACAGCTGTAAAGATTGCATAATATTTTTGGCGACACCACCACCGTTTGGTATTAAGCAGGTATTTTGATACAAAGATATAGACACAGAGTGTATTCAGCAATAGTGTTAATATTAAGAGAATCCATAAGAGATTTTTTAAGGCATTTGATACAAATGAAATACACATTTAGGATTTTTTCCTCAAGTTACTTCGGCGTTTAATGTCTGTTTAAAATGGCTTTCTGTGCTATAGCTCCACCTGTTCCAGTGGTTTTGTTAACTGTAGTGGCTCCTGATACGTGATCCAAAGCTAATATTTTATTGGTCTGTGCCTTTCATGGCTGGGCGAAGAAACGAAAATCAACACACCATAAAAAAAAAACTTTGTCTTGTCTGTGCGCTAATGTTCGCTCCAGGTGTGAATGCCTTGTGAGGAATCCATTGTTTCAATCCAAAATGTTCATTGAGGCGAGCAATCGTGCGGGAAACCTACTGCATTTGGTGTGCAAAGGCTTTAAAGGTCTGTGTCAAGTTTAATAGATGTAGTTTGAAAGCTCTAGGAGTTATTTTGGTATTATTTCAGGGATTTTGACAAAGCCTTTAACCATGTCTGTAGAATAAAGCCCACAGTATACTTCAGTCAGACTTGAACGCTAGGCATCTGCACAGAGGACGCATGATGCAATTTCCTCATCAGCAGATTGCTCAACCACCAAAGGTGTAGCCTGATTTTTCTAACCGTATGTGCATGGAACGATTTGCACTAAAAGTGGGTCCACAAGGTGGCAGTACTCACTGTTGAGCTATTGCTTTCATGAAGAAGCACTTGCAGATATAATTGCTAGTAAACAACAGGAGACGAAGTTGGAATCAACAACAGTGGATGTGCACGTCAAGAGTGCATGTGTCAAGAAGTCAGGCATTTGTGCATTTGCGTAACTCGAGTCTGAAGGAATATAAAGACATCGTTATGGCTCTAAACATAGTCCAGAATCTCATAGCAGTCGTAGCGTGACGGTTTCAACCACCTGTGTACGCCTGCACAGTTCTTTAAAGGCTGAGCGTTCGACTGTACCCAGACGCTAAACTCAGCATCAAAACCGAAAGTGTACTTTAGCCTTAACAGTATGCTGACTTTGTCAAGCCAACATAATAAGGTAAGCATTGGTTAGTTTGTGATTGGTCTGACATCTGTTGCAAAACAACCAATGCTAACATTGCACTGTATTTGCTCACTAAACACTGTATTTTATACATTTCGCACCATAACTTGTGGTTAGCACTGCAAAAGCGCTGCTTAATGTAGGGTTTAAAGCACGCTGAATACAGCATGACATTCTTACCCACGGTTAAATGTATTGTAAACTAAGAAGGTCTCAAAGAATATTTTCTTATCTCTCTCTTATAAACAGCTTCTGTATACCCAACACATGCTACATTATTATGTGCCTTTTACCACTTCATTGTCAACAATTCTGCAATAAAATATTGGCGATTAAAGACCCTGACAGATGGTGTGTGTGGAAAAAAAGACAGACTGTGTGCGTTTGTTTGTTTGGGTGTGTATGTGTGTGTTTCATAGAGTATCTGCTTTAGATCATGACTGATAATATTTGACACACTTTTGTTCCATTTTGTACAAACATTTACCATGGTAACCAAAACTTATGCTAATAAACATTGTAAATACAGTTAATGTTACTAATGCAAAACCCCAATTCAGGATCTCTTTTAGTGATAAAAGCTTTCAGAATGCCGTTTTAAATCATTTCCTTGGTGGCTAATACCAATTTACCACAGTCTTACTCTAGTAACTATTGTGTTTTGTCTGTAACTATGGTTACCATGGCATTTTTAAGGTGGACACACTCCTAATAATTCTTGTGTATTACCATAGCTCACCAGAAGATGGCGGCACTTAATATTTTGGAAACCAAGCTAGAGCGCTTTGTTTGTGTGATTTTTTTGATACTTTGTACCCAACGGCACCTCTCTTTCTTTTTCTGTTTCAGGATATACTGCAGGAACACCTTATAAAGTGCCCCCCACTCAGAGCAATGGAGCCCCTCCTCCCTACTCCCCATCCCCTAATCCGTATCAGACGGCCATGTACCCCATTAGAAGTGCCTACCCACAGCAGAACCTCTATGCTCAGGTATAAAACCTTATTAGAACAACTGGAATAAGATGGTAACCCATGTTAAGCATAATCATTTGTGAATAATTAGTCCTCGAATGTATGACCATTGGCATTTAAAATTCATAACAATTGTTTATATATGTGAATCGCAAATTATACGTAATAAAACATGTTGTCTTCTCTTTAGGGTGCTTACTACACACAGCCGATGTATGCTGCTCAGCCTCATGTAATCCACCACACCACCGTGGTTCAGCCCAACAGCATCCCTTCTGCCATCTACCCAGCTCCTGTACCCACGCCACGCTCCAATGGCATGGCCATGGGCATGGTGGCTGGAACAACGATGGCCATGTCTGCCGGTAAAATGCGCAAAAATTATAAAATTATTAATTAAAGCCAAGAATACCAGGGCCAGGTTGCAAGAAATCCCTTGGATTCAATGATACGGTTATTGTCACTAAGGGTTTTCTCAAATTATGGGGTTTCTGGCAAACGACTACTGACCATTTCTTTTTCAAACATGTGTATTTCAAAATGATTCAATGAGTTTTCTTAAATCGACACATAATACTCCATAATGGTAAAGCGGAAATATGTTGTTGAAAAATAAACAGTGAAATGTTATAAAAATACAACTACTGAAATATTTTAAGTATGAAAAATAAACAGTAAATAGACAGTGCTTCCTTTTGATGCATTCCAACAGGGACTTTGCTGACTACCCCTCAGCACACTCAAATTGGAGCACACCCTGTCACCGTGCCAACATACAGACCCCAAGGAACACCTGGGTACAGCTATGTGCCACCTCACTGGTAGAGCTCACCTGCCGATCATGTGAGTCCCCACCCACATTACAAGTTCATACTGGCCCACCCACCCAGTTAGACAGACAGACAGATGAACGGATGCATAGATAGGTAGATAGATGATTGACAGACAGACAGACAGATGATTTATAGATAGATAGATAGATAGATAGATAGATAGATAGATAGATAGATAGATAGATAGATAGATAGATAGATAGATAGATAGACAGACATATGATAGATAGAGAGACAGACACATAGATAGATAGATAGATAGATAGATAGATAGATAGATAGATAGATAGATAGATAGATAGATAGATAGATAGATAGATAGACAGACAGATAGATAGATAGATAGATAGATAGATAGATAGATAGATAGATAGACAGACATATGATAGATAGAGAGACAGACACATAGATAGATAGATAGATAGATAGATAGATAGATAGATAGATAGATAGATAGATAGATAGATAGATAGATAGATAGATAGATAGATAGACAGATAGATAGATAGATAGATAGATAGATAGATAGTTAGATAGACAAACAGATGATAGATATAGGGACAGACAGACAGATGATAGATAGAGAGACAGACACATAGATAAATAGACAGACAGACAGATAGATAGAGTGACCGACACATAGATAGGTTGACAGACAGATGATAGATAGAGAGACAGACAGATGGATAGATAGACAGACAGATGATAGACAGACAGACAGACAGACAGACAGACAGATAGATAGATAGATAGATAGATAGATAAATAGACAGACAGCCAGATAGATAGAGTGACCGACACATAGATAGATTGACAGACAGATGATAGATAGAGAGACAGACAGATGGATAGATAGACAGATGATAGATAGAGAGACAGACAGACAGACAGACAGATAGATAGATAGATAGATAGATAGATAGATAGATAGATAGATAGATAGATAGATAGATAGATTTTGTATTTGTTTGTAAGTTAATTTGTTTCTTTGTAATTTAATATGTTTGGAAGTTAATCTGTTTTTATAAGTTAATTTGTTTGTTTTTCTTTTGTACAGTAAGTTAGTTTGTTTGCAAGTCAATTTGTTTGTAATTTAATTAGTTGCTTTGTTTGTTTCTGTACCCAGGCTGTGATAATTGACCAAAATGCTTTCTACAAGACTTCTTTATATACCATTTGCGAGACATGTTGACCAACGTTAAAGCTCCATAGTTTCTACATTAAGAGCAACATTTGACTCACCTTTTTGTGAATGTTAGTAGAGAGCAGTCACTGAATTGTTGTTTTCTTTTTCTCAATTGCAGATCTGGAGTCAAACATTGTATGCAACTACTCAAGTCTTACATCGGCGCTCTGTACGCAACAGAAACGTGCCACGTCTGTTTGCAAGAACAAAAGAGAAAAAGTGCAAGGGTCACTTTATGCATTCTTACGTGTTTTTGTAAAAGCTGCTTTTTTATCTTTTATTTAATTTTTCTTTATTCTCATTTTTTGGGATGATGTTCTGCATTAGTTTATTTTAATTCTCATTGTTCCATTGTTACTTCTGTATGAACTCCAGAATGATTTCGACCAATCACGCCTATTCAAACAATTTGTCTTTTGTGTTCAGTATAAACGCTGGTGTGTAGGAATGTACCGATGCAATATCAGCACCCCTCGGATCATAATCATCCAATTATGCTGCCAAATTTTGAAACCTTTAGATATTAGCACTGGTTTTTTTTTTATTTCATATCGTATTTTAATTTTGGCCTTCCCAGTTCCCACACAAAATCTTTTTTTAAGGACATTTAATTTCATCAGTTTTCCCTAATTTCATTCATCTTCTATCCTCGATAACAAGGTTGTCTTCCAGCTTGTAGCTGTTCATGTAGATTTGTAAGGAATATATCATTCGTAGGGCCGTGCAAACGTGGTTTAACCTTCATTAGAATATCAAGTGCATACAGTAATCTTAATTATTTACTAAATAGATAAAGTTAGCGTGAGCCGGTTACTTTACAAGCTTATGTGTCAGGTTAGCGTAAGCTTCTAAACTGTAATGTGTATATTCGATTTATAAAAAAGTGCACGCATGGGTGCTCTCGTAGGGAACGTGGCGGCACGCAAGCATGCGCTCATGGTGAAAACAAACAAACACGGTTTGTGGCGTAGAAAATTGAGAAGAAAAAAAACGATCAGTGGCACTTAGCAAGAGCCTCTGGTGTGATGTCATACCAGTGGCATTAAACCTAATCAAAATATGTGCCAACTTTGAGGCCAGACAGGATGGAAGCTACTTTAACAGAATGATTAGGATTGCATACAGGATTCAAAGGGATTTTATCGCAACATAGAGAGCACTAAAAGCAAAAGAAAGGAAGAGACTTACAAACAATTGTGTAGCATTAAAGGGACAGTTCACCCAAAAAACGAAAAATCTGTTCTTTTAATCTGCAATCAGCTCCAGGATTAGAGTGGGTCTCATCTAACCCCTGTTCCTCTGTGAATTCTTGGGCTTATAGGCCTGTAGTGGCACAGATTTTAGGAGTAGAAATGGAGTTGTTCAACGCAATAATCAAAACGGCCTGCTTGAATGGCATTTAATCGTAACTTACAGCATTTTTAGAGAGAGAAAAGAACGAATTTTGATTTCCTATCCCAAGGGCCTCGCCTGTATCCATGACTAGCATACTCAGAAGTGACATATCATGTATTCTATGAAATGTTATCATATGAATCATTGCACAATGACAAATAGACATAACTTAATAACCAATTATACGGTACACTCTCATATTTAAAGATGTAATTAAGAAAATCAAGCATTTACTCTATGAACCAATAGTCTTGGTAATGTCTCTGGAAGTAATATTATTGTCCATGCAAAACAGTATCGCTCTTTTTGTTATGTTTGTTGGCTAATCAACCACTATTTCGATATAGTTAGCTCAAAGTGGGGAGAACTGATTCTCTGATCTTATGTGAAAGTTATAACGTCTTGTAATGCATGTGTCATGTGGGTGAATGCAGTAGTGTAACCAGATTGAAATGATGCCCATATGCATGGTTGCATCATGTTGAATTGCAGCTTATGGGTTGCTTTAAAATGCATTACGTTGAAACACAATCCCTTCCATGTTCAATTTAAGTAAAGGGAATGAGTAATGGCATAAGACACAAATTACAAAAAATTAACCATTTCTTGCCATTTTAAAAATATTTTTATGACAAATTAGCACATTTTCATAAAAGTCTCATTACCATAATACGTCCAGGCATTTTATATTTGCTTTTTTTGTAACTGGTAAATGGTCTGCACTTATATAGCGCCTTTTTAACCTTAGCGGTTTACACTGCGTCTCATTCACCCATTCAAACAACAATGATGGCAGAGCTGCCAAGCAAGGCGCTAGCCTGCCATTGGGAGCAACTTGGGGTTCAGTGTCTTGCCCAAGGTCACTTCGGCATGTGGAGTCATGTCAACGCCAACCCTGCGATTAGTGGCCGATCCGCTCTACCACCTGAGCCACAGCCGCCTGTTATTTTCAATGATTCTCATTAAATCTTCTGTACTGTAATACCTTATTTTGCTGTATTACATAAACAAATACAGCAATACATTAATAAAAAATCTGTATAAATTAAATGATGTACAATAAGTACTTTGCATTTTAAACAATATATCATTCTTAGTGAGAATTATGCTTAGAAATGTGCTGAAGTGTTACGAATATAGTTTCATGAGGCAACAAATCTTAATAGTTCCAAAACTGGCTTCATTTCCATTAAGCAAAATATGTTTTCTTCTTTCTTTCTTTTGATGTTTGGGGTGAAATACGATCCGGCATGTTCTTGCCAGTATTGCTGTAACTTTACCGTATTAGGAACCAGAATTATGTTCCCCTTAATTTGAGCAAATCTGTTTGGCCAAAGCCAGTATGAATCAGTCGTTAGTTGCAATATTTGGTTAATGAAATAGTTTATTCAAAGGCCCAATAGCACATCAGTATAACAGTTACTAGTTACATCTTCAATTATCAACTTTAATATGCATAATATCATCAAGACGTAATTCATATTAGTCAAGCCAACCCCATTTTTTCATGTAGTTCCTTTAAAAAAAAGAAAAAAAAAGATAATTGAATTTTGATTGTTGATTATTGAATAAGATCCTATTATTCTACTCACAATTTGATGAAATTGTCATTCTTTCCTTTTACGCTTTTAAACAGTATTATAGCAAACAGTAAACCTTTTTTTTTTTTCGTTTGCAGCCAATCATTTTGCATTACAAGACTCTATTGTTGCAATTGATCACTGTAGTCGACATAATTAATCACCCACTGGTCCGAGACCCAAACAGACCTATATCGGACCTCTACACTAGGGTTGGAGTTATCGCAGAAGATTTAATAAAAGGTTGATTCAAATGAAAGCAAGTTACCATCCACACTGACATGTAATTTAGGCGCTTTTTCCGTAAGTGTTATTTAAAGTTTGAATTAATGATTGATGTTCATTTTTCTTAAATAGAAGATCTTTATAGTGGATCTGGAGTGGAGTGATACAGTCCATGTGGTTGCGAGGCTTTTCAGAGCACAAATCTTCAAAGGGTTTCCTCTTCCTGTTCTTTTATTTTCCTCGTCTTTCACATCGTCTTTTCATTGAAAAGTAAAGGGGGACAGACTTTGGCAGTCTGCAAATAAGAAAAGAATAGTTAATAAGGCAAAATTGTTGCAGATACTTATATGAAAAACATTTTAACATGGGGTCATCATAGTTTTGTTCACCCAAAAAGGAAATTCTGCCATAATTTACTTGCATAATTTTGTTCCAAAACACAAAAGGAGATATTTGGCAGAATGTTCACAGTGCTTTTTCCAAATAATGTGAGTGAATGGGAATGGACGCTCTCAAACTCTGAAAAGGACACAAAAGCACCTTAAAAGTAGTCCATATAATTTAAAATCTGACAAATCAGAAGTATGAATAACTTAAATTGCATTTTTTTTTTTTTTTTTTATACAAAGCTTTAATATGGCTTCAGAAAACTTGGAATATAGTGCACACAGTTATATTGACACTTGTATGCCGCTTTTATGTCTCTTTTGGCGTTCGACAGCATTGGTCCACATTCAATCTCATTATCTGGAAAAGATTCTGCTAAACTTCTGCTTTTGTGTTCCACGGAAGAAAGAAAAACATACGTATTTGGAACAACACGAGGGTGGGTAAATGATGACTGAATTTTCTTTTTTGGGTAAACGGCCAACAGGTCTACTCTGATATGTTTATGCACACCACACATCATTCCAGTGGGGGCTTTTGGTGTATATTTCCATCTTAAATAGATTGACCGGTTTTATTTGCGATATCAGGTGGTCTGTTAGGAATCAATAGTGAGCAGAGTTGAAATTTGCTCTGATGTGGTATGGAAGAACATTTGGGTTTTCTGTTTGATTCTTTTGAAATATCTTTTGATGTTGATATTACAAACCCATGCACTGTTCAGTTCTTTTCTTTCAGGGCATCAATCAAACGATTGTTTACTAGTGCCCGTGATGCATGCAACGGGTAATTAGCTCTAGTGAAGTCAGTGTCACGTCACCAGTCTGTAAAGGTATTTCTAAAGTAATTGTGGCAATGGTTTCACATTCTTGCTGAGAACCTGTCAAATGTACCATAGGCTTTGACACAAACAAAAAAAGGGGTTGCTATTTCACGGTGTTGCTTATAGGAGTGTAACACTACTGTTTAGGACAACAGCTATTTGTGTTTGACCCATACAGAATAAAAGACTTAGTTGTTTGAATTCTAAATGTAAAGCAAAAAAGGGGAAAGTCTTCCAGAATTTATCTCCCTTCAGTGAGTGTTAATGACCCCTTGCCCCATAGTATGTATCACGCACTACAGCATGGTTCTGGTACCATCGAGACCATTCCTTCATGGTTCTTGCAGGTCAGAGCTAATTTTCGCCAGCATGGTCCAGACCGTGTCATTCAACCTTTCGAGCAAGGAGTCCCACACCAGGCTTGTGAAATGAAGTGTAAATCTGTTTTCTTTTTTTGGGGGGGTGTTTGTTTGTTTGTTTATTTTGAAGATCAGTTAGTGATCTCTGTGACATAATTAAGCCAAGTTTGTAATTGTATAATATTTACTGTAAGATGTAGAACATTCAATAACTATTAAAATCTTTCCAAAAAAAAAAATACCTGCCCAACTTGTGTTTTTCTCTATTACACACGTATATTAATATAAATGGATGGATGTTTTTGCCAAAGTCAATTAAATAAAAATGTTAATTAAAGTTGTACCCTTAAATACATGTTTAAAGGGCTTTTAGTAGTTTTTTTTTTTTTTTTTTTTACAAAGTTACCAAACAAAAGTGTTTCATTTCGAACTTGGTACTTAGCTAGCTAGCATTACTGTCATAGGCTAACAACTTGCACGTTTACTGTAGTCAGTAACCTAGCATAACTAGCTACCGGTGATTAGAACATCTTGCACACATAAGCAAATAATAAAAGCTGGTGTTAGCCGTTTAGCTACCCTTCTTTAAAAACCCTCTTAAACCAGCTGTGAGCTAAACCAGCTTGACGTGACATCGTATTCAAGTAGCAATTGTTGCAGCCTCGAGATCTCCAAAAGGGCTTTGGGTACTCAGAAGGGGGGGTTGGGCTAGCTCCAAAAAATTGACATTTCCACACGCTGTTATGTTAGGGAAAGTATGGAAGCCCTGAACCGCAAGGTAGGGAAAAAAATTGTGTCTCAGTTCCTTCCTGAGCTTAATGACGAGTTTACACTTCACGATTTTAAGCCTGATTTTCACTCGCTGACAGTTTTGTGGAGACCGCCGACAAAAGCCCGAAATCGTAGGCAAATCGGAGCTCGCTCCCGTGAGCGAAAATCGCAATGTATGAATTATCACAGACGCGATTTGAGAGAAGCGCCGATGTCAGCGAGATATCTAGAATGTTAAATATCTGGACCTGTCTGCGATTCCAAATCGTGTAATGTGAAATATGTTTTGACTTAATACAACTACAGCCAATGAGAGAGCAAGAAACGGGGCACGGGCAGTTTCAGTGGGAGGAGTCCAGATGTACCTGCAACATCAACTAGCATGGCTGCGGTATCAAGAAAGTGTCATTGACTTTTCATATTCAGGTACTTTTTCATATTGTAACCAATAAAATGTATGATGCCTTTAGGCGATTAAAAACATACACATCACATTCTGAAATGCATAACATATGATCATGCATTTGTTTTCGTATCTCATCACTTCTCGCCAGGCAGAGTCGTCGGGGATTCATCAATAGTGAAATGTTTTGTAATGTGTTCACTCCTGTTGCCGATATCCGTTAGCTACGACTAACGCTATGACAAGACGGACAGCTGTGTTATATGAACGGTACCACGATCCGACGTTTTTAAAAATCGTGTAGTGTGTAGGAGGCATAAGTCTTACATTTTGTTTCTTCAAATGTTTTTTTTCTCTCTTCAAAAGATTTTTTTTCTCTCTTCAAAAAAATGCATGTGGTACCAACCTTGGCCACCAGGTGCCACTATCAGTAAACATGTAAACTTTTAATGCTTTCTCTGTTGCTATATAGTTGAATAATTCGTGTATTATTTATTTAAAGGTTTGCAAACCTTAATCAAGACAAAATTAGGTTACATATGTTTGATATGGCATTCGTTGTCGTGTAACAACTGACGTAATTTTTTTAATGGAAAGTGTTGGTCTTTCTAAACACTCGTCTGTGTTTGCTCAGTGTTACATGGTGGAAGCGAAGGAATGTATCTAGGAAAATGGGAAGTATGGGGAAATTATTATTATGTCTGTCCTTTTAAAGTGTTAGGAGTACATCTGGTAATGTTAATATTGTTGTAAGTAATCTATTTTCTAAATGAAATGATCATTTATAAATTAAATCCTCGCGACTGAACGGGGATGTCATGTGCAGACTTTCATGGTGGAATTGAAATATAATCATATATTTTAATATATCAAGTTGCCTATGCTTTTGAGGTAGTAGTAGCTATAGTAGGCCTATCATTCCCCGGGTTACGTCATGGGGAAGATTTTTATTATAATATATATTTGATAGAATTATGGTCTAATTTTACATTTTGTGGTTTTGATTATTAGTACTTTAGCAACTTGATTCATTCTCCGTGTTAGGGGTTCATCTGGTAATGTTAATGCATGAGTCAGTAGACTAAACGCACATTCAACTGGACGACTGCAATGGAGATATAATGGGAGATACTTTCAGGGATTGAATGAGACTTTTAAGAAAATACGTTGTATTCGTTGTACGAATTGTATCACATTAATACATTTTCCGCCCAGTTTATCAAAATGTAAGGATTAATGTAAGGATGTAAGGATTCATATTTGGATATTTATTTGACATTCTTCATCTGGAACTCTTCACTTCTGCAGTAGACAGTGTGTTTCAAAAACAGACAACTTGTTATATTATAATATATTATTATATTTAAATTCCACCATGAAAGTCTGCACATGAAGAGAGAAAACACTAATTCTGAAGAGAGAATTCTTTTTTTTTGGAAAACATAAAAAAAAATTTAGGATGAGAGAAACATTTTTTAAACTTAGGCTCAGGAATGAACTGACACTATTTTTATTTATTTTTTACTGTTTTTTTTTTCCCCACCTTGCGGTTCAGGGCTTCCATAGGAAAGGTTTAGGTTAGAGGTTCTGTATATTTTAGTGGTGGTTTGGAGCTCCTGCCCCTTTTTGGAACTTGGTCTGCAATTATATCCGTCTTGTCATTTAGTGAAGTGAGAAACATTGATTACAATGGGAGCGATTTACTGTTGTCTTGTCCATTGTATATGGTGTGAGGTCAACTTCGGATGGTTTAAAGGAGTATTCCTGTCTCAGTCAACAGCATTTTGTGGCATAATGTTGATCACCACACATTTTTTTTTAGAATTATTCCTCCTTTAAACTTGTGTCAAAGTTGAGAATCATCTCTCTGCTTCAGCTGTTGTCATGGGAGTAGTTATGAGGATGTTCAACAGAGTCACAGTCTCGAGAACCAGGTACAGTGCCAGTGCACCACAGCAGCCCTTGAATTCAGGATTCTCATAGATCAGAGTGAGTTCTGTCTTGAGTTTTGCCTTGTTCAGCATAGGGTATGCGTTCACAGTGATGGTGTCGCAGACCTCTTCATAGAGCCTCTGCTTCTCCTCTTCTCTCAAAGCCGTTCTGGGTCTTTTGGCTCCTGTTGCTACTTGCAGCTGCTGTTGAGCGGAGTCCCTGAAGGCAAACAGACCAATGTGTTTGTTAGGCTATGTACAGTACTGTAGTCTATGTGATGCACAGGTATATGCAATTTATCCACGTCTAGTACAAATATTTCAGTTCCACTTAAAATGGGCAGGGATGAATAAAGTCTTTAGTGTATAAGTTAGTCTTTGTGACTCACCTAGACTGGATGTTCAGCACAGTATACAGTATATAAAGTAAGCTAGATTACACCAATGGCCATATATAATGAGAATAATGTAATATCTAACACAAATGCAGTCTCCTTTCATGCATACATTTTCAAATGACAAAGCTCTGCTTTGAGAACGATAGAATGATATTGATTAATCTTACCTTATGGCCTGCACACTGTTTGTGAAGCTGTCAAGGGCACGTTTGATGAAGACAGCATCGATGTCCTTCTTCTGGAGTTTCTGATACAGAGTATCGACGTGGGGCATGATTTTGTGAAAAAGCCACAGGAAAAAAATGTAATCTTCATCATGTAGCATCCTCACGTAGCCATATGCCTCTCTCACGGTGGGCTGGTCAAATGAACCCGTTCCGATGGCTTCAAAACATTGCATGAGGTCGTCTCGATTCTCATAGACAGTGTTCACAACTCTGCTGTTGATGTTTCACCGTGTGGATGAAGTTCTGGGCAGTCTTAGTGCAACAGTCTGGTCAAGAATGCTGGTCATTTGGGTGACCGGGAAAAAAAAGTTGCAATCACACTCAGATCGGAAAAGAAAATATTAACTTTTTTGATGCGAGAAGTAGCTTGCTGCATGATCAAATTCAGCTGATGCTCATAGCAATGCACATAATGGGCATTCTTAAAATGCTCACGCACCTTTTGCTGCACACCAGCCTTCTCTCCCCTCATCACACTGCACCAGCTGTGTCTGTGTAGAAACGTCCGTGGTCTCGTCAGCTTGGATGGAAGTTCGCCGACTTCACATCCTCCACAATATGTTCCCTCATGACCGCCAACATACACTCCAGTAGCTCGTTTTGAATGGTCTTTGATGTGTCTTCGAAAACTTTAGCATTTTTAAGATGCTCACCAAACACCTCATCTAACTGTGCCACGAAGTTGACCAGTCCAAGAAAAATACCAGTGTTGGTGGAGCCCTCAGTTTCATCTTTGCCTCGCAAAGCTAACTCAAACACTCAAGCAGTGCTGTCTGCCGTGCCGCCTTCAGGGTGAAAGAGTAGGCAGGGATAGCAGAAGACTGCGTTGACTACGTCGCAGCCTGCTAGCCAGGTTTTTCCCAATTATTGGGAAATCCTCGGATGTAGGACTTTCCCCGTTTAGTAGAAACCTTTTGAATGATTAAATTTGGTCTGGGAGGTCCTAATTGTTTCGTTGACAATTCATATTGATTCGTTCGCAGACTAAAATGAACTTCTTTCAAAGAGACAATCGAGTTGCACTGAACGCTAGCCATCTTGACAGTAGTATGTTAATTGATTGAGGCTGCTACCCGCTCTTTTCTTAGTTACGCTCATGGTTACGTTACGTATGACGAAAGCGCGTAATAGCAAGCCCTCCCGGAACCCATAGAGATTGTAGTGAATGCAGTCAGGTCATCATTGGTTATTAAGTTCTGGCTGTACATTATCCCGCTTATTACGTGGCTGATTACTGGTGTGGTGGTGGTTTAGTGGGATAAAGCACATAACTGGAGATCAGAAGGTTGCTGGTTCGATCACCACTGCCACCACCATTGTGTCCTAGAGCAAGGCACTTAAATCCAGGTTGCTCCGGGGGAATTTTCCCTGTAATAAGTGCATTGTAAGTCGCTTTGGATAAAAGCATCTGCCAAATGCATAAATGTAAATGTAATATAGTTGAAAGTATTCTATTATGTGAAGAAAGAGACCATGGAGGGATACAAGAGACTACATGAAAGTAATACTCCTAGGAAATTATATTAAATTAAATTATACAGTTTAGTGTTCATTTTACCAAAATATTTTACTGTAGAATGCTGCGATTGACAAATCAGAATCAAGTATTCCAGAGAGCTGGGTTATAAAGACTTATATGGACCCTTTTACTAATGTAGGCAGCGTAAATCTTGCAAAAAAATTGTATCTTTGTGTGTGTGTGTGTGTGTGTGTGTGTGTGTGTGTGTGTGTGTGTGTGTGTGTGTGTGTGTGTGTGTGTGTGTGTGTGTGTGTGCAAATTGATAGCATGACTCTTTATGTTATATTACTTTCGCATTATTAATAATAATAATCATAATAATATAAATGGGGCTTCAAATACAGCTGCTGAGGGAGTGACAGTAAATTTGGCTCCTTTCTCTCATCTGACAGTTGTAATCCGTCCTCTTTCTTTTGCTGTTGGAGCAAGTGTGAACACAAAAGTAATATTTGCTGTGGTCATCCATTCACTGCTATAGAAATTTACCCTGCTATAGTTTGCCCTGCTTTACCCATGTAACTGTGTTCCAATCCCGAAAAGGGTCCATAATGTCTTTTGCAGCAAACCTTCGAAAGCGCATGTACGCACACCAGCAGATGTGGACCAGTGTTTTCTTAAATTCCCCCAAGAATCCAAGAAATGTTTCATTGGTAGTCTAAATCAAACCTCGCTTTTAAAGGGAAGCACAAGTTCCTGATAGAAAAAAAGTCTCAATTTCTGTATGCAGGGCCACCACAGGAGACATTTAGTAGTTGTTGTTTTCCAGTGAAATTCCATTTCATATTAAATCTGTCCAAAAAGCAAATTAGAAGTCATTTCTGAGTAAATTTAGAAAGAAGGTAATGACCATTTCTGTGGGAAATCAGTCTTGTGTCCATTTCCTGCCCTAATCACCCCAGTGCTCACAGCTGCATGGACCCTCAATTCAATTTACTCCATTAATTTGCATTAGTTCATGTGTGCAGAAACAAACATTAATAATGGGTTTTGTGTAATTGACAGGTAATGATGACTCTAAGCCCTGTGCAGGACATCAGATAGCAATGGGACTGATGGGGAAAGCAATTAACAGGTAGACCATGTAACCTACTTCAGATGCATTTAGATGCTAGTGGTATCTGTTGAGAAATAAGGCCGATATCAATAACGCCTCATCTTTGGACCGTGCAATGAAGGATATGATGCCACAGTCTTCTGTTTCAATAATAAATCAAAGTAAAAGCAAAATAATAATCCATTCTAAATGTAAAAATGTATAGTCTACTAGGGCTTGGGGAAAAAATTATCGATTTTCTGATGCATCACAATCTTTAGTTGAACGATTTTGCTATTAATTCTTAAATCCCAAGATCAACCTTTTACTAAAAGGGGAGTTCTCTACAATGCAAGTATATTTCAGTTCAGCATCATTTCACTGCCTATTGAGGGTTAAACTTTAATTTGATGTGTAATGTGTGTCCAAAGACCAGATCCGTGCAACCCATTAGTCACTGAATAATGTATGTTTTTCCATTTCTTTCTTTGCAGTCAATTGTTGATCAAAAACAAAACATAAATATTTAATTCTAATAACTAATCATACGGATGAGGTAAAGAAGCCATTCAAGTCCTCTGTGGTTAATATGCACTCATTAAAGAACAGGCGGTTTTCTTAAAGAGATTTTCCAATTTTCTAAATATCAATGTATTTAATTATAAATAGTATTAATTATGCATCAAACAATAAACATGTAAAAAATATAACATATATATATATATATATATATATATATATATATATATATATATATATATATATATATATATATGTAATATAATATCATTTACTGATGGGATTCATGAATCTGTCTATTTTAAAATGCCTAAATGTGACCAAAATTATGAAATATATATTATAACTAATTATATATATATATATTATAACTAATTTTATATATATATATATATATATATATATATATATATGTAGCCAGTTGGAAGCTCCCTTGTATAATTAACAGCATAAGCTTGGAGAGGAGTGCTGCAGAGATGGCTGTTCTTCTGGAAGGTTCTCCTCTCTCCACAGAGAAATGCTGGAGCTCTGTCAGAGTGACCATTGGGTTCTTCACCTCCCTGACTAAGGCCCTTCTCCTCCGATCACTCAGTTTTGCCGGGCAGCCAGCTCTAGGAAGAGTGCACTGTATAAGAACTAAATCAATGTTGAACATTGTATCTCAAAAGGAGGACAATGTGGCCCCCCATGTGCTACTTAAAGAAATAATTCACACAAAAATGAAAATTCTCTTATTGTTTTCTTACCCTCATGCCATCTGTCTATGACTTTCTTTCTGCAGAGCACAAATGAAAATTTTTAGAAAAATTTGTCAGATCTGTAGGTTCATTCAGTGTAAGTGAAGGGGTGCCAAAATGTTGACGCTCCAAAAAGCAGCATAAAAGTAATACATACAACTCAATTTTTTTAATCCATGACTTCAGAATTGATAAGACTGGTATGGGTGAGAAACAGAAACAGATCAATATTTAAGTAATTTTTTGCCCAGTAGATGGCGATATGCATGAAGAATGTGAATCACCAAAAACACAAGAAGAAAGTGAAAGTTAAAGTGGAGATTGACTGAGCAGGGAGGAGAATTAATAGTAAAAAAAGGAATTAAATATTAAAGGGGTCATGACATGAGAAACCAAATTTGCCTTGATCTTTTGGTATATAAGAGGTCTTTGTATCATTAAAACGTCCTGCAAGTTTAATATTTTAAGACGTCCTCCCCATTCTAAACGAATCATTTATTTAATCAAGCTCAAAATACAGCTCGTTCTGGATTCATGGTTAGAAGTGACGTGTCGGTTAGAAGTGACGTACCAGCGTTTGCATATGACCGCCTCCAGCACAAGATAACTACGCTTTAAGCGCAAGACAACTACGCTCATTTCAGTATCGCCGTCGCCTCACAAGTGTTCAGTCGATGGACAGCGAGCTCTGACAGAGACTACTTGTGCACAGGAAAATTACGATGCCACACAGATGTGCTGTTCCTGGCTGTGGTCAAACAAAACCTCTGAATAAGCTGCCGAAAGATCCAGACGTCAGGGAAAAATGGATGCAGTTTATTTTTTGCGGACGTTCCAGTCACGGCAGTGTTAACTTAAGCGTTTGTTCTGTACATTTTAAGGATGACTGTTTTGAGAACAAATCTCAATATGATGCTTTCTTTGCCAGAAAACTGTTGCTCAAAGATAAGTCCGTGCCGACTATTCTGGGAACAACGACGACGCAAACTGTAAGTAGGCTAATCTATTTTAAACTTTAAACTACTTTTTAAAGCGCAATTTCATTCATTATGAATAATCACAGTGTTTTTACTTAGTTTACTTGCATATTGTTCTGGCTGGGGCGTCAATAATTGATACATAGGCACTGACGTTAGCCAATCATAACAGTGGGCATTAACACTGAAGTCTTAAATGGAAAACGCCCCAAAACAGACTGTTTGAATCAGAGGATGAGAAACAGGGTGGGAAAAGGTCATAAATCACTAGATTTTAAAAGTTTTTCTTAAAAAAAAATATATATTAATACTATAATTGCACCTAAGGGAACATAATAATACAATAAAAAAAACCATGTCATGACCCCTTTAATCTGTTTCTCACCACATCTATAATATTGTATCTGAAGACATGGATGAAACCACTGAAGGCACATGGATTAGACAATGTTTATGCTGATTTATGTGATTTGTGGAGCTTCAATATTTTAGCACCGATTCACTTTCTGGACCAAAAGAGCTGAGATATTCGTCTAAAAATCTTAATGTGTGTTCTGCAGAAGAAAGAAAGTCATACACATCCAGGATGGCATGAGGGTGAGTAAATGATAAGAACATTTTCATATTTGGGTGAATTATTCCTTTTTAAGTGTGATGTAGCCCCTGTACCAAACAACTTTTCCAATGAGTGCGGTACCTCCTCTATTGTGCAGGACATGACGTGCCAAGTGATCCTGCTTATTTAGCATTTCTTTGCATTCCTTGCATTTGAACATGTTTTATGCACAACAATAACACTTTGTCAGCATTAAGGGAAATTTAGACCGTACATATAAACTGATTTTAATGTAATTGTTTCATACATTACGATTTAAAATGGTAATCAGTGTATTGAAAATAACTTTTTAATCTTTTAATTTCTGTTATCATGTCTCCCTTTTATTTTTTGGAATCAGATTCATGTAGTGTTTATCATAGATAAGTGATGGATTTTAAGAGTTGGCATACAGTGTTCATTATAATGGGGCATAGGTTTTGCAACTCTGTACTCAATGCTCTCTACTCATGAGTACTTTTAAATGAGCTACTCTTTTACTCGTACTTGAGTAGTTTTAGGACAGCTACTTTTAATCTACTCACACTAAATATTTTGGGAAGTAACAGTACTTCTACTTGAGTGTGATTTTTCAGTACTCTTTCCATCCCTGTTTTTAATAACCGAATATCACACTGAAAGTGTAGCATCATAAAAACACACAAACAAACACACACACACACGCGCACACACAGAGCAGCTGCATGTCTCTCTCTCACTGGTGTCCCGGATCCTCCTTATCTCTCTCCTGCTGATTGGGCACCTCAGCACCTGCCGTGCATCCTCTTGGCCCATCCACGGCCACGCCTTTCTTCTCTTCACACATGGCCAAAAGACAAACAGCAGGGTTTGAAAAGAGCATTCTGACGATTTTTTGAGCATTTAAGCCATAACCCAAACCCCTAACCACAACCATAAAGTGTAATTCTGTACACAAACCTAAACCTAAACATGATTTTAAGAGGACAGTCACTGTTGTGTAGCCTACCACATAAGAAAGAAAAAAAGAAAAACATGGTCACAGATCTTTTCTTTATTAAAAGTGTTTGATAGGAGGTTAGAAAACAATTATTCATGCATTGTGTCAATTTGAAATTGTGTTTGTTGATTGGATATAGTGTGTATGTGAATAAAAGTCTTGTGCCATTTGATATTGTACAATTTCACCATGTTGTCCAAATGATTACGAACTGTCATGAGACAGTTGGCGAAGAAGCAGTATATGGACTTTTCACCGACTACTGCAACCGTGTTCAGTAGATGAACATTCGAAAAAACATTAACGGTTTGGTTAATCCTGTTGTTGAAAGTTCACTTGAATCCATCTAATGTTGCTAGATGCATCCAGAACTGGTTCCAATTATACAAAGGAACACTGAACCATTTCCTAAAAATAGATATGACAGTAACTGAAAGACTTCTTCTGAAATATGTGCTTACATTCACAGGAAATTCCAGGAAAACATTTTTCCTAAACACAAGATCATGGTGCATTGTTACAATGTTGCCAAATTTAGAGAATTTCTAGTGGACCACTCAATTTATGTCAAAGTTTTATTATTACTTTATATATTCAGCTGTTTTGATTCACCATGTTTATATTTCTACGGCCAAAACAAACTAAATTGAAGATGTCATTATTAAAAAAAAAGTTATATATTATATTTTGCAACCTATAATCCAAAATTGAAGTCTAATCTCCAGATACATTTCTGAAAACATACTGCAGTAAGGCTTTTTCCTACATAATCTATTAAGACCTTTGTTGCAACATTAAATCCTTATTGTATGTGCAATGCAACATTGCTTTGGTTGTGTTTATGGATGTCTCAAGAGTATTTACTGTTAAAGGTATTAGATTTCACCAAGTTTTCTCATGCCCGAAGAACTGCTGTAACTTGTTTCTCAGGATTACAAATGAGCAGATATATTCCATGTTTGAACATATCCCTTAAAATCAGTCTGCACACTTGTAACGGCTGGTTGTGTCTACTGCATGTTCAGCTGTGTAGGAGTAAAAACGTTAACTTGTATGGTTTAAACAGAGGACATTTGGCCTGTAGGGCAAAATACAAAAGAATAATTTGTAGACTGACAGTTTACCAACTGGTAAGATGATATCAACGATATGATAGCAAACCCCATTCATGCAAAATCCTTTATGATATGACATTATATTATATTATAAATGTTTTCCACCTGAAAGGACTAAATATTAAATGAAACAAATGACAATAAAATGCAAAGTAATCATATCATCTGGCAGTCTACAAATTATTCTTTTGTACATGGTTTTGCCCTACAGGCCAAATGTCTTCTGTTTACAGCATACAAGTTAACATTTCACTTCTTCACAGCTGAATATGCAGTAGACACATCCACATTTTTATTTTTACATTTTACAAATAGTGTATGCATGCGCAGTGTTTTGTTTTTTGTTTTTTGTGAAGGCAAAAAAGTATCATTGTACAATTATAATTGCATATACAAAAAGGCAATAATAATAGAAAAATAAATACAGAAAAAACAGAAAAAATAAATAAATAAACAGAAAAAAAAAAAAAGTGTATGCGTAGTGTATGTATGCGCACAAGAGCGTCCGTTGCGTCACCTAATTAATATTCACGACCAAAGGAATGTTCCAGGTTCAAAAGTAGTTAAAGGCTCAACCGCATTTGTAGCATATTTATTAATATACATGAGCTGAGTCTCAGGGGGCGGGGTTGTTTTGTGCAGGGTGTCGATGACGCAGCGTTCTAAACATAAGAAGACAGACGCAGTCACTGTATGAATCATGCGTGTAGAGTAAGCCGCAACTTCTCTTTTCTTCATTTCTCTGAAGAGTTTTCACTTTTATTGTAAGTTTTTTGCTGTGGATCCGACGGGAAAACTAACCCAAGAGTTAATGCAGAGGTAAGTTTGGGAAGAAATTTAAAACTTTGAAATCAGACTTCATTGTTATCCTAACTATATTCAAAAACAGTTGCATGAACGTTGGATTGGATGCATCAGCTTTTTATTTGCAGTCTGGGTATGCATGGTAATGTGCAGGGTCATATTTACGGACTCAAATTGACACAAATGTATTCTGTTCTCTGTCCTAGTGGTACAAACATTTAAAAGTAGAAATCTGATACAAAGACAGAGAAACATACAAGGAAAAGATTTCAGATATAATAATTGGACAAAATACGGTTTAAAATTCATTACACAGGTTTTTATTTTTATTTTTTTATTTATTTATTTTTTTTAAACATTGAATATAAAAGGGATACAAAATATTTAATTTAAAATAGAACTCATAAGTTATGAGACACTGAGCATGAATTTTATTTATTTATTCATTCAAATGTTTTCAGGCTATCTGAATGTATAGCTGACTAATTTCTTGAACAACAAAGTCTTACTAAAATTAGTTTTTGTCATAAATATACAGTGTTGGGCAAGCTACTCGAAAAATCCTACCAACTACTCAACAGAAAAATGTGTTAAGCTAAAAGCTACACTTCAGAAAAAGTAGCAAGTTACATTTAAGCTACTTCATTTTTTTCAACCGCAGATGCACAGAGCATACTGTTATAGACAAAACAACTAAAAGACGTATTCACATGACGTTTATGGTACAGTATATTTCAGTTTAGTGCAATACAGTAAGTGCAATACATATGTGCACATAAAACAATCAAACAAACATGTAAATTCATATTTAGACATGCTATCTATACAAACCCATGTGTTCAACATGTAAAATCACTATTTTTAAATTTAATTTTTTATATTTATACTACTATCTCTACAAACCCATACCCATTTATATGTAATTGCACATTTCTGTATAAAAAGTGCATTCATACAATATACTGCTCATCTTAACCTGTGTCTAGCTGTTGTATTTCTGGATGTACTGGAAGCTATTTTGCTTATGAAAATAAGATGCCAAATTCCTTGTGTGTGTGAGAGAGAGAGAGAGAGAGAGAGAGAGAGAGAGAGAGAGAGAGCACATCTGGGCAATAATAATGTGATTTCTGAGGTAATACCATCAGATGGTAATACCATGTACTTTGATATACAACTATTTATGCACCATTTTGTAGTTGCATGGTGCTTCAAAGTATACTGTGTTACTACCATGGTAATTTGATATATGATTACCATAAACATCTACTATTGTATTTACATGGTGCTTCAAGGTAATTAAAAAAATTCCATGGTACTTCGCTATATTATATACATTATTGTTTACATTGTGCTCCCAGATAATGGTACATGTCCACAAAACATGGTAATGTCATGGTACTTTTTTTTAATTGGTTTTTGTGTAGGCTAATAAGTGTTTTGATACTCTTTTGGTTGGAAAATTTCTTTACCTGCTGAAGTCGTTCACAAGCTGCACACGTACTGAACTTAATAAAGACTTTCTTCATCGCTGGGAAACTATTGGATGTATTTGCAGGTTTGGTTTCCATTGATTGATTGTAGATCCACTGAAACCAGCATTATATTTATTTGCCGTGTTATAAAATATGACATGAGTTTGTTGACCATTGAGAGCGTGCACGCAAGCTTTCTGAGTCTTCCAGATTAAATTGCGAACAAATTCAGACCGCTTTCCTATCATGTGTGACCAATTAATTGTAAAGAACCGACTCCAATGAGCGATTCATTTGTGATCTGACATCTTTAGTTCTGATTCAAAACTGGCATTAGTAAACACCGGGTACAAGGCACGATGCAGCGGTGTAGCTTTTGTCAATGCTACGCTGCTACCTTGTCAAAAATATAGCTTCGCTACTGAAAAGCTAGCAAAGTTTACTACTGTCGCACTACTCAGAAATGTAGTGAAGCTACTGCCCAGCACTATATATAAAATCTGAATGGCATAAAAGCTATTATTTTGTGCAACTGATATGCTTTTGACAACTGTTTACAGTCAAATCCAAGATTGGTTGGTTGATTGACTGACTGACTGATTGGTTGATTGATTGAATGAATGTCTCTTTTAAGATCCTCACAATCTGCTGCTGTGCAGACAACCAAACCATTCAATGACAGCTGCTATTGTAAATTCAACTCATTATATTTGTTTGTAGTGTAATGGTGCAACATGCAGTGTTGTAAATCATTGTGTGAAGTTTTATTCTGCCCAACATTTTTGATTAAATGTATGACCTGTGCAAACAATTCTGTGGAAGTTTAGAAGGGCAGTATCCTATTGTAAGTCAATGTTTGCTGTACGGATTCCTGGAAGTTAGCGATGCTTCAGTGAATGGGTTTCTTTTGTCTGCAAGGACAGCTCTGAACGACAGATATGTCTTATTAGAAGAAATAAAATAATGATTTGGCATCGAAGCAAATAAGACATTCCAAGACGTTGTTCAACCAGACCAGAATCTTCCATGGCTTTTTTTCTCAGTCGCTGTTTTTTGACCTTCTTAAATTCATAGCGATATAAAGTGGCGCCAATGGCAGCAAAGAGGTTATTCAAGCCAAACTGTGGGGTAAAGAAAGTGTAGCATATGACTCTCAAAAACGTGACTTTCTTAGTCCAAAAATACATTTTGGTGTTTCTTGTTTGTTGTAATGTATATCATATTTCTGTGGGTAAATGTCACCACTTGACGTTGACAGAGGCAATGCATACCTGCTCTAGTTTGCAATTTTTGCACCAATCTAGTCATGTATGATAAATGCATGCACCTTCTTTACCACTGTCATTGTAGATTATTACCAAAATGTCCATATGGCCAAAAACTCACAAATGGGATCTTTATAATAGCTCCGTTTGTCTCTGGTAGACAGCAATGAGATTAAATGTAGATCAAAGGAAGACTTAACATAAAGATATTTCCTTTGAGAAAAAGACCCCAGTAATCTCACATGTGTCTTTTAGGGATCTCAACTGTGTGTCAGACTGGGCTCAGATTTGCCAAGATACCAAAGTCTGCAATTAAACGTCACAGATTTTAAAATTAACTGAAATATTTCTCATCCAATTGTTTCAAAAATCATATGATCAGAACTTTCCCTGCTGACAAGAACAATATCAAAACTATCAGGGGCGTAGCACCAAATTTTGGGCCCTGGGTACAAACCATCTTGCTGGGCCCCCGTACCAAATATGTATGTATAGAAAACTGACTTCTAAGGGGCCCCCCCTGCCTCGGGCCCTGGGTACTCGGTACCCTTTACCCCCCCCAGTCCAACGCCCCTGAAAACTATTGAAGATGGTTTTGCTTGTCTTAGCTGGTTTACGATGTTCTATCTGGTCTCCACTTAAGGAGTTTGGCCAGCTGTCCTCCCAGCATTACTAGCTGATAAGCGCCCCAAACTAAACACGAAGGGGGTTCACACTAGACTAGAAATTATTTCAGGCACCACAATGGACCATGGTATGACATCATGCATGAGGGATTCTGGTTTTAATAAATCACAAATAACAAATAATATTTTATTCAAAGTGTTAAAATATACCATCTACTCACTTTCCTGCAACATTAAATACACTCAGCTTAGTCAGGGCCTGTGTAGCTCAGCGAGTATTGATGCTGACTACCACCCCTGGAGTCACGAGTTTGAATCCAGGGTGTGCTGAGTGACTCCAGCCAGGTCTCCTAAGCAACCAAATTGGACCGGTTGCTAGGGAGGGTAGAGTCACATGGGGTAACCTCCTCGTCATTGCGATTAAGTGGTTCTCGCTCTCAATGCGGCATGTTGTATGTTGTGCGTGGATTGTGGAGAGTAGCATGAGCCTCCACATGCTGTGTCTCCATGGTGCCACGTGATAAGATGCATGGATTGACTGTCTCAGAAGCGGAGGCAACAGCTTCAAGAATCTTAAACTTTCAAAATCTGTTTGGAAAACGTTCAGTGTCACAAGTTTTCTGTTCCTTGGATATGTTCCTTGGAGATGTCTTTTAGCCAACATTTGATGGTCACCATGGTGACTATAGTTGACAAGAAATCAGGTTTCATTCATTCATATCCCAGCTTAATATGTAGAGATAACTATACTGTAAGTCATTAATTGGTTGATTCCCCTGAAAAAAAATCTCTTTAAAAAACAATTGCTCTGTTTGTTTGCTGTCTCACTAGCCTGACATAGCAACATAAAATCAACCTATGGTGTGAGTTTGGGGCAGGACTATCTGGTTTTTGACCAACTACAAATGGGGGCAGTGTTTGAGAAACTTGTTCTGTTTGTCATTATTTCCGACAAAAAGTGCAATTCCATTTGCCGTCTCTTGTGTCGCAGAAATTACACACATTTCCTTTAAATGGCAGGTATGCATATAAACAGAAGGCTAATTGTAAGAATTTCCTAGGGAACAGTCAGTAGAGAAAAGGGTGTTCTGGAGGGCAAAACATCCATGCTAATATTCTCTTTCTTAGATGGCTATCAGTCAGCAGTCTGTTTGAGATTTACGTAAGGCCTCATGATGATAGGTATGCACTGTGGCTATATAAAGACTCCTATGGGTTCAGGTTGCTTCTCAGGAGGCATGACCACACATGCAGATGTGTAACACAGTGAGTCAGAAGACCTGAGACCATTAGTGAAAATTAACCTATATATATATATATATAGTGAAAATTAATCTGATATATATATATATACACAGTATCTCACAAAAGTGAGTACACCCCTCACATTTTTGTAAATATTTGATTATATCTTTTCATGTGACAACACTGAAGAAATGACACTTTGCTACAATGTAAAGTAGTGAGTGTACAGCTTGAATTACAGTGTAAATTTGCTGTCCCCTCAAAATAACTCAACACACACCCATTAATGTCTAAACCGCTGGCAACAAAAGTGAGTACACCCCTAAGTGAAAATGTCCAAATTGGGCCCAATTAGCCATTTTCCCTCGCCGGTGTCATGTGACTCATTATTGTTACAAGGTCTCAGGTGTGAATGGGGAACAGGTGTGTTATACAAGCTGTACACTCACTACTTTACATTGTAGCAAAGTGTCATTTCTTCAGTGTTGTCACATGAAAAGGTATAATGAAATATTTACAAAAATGTGAGGGGTGTACTCACTTTGTGAGATACTTGTGTGTGTGTATATATATATATATATATATATATATATATATATTATATAAAAACCCTGCAAATCACTGATTGGTGCGATTTTTCTCATTAGTTTAACTTGCTCAAGCCACATATCAGCATTAATCCTGCCTCTAATTTGAAGAAACATATCGAGGTAAATTTAACATTTCTGCTTACTAGATTCTGTGTTTCTATAACGTAGCCTGTAATTTAACTATATATCACTGTGACTTTTGGGCTGCTATGAGAGATTAAAGCAATGTTATTAATAGGGCTGGACTATAAAACAATCTTTATGTTTATCTGAAAAAAGAGAAATGTCTTCGATCAAACTTTTGAGTAGTTTTCTATATTTAGCCTATGTTTTACATCTAGAACAGCAGTGTTAATTACATCAATTGCAATAGCAAGAGCACCACTGGTTGGTTGATCTAGATGAAATGACTTTTTATTTCCTGACGTCTACAGCTTCGTGTTTTTTTTTATTGACAGGCGGCTAATGTTTGAGCGCTAATGTGCGCCTAAATGGTCAAATACACTTTACACCAATGCCCGTCTTGATGAGTATTTAATTTAAACGCAGTCATTTATGTCTAAAGTGAATTTAAATAGTGTGACAAAGCGTATTTGCATCAAAATGTCGGACTTGAAGTGTACATGTAACCAAATTGAGCACTCTCTAGTAGGCTATGTCATATAAAGGCTATTAATCAAACTAAAATAACAAGGAAACGAGAACCACTCATTACTTTTGGCTGAATAACTTTAAAATGATTAATGTAATAGAATAAAACAGTGACATTTTTAATAATAATATTTTTTGAAAATACTGACCACTGATATGGAGAGTGTGTTCATTTGTATAATAAATTACCAGAAAAGTAGAGATGATAAAATAATTTATAAGTATTCTTAGCCTTTATAAATATATAAAGGTATTAACATTTGTAGAGCAATACTTCAGAACATTCCACCAGTCACAAAGTTCAGAAAATTGTGCATCATGCATGAGAATGAGAACACAATTTTTTCTGGGCTTAAAAGATTCAAGAACTAAAGGAGGACAATGTGCCATTTTTCAGTTCTAGGTTAATTCAGTGTAAGTGAAGGGGTGCCAAAATGTTGATAAAAGTAATACATACAACTCCAGTGGATTAATCCATGACTTCAGAATTTATAAGACAGGGGTGGGTGAGAAACAGATCAATATTTTAGTCCATTTTGCAAGAAAGTCTTCTCTCTGCCCAGTAGATGGCGATATACATGAAGAATGTGAATCACCATAAACCCAAGAAGAAAGTGAAAGTTAAAGTGGAGATTGACTGAGCAGGGAGGAGAATTAATAGTAAAAAAGGAATTTAATATTGATCTGTTTCTCACCACATCTATTATATCGCTTCTGAAGACATGGATGAAACCACTGAAGGCACATGGATTAGAATACTTTTATGCTGATTTATGTGATTTGTGGAGCTTCAATATTTTAGCACTGATTCACTTTCATTGTGTGTTACCAAAAGAGCTGAGATATTCTTCTAAAAATCTTAATTTGTGTTCTGCGAAGAAGGAAAGTCATACACAGAATGATACAGAGAATTTTCATTTTTGGGTGAATTATTCCTTTTTAAGTGTGATGTAGCCCCTGTACCAAACAACTTTTCCCATGCCTGCGGTACCTCCTCTATTGTGCAGGACATGACGTGCCAAGTGATCCTGCTTATTTAGCATTTCTTTGCAATCCTTGCATTGTTCGAACATGTTTTATGCACAACAATAACACTTTGTCAGCATTAAGGGATATTTAGACCGTACATATAAACTGATTTTAATGTAATTGTTTCATACATTACGATTTAAAATGGTGATCAGTGTATTGAAAATAACTTTTTAATCATTTAATTTCTGATATCATGTCTCCCTTTTATTTTTTTGGAATCAGATTCATGTAGTGTTTATCATAGATAAGTGATGGATTTTAAGAGTTGGCATACAGTGTTCATTATAATGGGGCATAGGTTTTGCAACTCTGTACTCAATGCTCTCTACTCATGAGTACTTTTAAATGAGCTACTCTTTTCTCGTACTTGAGTAGTTTTTAGGATAGCTACTTTTACTCTACTCACACTAATGTTTTGGGAAGTAACAGTACTTCAACTTGAGTATGATTTTTCAGTACTCTTTCCATCCCTGGACATCTCCAGGGTTTCATCCTTTTGATAATAGATCACTGAATAATAACACAAATTTCCCCTATAAATTATGTATATACAGGTTTGTGATTGGGCCAGTTCTTATGCAATTTAACAGTAAATTACTGTAATTATTTTCCTGCTAATTTTTCCCTAAATTCATTTAGTTAATACATTAGTAAGAATACATTTTGTAGCATACTATAAACAGTTTCTACAGTATGGCACGGTGGAAAATAAAGCAATATTACTGTAAAAACAACATACTGTAAAGAGTTATACATACAGTAATAATACTGCCAAAACAACAAATATAATTTACAGTGTACACTTGGCAAAACTACAGATTTGTGAGATATGGTCCGGTTCGAGTCTGCTTGGCAGTGAAGTGTCCATCAGTTGAAGCATGAGCATTTCAGTTTGGAACGACCCTTCAACATTGGGCCTTTCTGAGGCGGATTGATCCCGTTTGGAACACAGGGTGAATCTACCATAAACATGACTGTCAACAGTTTTATTCTTGGCTGTGACCTCTTACAAAAGCTCATATGGCACCTGGGTCAGCGTAGGGTAGAGGAGTGTCACTTTATCAGACATTTCACTCATTCTTGGTCTATTATCAAGCGCCACAGAGTTTTTACACTTCATGTAAATCAACCCATAAATAGCTATATGAAGATTGGATAGGAGAAAGTATTTTGACTTCTGAAAAAAATACACACATCACCTTTAATTAACATAACTACATTGTTCAAACATTATGTGAACGTGTTAAAGATATTCCGATATTCGAAAACTCAATATGTTGTCTCTAATGTACCTGAGGCTGGTTGTACCTGTCTGGACACATCCAGAATGTTGTCTCCATTCCAGCTGTCTCTGTGATGGAGAATGTCAAGCCAGATAAGGTTCTGTTCTGTTGGTTAATCAATTGGCATGGAGTGGGGTAGACTGATGATTAAGAATCCAGAAAAGTCTCTTACCAAGAGTTGCTCAAGCCAAACTGTCTATGCAATCAGACTACCGCAAAACACTTTGGATAAAAAGCATTTGCTAAATACTCACAGGAGTTAGTGTTGCGTAGACACACAACACACATGGGCTCAGACCTGGAGACACTCTAGTGAAGTAAAATCTCAAAGTCTCATTTCTGTTGTGCAATGCTCTGATAATAACTTCAGACATGGTGTTTAATGAGAAGATCTTGAGGTGACCACTATGGGCATGCTTTCACTAATCATAGTTTAGATAAGCTGCAAAAGACAAGGTATTAAGCAGTGAGGCCACTTTAACTGATTGCATTACCTGCAATAGCATGTATTGTTTGCATAACAGGAAATTACTGCTTTGTTGTGTCTTATTGGTAGCAAAGATTACTCAATGTGGACCAATGCAGACAGTGAAAATCTTTAATTGCATTCTCTATTTCAAAATGTACATATACAGTAGTGTAATGGTGCACCAGCATGTTGTAGTCTGTATCTCCATGGCTAAACAAAATTCAGTTTCAGAATAGGCACATACCTTAAAGCCTTGGCTACAAAAACAATGCTTGGCTTTGGCTCACATGTTTTTAATAAATAATGGGGAAAGTTGTCACAATGGGAACATGTCATTAAAAATCTTATTATAGGCTGTTTAAGTGTTGTTTTTCTTGATCTCACAATACAATCGGAAACCGTAGGTTGACCTTTCTTTAGCTAAAATCGCTCTCTGCTTACTGAAATTCAAATCACTTCCCCCAGTAGCCAAAGCAGTACCTATTGATGGGCACGTTTGAGCTCCATTTTTCTGGTGTAATGTCAAAGGTGAGTTGTTTTCAGCTGTACAGACTGTTATACAGTGAAGATGAATGCATATTTTATCAACTATACCCCAAATCTAAACCTAACCATGAGTGGAGTAAAAATGTTTTGTTAGAGGGAAAATGTGTTCTCTAAATTGCTCTCATCACTCATTATGTGACAGCAATTGTTTGCTGGTTTTAACATGGTATCCGAACTCTGGTCACCCACGTTATTGATGCAATACACTTCCGGTGGTGCCTCAGGGGAAGGTAAACACACTGGAGCTGATGCAAACATGTCTGATAGGAGATGGTGCTTGTCATGAAACTGAAATACGGTTCAGGCTAATGTTAAATGAAAACACAAACAGGGCATTAGCCTACCTACATGCCTCAACACATACTTAATACCTGCTTATATCATTCGCAGAATTTTATGCATTTAAGTAGTTGCTTTAATCACTTTCTAACCAGACTTTAAGCATAACTGTTTAAACAATAAAATTCTCATTACACATAGGTGTTATATGTGAAACTATTACACTTGTAAACTGGAAAACACTCTTGGCTATAAATCATTACATAAGATATGATTAATACTCAGTTTACATACCCAGTTCTTACATGTGCAGAAAATGTGGTCAAACTCCACACATGCAATCCATATGCATCCTTCAAAAATGATTCATAATAAACACAAAATGTTAACATTCAACTCTTCTGAACACATATTTAATGCAATTTTTGAGCATTTTGTGTAAAATTTGATCTCTACCCAAAGATTTCTCAACCGATGAACAAAACCGGGAGCTCTCTTGCCCAATGTATGTTCTCACATTTCTAACATGGGAGAGTGCATTAAAGTAGGTGTGGCAAAACTGTGGTTCTTAAATTGGCCACATTCAATTTTTGACTAATTCTCCATTTGGCTACACTGCTAGAGAAACAAGCATTTGTGCAATTGCACTTTTGACTCAAATCCTTACTTCCTCATGTGTCAACTCAATCCAGATTTTTCCTAGTGTGTAAAGTTTTGATTTCAACCTGATCTCATAGAATCATGTTACTATACAAAAATGTTTTGCAAAATTATTTTTGCATGGCTCATAGTATGTATCCTGATGAAATAAATACTCAATAACAAAATGAATACCAATACAATAATAAAAATGACTTTTATTCACTTTTGCACAAATAAACGCTTTTCACCTTATTCCTCACACAATGCTCTCTTGCGACATCGAAACACTTTATTGCAGTGCATGACTTTTACGTTTATTTGTTTTAACATTTGCATTACATTACTTGTTCAAACATGATTCAGTCGTGCAGTAGCTCAAATGATAGAGCGTTGCAGTTGCGATTAAAAAAATACAGGGTCTTGAAGCGCGTTCGAGTCGACTTGTAAGTCAAAAGTGTCAAAGAAGAACCATAAAATTATGTGGTTGCTTCAGCAATTTAATTTTTTTCATCTCACATTTGCTTTTGCAGGTAGATTCAGTTTTAGGGTAGAGAGGAAGGTTTTGTCTATTTAAAACTACGTAAAGAATTAACCTTCAAAACACCGTCTGTTTGAGAGACAATTTAACTTGCTAGGAATGTTTCACCTTTGAACTGCTTCGATAAGTGTAATGAACTACACAATATCATCTTGCAAAAGATGGAGGAGCCGTTCCATCCGCCAGGGATCGGAGGACTCGCTGCCATCTGCTCTGGGTGGAGCAGTTGTCGTCCGCCATAGGGCGGAGGAGTGGCTGAGGACCAGGCGATGGCGTGTCCGGGGACCGCAAGCACGTTTTTCTCTCTTTCTCTCCTCTCCCTCTTCTCATCTCTCCCCAGGTTCCCAGGTGGACCATCTGCTAGTGGAACGGCTGGAAGGGCAGCGTCTCCCCTCCAGAGATGGGGGTGGAGTAGGCCAGTCCGGATGGCGCCCCAGCGTGAATCGTGCGAGGGAGGAGTGTGATGAGGAGGAGGGTGTTGCTGGGCCGTGAGGGTGAACGGCCAGCACTGAGTCAACTAATATGACGAAGAGAGAGATAAAGGGCAGCCGGAGATGAGAGAGAGAGAGAGAGAGAGAGAGAGAGACCGAGACCAGAGAGAGAGACAGAGACCCATGGCTTGTTTGTTTGTGTGTGGCTTTTGTACTCAACATTTGTGTAATAGACATGGACAGTTGTCTCATTTTGAAAAATTGTATTATATTTTAGGTTGGACATTTTGGAATTAAAGATAAGGAAACAGTAGTCAAGAACTGCTATGTCACACTAGACTAGAGTCTTTGATGGCATCCTTTAATCGCTGTTCTAGTGAATGCTTTGCTTTCTTTGATAGTAAGAATAGAGTTCTTCATTTTAATATGAATTGACTCTTTCAGATGGAGAACCGAAAAGAGAAAAAGAGGAATTTCAATTCATTCTTTTCCTGTGTCTTGAGCAAGCTTGTGTCACCTGATCAGTTTGTCTCTGATATCTATTGAAAGTGCTATGAAAACTCAGTTTGATTTAACCCAGAGGCTATTGTGAACTACGTTTGCCATTTACAAAACATACTGTATATTTAATTTTTCTGGAAAAAAATAAATTCAATAAAAATTTCTGGAGTTGCAAGTCAAATTGTTTGTTTCCAGGAGTGTTGGTTATTCTTGTTTTTGAGATGTTACAGACATTACATCTGATTTTCTATAAAATAATAATTATTATTAAAATATCTGAATAAATAGTTCTTATTCAAAGTAATGTGCAGCATCATCCATTCACTGCCAACCAATCAAATTTAGCATTATAAAATTCTGAATCTATGTATTGATTATCATTGTCTTGTGTAGTCCAAACATCATCTTCAGACTAAAACTGAACTTTTGGTCAGATTTTAGTACTGAATGCACTTAGCTGCACGTAAAGCTATAGGATGCTCCCTATTTAGTGAATTAATTAACCTCCGGTGTGCTGTCTGTCTGCACTGCTCTCAGAAAAGTACGAAATGCACCTTATTTTCTCTCCTTATAAATCCTCTGAAAGCAAAATGGTTTCAGTTTTTGGATAAACCCAATGATTCTCAATGTGAAAATGAACTGTAAATATATAGGAATGCATTTACTATAGTTAATGAGATTAACCATATTGTACAGTGATAATAAAATGTAACAAAAATTATATTAAAAATGAAGTGAAATGACCCACGGATGTGTTAATGTTGAAAGTTATTCAAAAAAACGAACATGTGATTTATTTATTTATTTTTAACTTTTGAGGGGAAAAAAGTCCTATTTTCCACATATGTGGACATCAAGTTTGTCAGTGCTCTGATGCACGACAAATGAATGTATATTTTAAAGCGGCATATCAAACAAAACTAGAGATGCTGTGCTTTACAATCAAACCGGTTTCAATGAAAAAACTTAGAGGTATCTTACCAGAGGCACTTTTGTTCATGGTGTGCCCGTAGAAGCATTTCATGGAAATTGACGTCATGGTGTTGTGTCATGTAACCCCTTGTGACGGGGCGCATAGCTACCGTCACGGCAGCAATATGCTGCCTAGTCTAGTACACAAAGACTGAGTGCAAATGTGACCTGTATGTGTTTGTCTAGCACAGTAATGTCTTCTGTTAAATCTTTATACCGTTATAAATCAGCGGTTAACCTAGCCTTTCATTGCAAAACTTCATAGTTATCCCGTAGCTTTTGTGTGCACACTTTTAACAACTAATACTACGGTGATTTATATGCTATAGCTACTTCTATCAACACATGTCTTGCTGTTTGAAAGAAAATCATGTCATTTACGTTACAGTCATAATCAGTTACAATAATCACACAACACATGTTTTTAGTATGTATCTGTTTTTTTAGTTTAAGAGAAACAAAGCTTTGACATACCATCTTTGTCATACTAGCGTCTCCGGTTTGTTTGTGTAAAGGAAAATTTGCTGCAATTGTGGGGTTTAAATGAAGCTATGACTTCCGGGTCAATAGGAAATGACCTGGAGTTTGAGTTATTAATTTGTAGCTGTTAAATATGACTTGTTGCTTGCCAATTGTTAGCTGAAACTGTAGAAATAATATTCTGCAATTTTCTAGTTTTATAGAGGTAGTATTTCTGCTGTTTTTAAGCATTTATGTCTTTGTCATCTGAGCCACCCCTGCACCATAATTATGTGTTGGTATGTTCCAATTCCAGGGGTGATCTCAGGCCTGTAAAGTCTAGTATTGTCATTCTGTCAGGGAGAGCGTGGGTGAGAGGACATAAGTCTGTCTTTGCTCTAATTGTAGTGACTTGTGTTAAGGTCAATTTTCAAACAGCCGTAAAAGTTTGATTGTTGAAATTTTTCTTTTTGTTTTTTTTTTTTTTTTTTGACTCTCATGTCAATTTACTTTATTTACTAAACAGTGTTTTTTTTTCCTTTTGTTAATTTTTATTGCCTTTCATTGGCCTTAACTGGGACAAATAAAAAGATCCCATCTGAACAAACGTATCCAACCTCTCCTGAGTGCTTTCATCTGCTCACGACGATTCAGTCACGTCTACCCATAACATTTGGTGGCAGTGGTTTCCGGGTAAACAGTGTCCGAGCAGCACTCGGGAAGTTAAGATGGACAATCAAGGCAGAGGTGCGGCACCCCCTAGAGATGGTTCAGCTATGGGTACTAGGCCTAAATCCACAGAGTCATCCAAGCATCCCACTCCGGTGGTCGAAGACAGGACAGATCGCTTGGAGAGGATTGTAAGAACGATGGTGGAGTCTCAGCGGCATCAGCAGGACCAGTTAGAGGCAGGGGCGCTTCGACAAGATCGGAGATGGAAAGGTATGGAGCACCAATTCAAGCAACTACAGCAACTGGTGAGAGGCGACCCAGCATTACCACAGGCGACGGAGCAGCCACTCACCAGACTGCAACCGATGGACCCGCCCAGCTCCCGCCCTGCAACAGCCTTTGATCCACTCAACATGCCTTTTCTGGATGTACCAACTCCTCAGCTACATCCAGATCAGCATCCAGTACCAGGGATGCAGAGCTCCCTTAACTCCACTGCTCTCGGCCTTGCCACACCTCTAAACCTCCAGCGGGGGTGGAAACCCCCTAGAATGTCCTCGTATGAAGAGGATGAAGATATTGAACACTATTTGACCACCTTCGAAAGGCTTGCAGCAGCGAGTCAGTGGCCACAGGAGACTTGAGCATTGTACCTTGTGCCCTTGTTGAATGGTAAGGCCAGATCTGCTTATGTAGCCATGTGTGTTGAAGACAGCCAGGATTACATGAAAGTGAAGCAAGCCATTCTCAACAAGTTCAACATCAGTACAGAGACTTACCGCCAGCGTTTCCGCTCCAAGTCTATCAAGGAGGGTGAGACGGCGAAAGAACTGCAAGCCCGGCTAAAGGACCTGATGGACCAAGTGTGCGACCAAATTGTGCTGGAGCAGTTCCTGGGCATGCTGTACCCTGAGCTTCAAGTATGGGTGAGAGAACGCACCCCGGTTACGTCGGTGCAAGCAGCAGATCTGGTGGAGACCTTCATGGCTGCCAGACAATCCAGAAGAGGCTATCATCTGGGTCTACAACAACAGGACTGGAGAAGACCCTACCAAGCAGCCCAAAGAGAGCCAGAGAAGACAGTCCCTGGTAGGTCTGCGGGTGGTAGTAGTCGTGTGTTTAGACAATCCAATAGCCCCAATGTTAGCCCTAATCCAACTGGAACACCTAGGGTACCTATATGTCACGGTTGTGGTCAACAAGGTCACATCAGACCCAATTGTTCACTGAAGAAAATGTCTGATTCCAGACTATGTTACCTACCTGGCCCTAGCAAGCACTTATCTTGTGTGTCTTCTGATGTTACTGTCCCTGTGAAGATAAATGGAAAGATAGTACAGGCTTTAGTTGACTCAGGAAGTAGTCAGTCTTTCGTTCTTCAGTCTTGTTTGAGGTCTGATTTCCAGCCTGTGGGCAAAGTGAGAGTCCGTTGTGTCCATGGTGATGAGTCTGAGCACCAGACCAGTGAGGTTCTCATAGATATTAATGGCCAAAAATATTTGTTAACCGTAGGAATTTTGGATAAATGCCCTTACCCTGTAATTTTAGGCCAGGATGTGCCAGTTCTTACAGAGCTATTGCAAAGTGTTAACACAGTCAGTGCTTATGTTACAACTAGAGCACAGGCCAATACCAAAATAGACTCCAACGTGTGGTCAGAGTTACCATTTGAGAATTGTCCTGGTGATAAACCTAAAAAGTCCAAGGCAGAGAAGCGTAGAGCAAAGGTGGCAGGTACATTGGTGCAGGAAAGTCTGTCCTTTCCACAGCTAGAGGACATTGAAGTCTTTGAAGACTTCAAGAAGCTTCAACAGGAAGACCCCACACTTAGCTCTTGCTTTTCTTCTGTTAAGACCGATGAAGAGGCTAGGGATGCCATGAGGGAGGGTGACAGGTGTTTTGTTATCAATAATGGGAAAATGTATCGAGTGAGTACAGACACAGAGCAGTTAGTGGTTCCTAAGACTCTGAGAGCCAAAGTGTTACACCTAGGTCATAGTATTCCATGGTCAGGACATCTAGGCAGGGAGAAGACTGAGAAGAGAATCCTGCAAAGATTTTATTGGCCAGGTGTTAATAGGGACATAGCAGAGTACTCTAGGTCTTGCCCAGAGTGCCAGTTGTCTGCTCGCTCCAAAAGAGGCTTAAAAGCTCCCCTCATCAATCTCCCAATTATTGACAGGCCTTTTAGTCGCATTGCTATGGATGTAGTTGGGCCCTTAGAGAGGAGTCGGGCAGGGCATCGCTATATCTTGGTAATTTGCGATTACGCAACACGTTACCCTGAAGCATTCCCCCTCAGAAATACTAAGGCAAGGCAAGTGGCCAATAGTTTTATTCAACTTTTCTCCCGTGTGGGTGTCCCCAAAGAAATCTTAACTGATCAGGGAACTAATTTCACCAGCAAGGCATTGAGACAGGTGTACTCCCTGTTAGGGATTCGGGGCATTAAAACCACACCTTACCACCCGCAGACCGACGGTATGGTTGAGAGATTCAATCAGACCCTGAAGTCGATGCTGCGGAAGTTCGTGTCGGAATCAGGAGCTGACTGGGACCAGTGGCTTCCTTACCTATTGTTTGCCTACAGAGAGGTACCGCAGTCATCCACCGGGTTCTCCCCCTTCGAACTCCTGTTCGGGCGGGAAGTGAGAGGCCCACTTGACATTCTCCGAGAGAGTTGGGAGGGGGACGCTCCTCACCAACCTACCAACATTGTGAGTTATGTCCTGAAAATGCGAGAGAAGCTGGAACAGCTGAGTTCCAGGGCTCACCAACATCTGGCTCAGGCTCAAACGAGGCAGAAAACGTGGTATGATCGGACAGCACGTAGTCGCACCTTTGTGTCCGGACAGAAAGTGCTGCTGCTGTTGCCTTCATCAGAAAGCAGTTTGCTGGCGAAGTGGCAAGGCCCTTTCAAGGTACTTCGCAAGGTTGGTGAGGTTACCTATGAAATCTCAATGCCAGACAGACGTCGCTCTAAACAGATCTTCCACGTGAACCTCTTAAAACAATGGATTGATCGACCATCTTCTGTCCAAGACCAGCTGTGGGCGCGGACTGTGGAAGAGGAAGAAGAGCCGTTGGAGCAGTACTTTCCTACTGTGGGCGGCAAGTCAACCTACCCCTCAGTTACCCATTTGACAAATGAACAGCAGGAGGACCTAAAGAAAATCATCCCAAGAGACCTGTTCCGAGACCAGCCAGGGCGAACTGACGTCATCACTCACGACATCCGGCTGACTTCTCCAGGTCCTATTCGGCAGACCACCACCAGGGTTCCAGCGCGACTGATCCCCGCGCTGAAGCAGGATGTGGAGGCGATGCTGGAAATGGGGGTGATCGAGACATCACACAGCGAGTGGTGCAGTCCCGTGGTCCTGGTGCCAAAAAAAGATGGGGGGCTTCGCTTCTGTGTAGATTTTTCGAAGCTGAATACCATCTCAGCTTTTGACCCATATCCCATGCCTCGTGTACACGACCTGGTGGAGCGCCTGGGAAAGGCTGAGTTCCTCAGCACCTTGGACTTGTGTAAAGGGTACTGGCAAGTGCCACTCAACGCCCAAGCACGAGAACTGACCGCCTTCAAAGCTCCATCTGGATTGTTCCAGTTTAAGGTCATGCCCTTTGGCCTTCATGGAGCAGCAGCAACATTCCAGCGTCTCATGGATGAAGTGCTGAGGGGCGCTGAGGACCATGCCGCTGCTTATATTGATGATGTCATCATTCACAGTTCGTCGTGGGAAGAACATCTTCAACACCTTAGTGATGTCTTCCGAAGGATTCGGCAGGCCGGGTTGGTAGTGAATGCCAGCAAATGCCAGCTTGCTCGGGCTGAAGTGTGCTACTTGGGATATGTCCTGGGTGGCGGTACTATACGTCCTCAGGTCAGCAAGGTGGAAGCCATCCGCAGCTCCCAGCCGCCTACAACCAAGAAGGGGGTTAGATCTTTTCTGGGGTTGGTCGGATGGTACCGGCGCTTTATTTCCAACTTTTCAAGCCGAGCAGCTCCCTTGTCAGATCTCACTCGTAAGACCAGCCCCAATAAGGTGGTCTGGACTGCGGAGTGTCAGGCAGCTTTCCACGACCTCAAGGAGAGCATGTGCCATGAACCAGTGTTGCAGAGTCCTGATTTTTCCTTACCCTTCACGGTGCAAACCGACGCTTCGGGCATTGGACTGGGAGCAGTGTTGTTGCAGGGTGAGGGGGAGGACAAAAGACCTATACAGTTTGTGAGCCGCAAACTGTTCCCTCGCGAGACTCGGTACTCCACCATTGAAAAGGAGTGTCTTGCCATCAAGTGGGCTCTGGACACTTTAAAATATTACCTTGTTGGCAAAGAGTTTGTCTTGGAGACAGACCACAGGCCCTTGCAATGGCTGCACCGTATGCGTGACTTTAATTCCAGAATCACCCGATGGCACCTGTCCTTGCAGCCATACAGGTTTACTGTGAGGTATAGAGCGGGAAAGGATAACGTTGTTGCTGACTTTCTTTCACGTCATGAGATGGACCTAGACGTTCTCTCTTAAGGGGGGGGTGTGTGACGGGGCGCATAGCTACCGTCACGGCAGCAATATGCTGCCTAGTCTAGTACACAAAGACTGAGTGCAAATGTGACCTGTATGTGTTTGTCTAGCACAGTAATGTCTTCTGTTAAATCTTTATACCGTTATAAATCAGCGGTTAACCTAGCCTTTCATTGCAAAACTTCATAGTTATCCCGTAGCTTTTGTGTGCACACTTTTAACAACTAATACTACGGTGATTTATATGCTATAGCTACTTCTATCAACACATGTCTTGCTGTTTGAAAGAAAATCATGTCATTTACGTTACAGTCATAATCAGTTACAATAATCACGCAACACATGTTTTTAGTATGTATCTGTTTTTTTAGTTTAAGAGAAACAAAGCTTTGACATACCATCTTTGTCATACTAGCGTCTCCGGTTTGTTTGTGTAAAGGAAAATTTGCTGCAATTGTGGGGTTTAAATGAAGCTATGACTTCCGGGTCAATAGGAAATGACCTGGAGTTTGAGTTATTAATTTGTAGCTGTTAAATATGACTTGTTGCTTGCCAATTGTTAGCTGAAACTGTAGAAATAATATTCTGCAATTTTCCAGTTTTATAGAGGTAGTATTTCTGCTGTTTTTAAGCATTTATGTCTTTGTCATCTGAGCCACCCCTGCACCATAATCATGTGTTGGTATGTTCCAATTCCAGGGGTGATCTCAGGCCTATAAAGTCTAGTATTGTCATTCTGTCAGGGAGAGCGTGGGTGAGAGGACATAAGTCTGTCTTTGCTCTAATTGTAGTGACTTGTGTTAAGGTCAATTTTCAAACAGCCGTAAAAGTTTGATTGTTGAAATTTTTCTTTTTGTTTTTTTTTTTTTGTTTTTTTGACTCTCATGTCAATTTACTTTATTTACTAAACAGTGTTTTTTTTTCCTTTTGTTAATTTGTATTGCCTTTCATTGGCCTTAACTGGGACAAATAAAAAGATCCCATCTGAACAAACGTATCCAACCTCTCCTGAGTGCTTTCATCTGCTCACGACGATTCAGTCACGTCTACCCATAACACCCCTAAATGGCAGTGTAGAGTGTTGCAAACTTCATTCAGTTGGCTTAAATTTATTGAAAGTATGCATTGCGTATTTGTAAAGCCAAAATACAATGTTCACACACGTGGGTGCGAGATTTTACAAGGTTAAGATACCTGTTCTGTGTTAATAATGTCTCATTTGAGCTTTCTCTGTGAATAATCATGTTACCAGTCTTCATTTTACAGTTAATAGGACCATTTCAGTACAATATAGCTTCAAAATGATGGCCAAGAATAGAACATGTAAACTAGGAAATGCCTCCTCATGTTGAATCAGTGCCCAATCAGATACCCTGTATGGGCACAGTAGGCTATTTCTTGTTTAAAGGAAACCTTTATTAAACATTGACACAATCTGTGCATGTCATTGTCTCTGTATCTGAATTGCTGAAGAGCTGGTATGCATTTATTGAATTACTGACCTATCATCGGTTCACACATATGTCCGTTAAGTGTCCCACTTCATGTTTGTCCCTGCGACTAAGACCTCTATCTCCTCCTGACATGACACACAAACACGCACTCCACTGCTGGTCAGGTGATGCTTTCCTGTCCCATATTGTCATAACTGCACAATTGCACAACAGTTGATGACAACAAGTACAAACAGAATTACATTTTTTACTTCCTTTATTTTGGCCACTTTATTGGCTGTTTTTGGACTGTTTTCTTACTATTTCTGCAGGATGTAAACTACTACGCATAGTATGCAAATTTTCTGTATGTATTACTTTTCTAAAAAGCTTTATTACCATAGATTTTCTATGATTTTACTAAAAATGTTATGGTAAAAAGTTGATTATTGTAGTAAAAACCATGGTCAATTTTGTGGTTGGTGTGGTTTTACTACAAACCCCATAGTTGAACTATGGTTACTGTAGTAGAACCATGGTTTTCATAAAGCTATTGCGAGGGAACTCGAAACAATTGGGAAGAAATGCATAATCAAGGGTTTCCAAAACTCTCGAACCCTAAGTATGACCAATAGAAATAGTGATGCTTAGCTTGGCAAGTTTCACTATTAATTGTAAGGGCAATTAAATAATAATGCTAAAGCATAATCTGTATATCTGTTTACACTCCTATATTCATACATGATTGGTTTTATCTTCTGTTTTTCAGAATGTGAGGCAGTCTCCATTAAGATGACATCTCTTAACCTTTCCAGCTCCATTCTGCCTTCCTGCACCTACAAGGAGGACTTCAAACGCTACCTCCTCCCATCCATCTACAGCTTGGTCTTCATTTTCGGGCTGCCTCTCAACTTCATCATCATTTTGAGAATCTGGGGCTCCCGTCACACATTGACGCGCAGCCAGATCTACATGCTCAACCTTGCTGTGGCTGACTTCCTGTACGTCTGCTCACTTCCTCTTCTCATATACAACTACGCCAGCTGGGACTATTGGCCATTTGGCGACTTCACTTGCCGCATGGTTCGCTTTCAGTTCTACAGCAACCTACATGGAAGCATCTTTTTCCTCACCTGCATCAGCTTACAACGCTACCTCGGGATCTGCCATCCACTCACGCAGTGGCCCAGACGAGGTGGACGCAGGCTGACGTGGATGATCTGCGCTGGCGTATGGGTGGCTGTTGTGGTGCTCTGCGCCCCAACGTTTGAGTTTGCCTCAACCGGAATCCAACGCAACCGTACAGTGTGCTACGACCTCAGCGTTCCCAATCGTGCACCTGAGTACTTCCCCTACGGCATCGCCTTGACCTGCATGGGTTTTGTTCTGCCATTCCTGGTGATCATGGTGCTGTACTGTAAAATGGCAAGGGTTCTTTGTGAGATTGGCGTAGCCAGAGGTGACTCTGCCACGGAGAAGAAGAGTAAAGCCGTTAAGATGATTATAATCGTAATGCTGGTGTTCGCCATCAGTTTTTTGCCATTCCATGTGACAAAGACGCTCTACTTGTTGGTCAGGACTTTTCCTACAGCTCCTTGTGAAATGAGGAACCTCTTGTCAGTGGTCTACAAAAGCACGAGACCATTCGCCAGTATGAACAGTGTGCTAGATCCCATTCTGTTCTACTTCACCCAACCAAAGTACAGACGCACTACGAAGAGCTTGCTGCTGAAGATCACCTCCATTAAAGAGAAGAGTTCCAAAGTGTGATGAAACCACACCTTTGTGGGTGGATCTAAAATTATTAAAAAAACACTTAGTAGGTGGAATGGATGTCAAAAGGACCAGTACTTTGGCACAAAGTCCATACTAATTACCAGTTAGTACCATGTGCTGCCCTTTGCACTGTCTGACTGATAGATGGCTGCTTTCAGATGCTCGTAATGCACTCAATAATTATCTTCATTAAAAAGAATTAACTCCCAAAGACATGAATTGTAATTGTGCAATATATGTAAGAAATCATGAAGACTCAAGTCGTATCAGTAACCTTATAGAAGCTGTTTTATTCTACATGGAGAGGGTCCACACATGGGGGCTGCCATATTAGAATCACATGACATGTCCTGGTTTTGGACACTTTCACTCACTGATTAAAGTAATCATGGCTGACTGTGAATACTAAGTTTCTACAATGGCATCTGAAACCGAAAACTATAGATTTTAAATGATGTTGCATTCAAGCCACTAGGTGTCAGTGTAAGTAAGTAAGTAAATAAAGTAGTGCGTTTAATAGCATGTTAATTTTTGGTTTGGTATTGAAACCGGTAGTGAAAATTGTGAAAGTTTACTTGTAATGGTATTGACCACTGAAATGGTGGTATTGTAACAACACATATAACAAATCATATGTTATATGTTATTCTACAATATCCCATTGGTATTCTATGTACATAGTGACATAAAACTATGAAGCATGTAGTAGCCTGCTACCTGTACTTTGAAGGTTGGACATAATTGCTGAAGGATGTACAACTTAAAACAGATTGTTGTTTTATGTTTCAGTGTTTTCATTACACATAAGCAATGTTAGGAGTAGTTAGCCTAACTAAATGTAGCAACACTACTAACCTAATTAGGGGCGAATTCTAATTGAATGTGGTCATCCCTATACCCTGCTCACTCTGAAGGGCAGAGCCTTGGATGTGGGTACTCTGAAGAGAGCATGGCAATACTGAATGAATGTACCTTTCGCTAACAGTCTTCGTTAAAAGATTAATTTTCTTTCTTTCGTTTGGAACGACCCCTGAATTATATGACTGTGTGTTGAAGTAAATATAGCAGAAGAGTAAGTACTTTCTACGTTGAATAAGTTAATTTATGTGTAAACTTAAAAATATTAAGTAAATTCGACATTTGCTCTTTTCAAACATGTATCAAATTAATTATCTTGCTTAAGTAAATGTTATTTATGATCATTTGTTATGTTTACAATGGATCATAATGTAACACTCCTTAAGTATAAAATCTTGTACTTCGGAGGTAAATAAAATAAGTAAATTTTACTTAATTTTTTGCAGCATGCAGCCTGCTTGAATGATTAATGAGCTTGCATGGTTTCACTGTTTGTGAAACTTGTTTCACAAACAAGTTTCTTGTTTCTATGTGGAAGGCTTGTTTCTATGTGGAAGGCTTCTGTATTTATACGTGTTAAGTGTTTATTAAGAAAGTTCAATATGTGAAATGTTCTCATAAAATGTTCATTTACTTTTCATAAGTTTTAAGTACCATGTTTATCAGATTTGTAAGTTAAGATTACTGTATTGACTGAAATATTTAGTTAAATGTACTCACTGACTTTAATCAATATTGTGTGCAAAAACTGTTTGAGAGGCGCCCCCTTCTCGCAGTGCCCTTCAGGGGCGCAAAAATGCCATCTGAAATTCACCCTACGTTTTTCAGGAACGTTAAAAGTAGTTCAGCTATTTTCACAATAGTGTTGCATTTCCAATAACTTGAATTCACTTTAGTGAGTCAGTTCTTTCAGACGGTTCATGTAAATGAACTAAATGATTCACTTGCGCCCAACGTATCTTTAAAGGGACTTTGCTACAGTTTCAAAGCAGCTTCTCCAACACTGCACAAAAAGCATTTGTGACAGGTTAAATGTGTAGTTTACTCAAAATAGAATATATAGGTTTTTATATATATATATATATATATATATATATATATATATATATATATTCAGCATTCACTCACCCTCATGTTGTTCCAAACCTGTATGACTTTTTCTTCTTCTTCTGTGGAACATAAAAGACTGAATGTTTGACTCACTATTCACTTTCATATGGCATATTTTTCTTCCACACAATGAAAGTGAACTGTATCTGAGACAGTCAGTAGAAGTGTTGCACTTATAGGTGAAATCAACCTTGCAAATTGCTTTCTCATATTTGACTATGCATTGAGAATTTTAACATTGAAAATAATACACATCAGCTACAACAGTATTTGTTTCTGCAATAATAAATTGTAGGGCTGACTTGAAACGATTTGAACGCAAACAATAGCACCATCTGTGCAACATACTGCATCTGCAGCACATTATCTTAATGATTGTGTGTGATGTCTTACTGACACGTTGGACAACTGTACATCCTGTATATGACGATGTTTTGTCCAACAAGAAACGTATATAATATTATCGACAACATGTGTACATATCTTGATTGAGGATCAAAGCTTACAAAGAAACAGTTGGCAAGGCCTGTTTTTTTATGAACAGGGCAATTTAATTGCAGTTGTAGACATCATTTGGATTGTAATATATTTGTATTTGATGGCACGCTTCAAAATGGCAGAAAACTACAATGACTGTATCAATACAAACAAGAAAAAGCATCAACACACTCTGTACCATGAACAGTTGAACACTTTCAATTATAAAACACAGTGTTTTTACTTCAAAACAAAGGCAGCAGTCGTTTTAGTCAGTATTGGCCAGTATTATGTATGTGCAATTTTCGTATACTGTATCTTTTTAAAATTACTGTATTTTGCTTTTGTATTTTAAGGGTGGAGAGCAACCCTTTTCTTTTAATGTGAATGAACGTCTTTATAACTGAATTGTTTTGATGCATAACAATATATTTAATATGTAATAATAGTAACTAATTTGGTTTCTTGCAAAGTCTGTCAAGACCATGTTCTGGTCACATTACACCTTACATAAAAAAATTTAAATAAAATAATAAAATGAAATGTTTAATTTTGCATAAAGAAAATAAAGCCTTTTGTATTCATTTAATATTTATTGCATTGTGGCATTAACTTCTTGACAGTTAAGCATATTTCCCCTCAAATTCTTGTTTTGCAATAATAATAATAATAGTAGGTCTAATGTCATTTTAATTTCTGTAATGAGAGAAAAATTATTCATACACATAATAATGGTATTTTTATCATGCATACGTATGTAAATGTAATACATTTTATTTATGAATGTATACATTTTATTTATAAAATATGATTAGGCATAGTGAGAATTGAAAGAAAAACATCTAAAAGCAATGCGCACGCGCTGACAGTAGGTGGCAGATTTTACCATGGCAACAACGGTGGTATCTATGGTCAAAGCATTAATTAAGCTTTTATCATTTACACAGTAAAATCATTTACACTAATAAAATGTTTCAAGAAGAACATATAAACAACCTATGATATGAAATAGCTATATATATATATATATATATATATATATATATATATATATATATATATATATATATAGCTATTTTAGATAATGAAGGATACATTCCAGTTGTGTCTATATTGTGGTTTGTCAGTACAAGATCTTTTGTGCATACTGCTTATTAAATACTAAAGTTACTGTCTGGATTACAGTCACTGTGCAAATATAATGTCTTGCAATGAATGTTTGCTTATGTCTTTGGTATTTAGGCCTACAATTTAACCTCTCTATATAAATAACAAACATAATATCAAATTAAATGTTTGTAGTTTTACTATGTCATTTACAGTAGCAGTATGTTTCAGTCATTTTCAGGTCTGTGTAAATGTTTTATTCCATTAAATGTTTTAAGACCAATTGATTTGTCTGACTTAATTAAGTGTAGACTACCATTATACTTTTTCTTTCATGATTTCTTGTTTGTCCTGTCAATATTAATCTATAAACTTTAATTCCTAAAATGTGTCAATTAAATGTGTTTACAACATCTTGTTGCTGAAAGTAAGTATTTTCACACTTAAAGGGATAGTTCACCCAAAAATGAAAATTCAGCTCCAAATATCACATAAATCAGCATAAAAGTAATCCATGCAGTGGTAAAATCAATATCTTCAGATGTGATATTAAAGTAGATCACTTTCACATTCTTCTTCTTGTGTTTTTGTTGATTAACATTCTTTTTTGCATACTGCCCCCTACTGAGCAGGGAGAAGAATTTCAAGCATCTGTTTCTCACCAACACATTTCATATCACTTCTAAAAATATAGATTAAAACAGTGAAGTCAAATGGATTAATTTGTGCTTCCTTTATGTGCTTTTTGGAGCATCAAAATATTGGCACCCATTCACTTGCATTGTGTAGACCTACAGAGCTGAGATATTTTTTAAGTCATAATTTGTGTTTCGCAGAAGAAAGAAAGTCATGCACATCTGGGATGACATGAGAGTAAATTATGAACATTGAAAAGTGTGTTTGTGCAATCATTCTTTAAAATAAACGACACTTGTTTTGAAATTAAGTTACATATTGCAAAGACATTCCACGAGCCATTGTAAAGGATAAAACAACCTTATGGCCCCAAGACATGCATAAGATAAACAGCAACCTAGACAATACCTGCCTCAATCTTTTTAAGCATCACCGAAGCTCTGTGATGGAAATGCAATTAATTTGTCACTTTGTGCATTCACAAACTATCTGCAAAAATACTATCTGCACTCTAACATCATAAAGTGGAAAAGCTTGATCCCCCACATGTTCCCCATGGGTCTCCATCCCCCCACCCCATGCTTTAGTCCCGCCCACAACCCAGTGCAAACGATCTGCACGTAAAAGCCACAAGTCATGGAAACCTCTTATTGTGTAAAAATAACTTTGCGCGCACTTGATCAACGCTGGAAATAAAGGATGCGCTTGGAGAGAAACAGTCGGCCATGGAAATGGGATTTAATTTGGAAAATGTACATTATTCAAACTTTGGTCGAGTGCATACAGAGTTGAAACACTTAGGAGATTTTTGCTAAAACTTTGAGGTCTTTCTATATGCGTGGATGGATTCTAAGGGAGGAACACATGTGCATTAATTCATTTGTTTTCGCAAACAATCTCCTCTGTTGTTCTCAAAGCATTTTGTCCTCCTCGCCGCAAAACGCTGCCAAACTACTTCTGTGGTTAAATGGGGGCATTGTAGCTTGTTTTCAGGGGGTAGAAGCAACTACGGAAGAAGAAGAAGAAGAAGAAGAAGAAAAGTGTGGACTATCCATCAATGAACAGAGAAAAGAAAAGTGGGAGGACAGGCAAATCAATGGCTGAAAGGGAGACGGGGAGAAAAGCGTCTGTTTACAGGAGCATCTCTTTCAAAAAGTTGGAGAGCTGGAGCGCAAAGAAGCGCAGATCATTTGGAGAGGATTTGGAGAGGTGCGGTGCCCTTCCCCCAGACGCCGCAGAGGCGATGCGCACTGTTACTGTATCCAGAAAAGTTTCCAAAATCTCCGCGGCCGGTCTCCCGACCGCAGACCTAACAAAAGCCTGTCATGGAAGCTCTCCTTCTGTGCGCGAGCTTTCTGAAAAGTTCCTTTTGAGCTCCTCAGGAAACACAACTTCGATCGTTAAACGTGCCGACGATTCGTCTTTGCATGACAGTGGCTGCAAGGAGTTTTTGGAGCCCACGACAGAGAAACTGAAGGATAATAACAGATATTGTTCAACTCAAGAGTCGTTGTCAGGCTCAGATTCGGACAGAGGAGAAAAACGCACGATTCGCACTAGAGCTGGTAAGAGTAGTTATTTTATAAACGTCTGTTTCTTATTTTGCTCATTTATACTGTTATATGGAACATTTTAAAGGAAGGTTCTGTTTATAACTTTAGTAAATGCATTAGGTTACATCTTGTTTAATGGGTCAGTCCATCTCAAGTTGTCCAGTAATTGTTAAGTTGGTTGCTTGACCAGTTTTAATTTTCCCATATATATATATATATATATATATATATATATATATATATATATATATATATATATATATATATACATACATACATACATACATACATACTCTGTTTAACCACAACGGCCATCTTTGTGTCATGGCACATGACACATTTTGGTTTTACAACTGTTTACAGAAACCTCAATATCTCGGCTCAGGATGGTCCTAGTTCCTTGGAACAAAAACTGGTCTCTAGAGCACATTACAAGGTACATGTACTTGATATAAACTTTTAGCAAATTCTTGTTCCTTAGACTTAGAACTTAAGTCCTAATGTAATGCTCATGATTGCTCAAAGTTCCACTTTTAGGGTCAATTTATAATGAGAAGGGTTGAGTCTCATTCTTAATTTTTTAGGGGGTACATAGGTAAGAATAGTTTGCATGCAGAACATTTCAGGTTTTAGACGTCTCTTATGGTTTTATGATATTATATATATATATATATTTTTTTTAAATTCCCATCACTTTCATATTGAATAACTTTAGTGGGGGACTAGATAGGAACCTGCATTTTCCACAGAAATAAGTCCTGAGTTTGAGATTCCAATAGTTACAGAGCTAGGGCTAGTGGAATTGTGGAGGAAAGCCAACTCCATACATGCATTTTGAGAAATGAACAGATGTAATGTAAGCATAACAAATAATAAAAAAATAGTCATTTACATGTACATGTTTTATTAGAAGCTGTGAGATTTCCTCACTCAGTCTCTCAGAAATGTTTTCCACACTGATATCCTCAACCAATGGTGTGTCTTTAAAGCACAGAGTTTCTCAGCCTGAGAAACCGAGAATTCAACCCTAGGGAGAACAACAAGGCAAGGCAAGTGATCATGATCATGTCTGCTCTGTCAGTCATAACCCACTGATTAAAGGTGATGTTATCAGGAAGTGTGTCATCTTTGTCTGACTCTTCAATCATATGCAGTAAGGCCTCTATACCTGGACTCTGGTCACACTGGTTGAGCATGCAGTCATAACTGTTTATGTCAAAAACTAGAAATTCCAGCAGGTCATTGTAGTCCACTTTTAGTTTTGCTGACTCAACCAGCTTGATGTTCTGATGTTGTGTGCAGACACAGACAGTGTGAGTTCCAGATGCTCCTACCAGCACACACCATTTTGGCCTCAGTCCACAAAATTTTGATTGCCCTATTTTTAACTCTGGGTGCTGATTTTTAAACTCCACATACTAATTACTTAAATAACCACATTAATGTTACTTAAAACTAAACGCTTTTTTGAAGAATTGCCAATATCAAAAGTTGTAACATTTTAGACCACATTGACAAGCAAAAGCTATTGTATGTCAGTCATAAACACAATTACTGTAAAATTGAGTTAATTTCTCAAAATGCACGAATAGATTTGGCCCCAGATTCTACTAGCCATAGCTCTGTAACTAGTGGAATCTCAAACTCAAAATTTTTACAGCAGAATGCTACTGTAGAGGACTTGTTTCTGTGGAAATTTCTCAGATATTCAGCCCGAAAGTGAAAGGAATTTTTTAAATTGCACTTTCTTGATCCCATAAAAAAATAAATACAAAATTAGAGAAGTCTCAAACCTGAAATGTTCTGCATACACACTATACTAGCATAGGTACCCCCTAAAAAGACAGACTCAAACACTTCCCGTTATAAATCGACCCTAAATGTGGAACTTTGAGCAATCATGAGCATTACATTAGGACTTAAGTTCTAAGTCTAAGGAACAAGAATGTGCAAAATTTTTATTTTTGTACATGTACCTTGTAATGAGCTCTACAGATCATTTTTTGTTCCGTGGAACTAGGACATCCTGAGCCGAGAACTTGAGGTTTCCATAAACCGATGTATAACCAAAATTTGTCGTGTGCCATGACACAAAGGTGGTCATCATGGTTAACATACATCTACATTTTTATCTAAATCACACATTGCACACATTTTGATTCCCATTTTTCGCCATTAATTTATTGCAATGCCATGGCAACCCCGTCCGATATATCAAAATCTGTTTGCAATTTTGCATCTTTAATGTCTTTCATAATGTTGTCTAAATGTGGTGACAGTCTCATGAATCTCCGAGGAGGAGCATTTTAAAGTTCAGAGACTACAATATTCCAAAAATATAAAAAAATCTGTTTGCAATTTAGCATCTGCAATGTCTTGGCATGATGTGGCACAAATTTGGTGCCAGTCACATGAATCACCTAGGAGGAGTATTTAAAAGTTCAGAGCCTGCGTTTTTCAGAAAATCCAAATTTTCCAAGTTCCTGTTGGAAGGAGCTAATGACTGAGTATGAAAGTAGTTTGGCTTTATGATAACTATATATGTACCAATTTTGGTGACTGTAGGTGAAAATCGGGGAGCTTAAATGCCCATTTTCAAGGGGCCGCTACAGAGTCCCCCCTGCAACTTTGCCAGCCCTAATGGCCGATGACATGTGTGTGTGTGCACAATTTCAAGAGTTTTCACTTTAATTACCCCAAAAGTACTGAATAATAATAATAATCCTTAGAAGAACAATAGGGCCTCCACACTCTCAGTGCTTGGGCCCTAATAAAAATAAAGAAACTGGTGGTTTTGCAATACCAATACAAAGAGGTAATCACAAAAAAAAAATGGAAAATTAAAAATGGTCAAGCAACCAACTTTACAATTATTGGCCCACTTGAAATGGACTGAGCCTAATGTTTATTGATGATAATTATTGTTCATTGTTTGTTCTGTTAGTTCATAACGCATAATTTTTAAAATGTATAGTGTGTTAGTATATATTGAATTTAACATTGTGTTAAAAGTTGTGCACAATTATAACACAGAACACATTGTTTTTGTCTTAGGGAGCCCAATATGCAAATCTCATCGCAGTTATCACCCTTCCTATGGAGAGACCATTCATGTTGATGCTAACTGGCCAAGTGTTACTAAGATTAGAGAATTATTTGGGGATGGACGTAGAAAGCAGCATAGGTCAACTTCAGACGCTGATGACTTGAAATCTGCCTGTCAACACTTCCAGCATTATTTTGATGCTAAAGACAGCACCTTGAGCTCAGATAAAAGTGTCACACAGCCCTCACACCTGCAAACAGGTCTCTGGCAAGATAAAAACAGCTCTGATCATGACAACAATGCACTGTATGTAGACTATTCAACACCAAATTGCAATAGATACCACCATTTAAGTGCCAAAATCTATTCTTGTGAGTTTAGCAGCGGCACAAACTGTTTGAATTGTGATCTTCCCCAAAATAATAGTGGAACTCAACGTCCCATTAGCATTGATCTTCAGCAGGCGTCTCCCCCAGAACCCCCACTCCGCAGTAGAGCAAGCACTTTGCCCCTCAGGTCCCACTCATTTTCTCACCATTGGCAGCTGCAGGAGCACAGAAAGAAAGCAGAGCAGCCACTGACACCGGATTGCTCACATTCCTCACATAACTCGTCCAAACCACAGACAGGCCCCTCTGTGGAACTAGTTGGAATTCAGGAGAGACTGAGCTCTGGAGAAGAGAACGAGGAGTCAAACAGAAGAACAGGTGCTAACACCGTTCGCACCAGTGATGGGATAACCACACACTGCCCCGCAAACAAGCATGGCTATAGGGCTACATTGAGGGAGAGGTCTTCAGGAAGTGAGGAGGACAGCCCTGCAGCGCAGGCTAACCACAACAAGGAATTAAGACGTCGCTCACTAAGGAAAAAGAAGAAGAGCAGTTGCAGCCGAGATAATGAGGAGTCAGATGACAGCGATGACCAGCGTATAATGATGGAGCACTTGGAAAGCTCCTATGATTCTCAGCCCATGAGCCGCAGAAGTGAGGGCTCCCTATCTAGAGGATGTTTTTCAGGCCCGTCTTGGGCACGAAGTAACCTATCTCCATGTTCACATGTATCTAAGGACAGCTTTAGACATCTATATAGAACTTTTGAGGGGCCAGCTGCAGCCAGTCCGGTTCCACAGGTGTCGCGGGTGTCAAAGGTCAACATACCGTCATTTATAGCCAGTCCATTGGGGTCAAGGAGTAGTAGCAGGTATTCCAGCACAGAGACATTAAAAGAAGAAGACCAGCCAGCCAACACCCAAACCACTGGTGGGGCCTCATCAGCTGTTCTGAGTAAAACATACCATGGGAATGCCACCATGTACCGCTCACCCAGTTTTGGCCATGGAGATACCTTTTCTCGTGCCCAAGTTCGGATTTATCCTAGACTGATGCCCAGCTTGAATCCAGTCGGCTGTAAAAAAGGCACTATAGAAAACAGGATATTCCCTCACTCTTTAAATAATGAGAAAGACAAGAATAGGATCTCCGTGTCAAACCCTGACATTGCCTCAGAAACGCTGTCACTTCTTAGCTACCTTAACACAGATCTGTCAGAGCTTAGAATGAGAAAGAAAGGGCAAGATGGTGAAGATAATCTAAACTCTGGGTTTCAGGGCACATCAGTATACAGGATGGGCTCCAGGGCACAGCGGCCACACCTTGGACGGCCCTCTCTGAAAGACCTCACTGCTACTTTGAGGAGGGCAAAGTCATTCACATACTCTGAAAAGCCAGTAGTGCAGCGATATTATGGAGGTGGGCCAGGTTTGAGGAGTTCCTCTGAGCAGCAGCTAGACTGTGAAGGTATTGGAGAGCAGGTGGTAGTTCCTGAAAGGGAGGTGGAGAGTGATGACTGTAGAAGTACCTACGGTTGCTATGAGCCAATACCAGCTTCTCTGCAAGACCACTATGTGCTGGAAGCCACAAAGGTAATAAGGGACATCTGTCAAATGGGTGAAAGTAAGGAAGAAGAGGATTATGAGGAAGATAGTTTCAAGAGAAAAAAAGATGAGGTCAAAGAAGACACTGAATTAGAAAATAAGGCAAAGCAAGAGGAGAGGAGACATGAACATACTGTTTTTGTGGGGTGTAAAGAAGGGGAAGCTGACAAAGAAAGTGGAAAATGTTTACAGAAAGGAAATTCAGAGGAGAATGTGTTCTGTGATAAATTGTTGGATGAGCTCTCTGGTCATGAATCTAGCCTGACAGATGAAGGAATTGTCACAGAGCCAGAGGTGGGGTTGTATGTGGGGCTGTCCTGTGGTAAAGATCTGTTAGGTCAAACACTCACCGTTTGGAATCAGTCAGGGTTGTACGAGGAGCATTTTCCTGATACAACATCAGAGGAATCTCTTTCATCTCAGGTTCCTTCTGTTAGGACAGAGTATGAAGGAGTAGCCAGAGGAGGAGACATGAGCAGCAGTAAAAATGTAAACCAGGGGGCCTTAGAGGCTCCATCTACTCCCAATGCTATTCGCAGGCGAAGGAAATTCTCCTCAGTTTGCAACAATGCCTCAGAATCCAGCACTGGTAATAATAGAGAGTCAAATGGTGAGTCTGCATACCGCTCGTTGAGTGATCCCATGCCTCACAGAAGTTGTTTGGTTGCAGAAGACAGTGGAAAGAGCTTCTCTATGGATAGCAACCTGCTTGGTTCACTGTCTTTAAACTCCAAAGTGGGTGGTGGCATGGATTCCTCAGCAGTAGACCTATCGGAATATACAGGCAGTGCTGCTAGTGACCTGTCCATGTGTAGTGAAAATCTGCGAGATTACAGCAATGTGATTCAGAGTATAGTTTGCGAACCTGGCACGATGGACAATCTTATAGATGAGAAAGCAAATGGTAAGGCCGTGAAGAAAAAGAGCTTTAGTGACCCGAGCAGACGTGGCGAACTGGCAGACACAGTCCTAGAATTTCATAGGCACCCCAGTGAGCCAATTAGCGAATTAGAACAATCTATACTACCTTCTAGCAGTGAGCCCATCTTATCAGAGCAAAGAGATGAGCTATGGGCGCTAAACAGTGAACGACAGATTTATTGTCCCACCAGGAGGCCTCGTTTTCAATCTGAGCATGATTTGCCATCCCATCTTGGTCATAATGGAGAAACAAAAGGGGCAGTTGAGCCCTCCTTTCCCTTTGACCCTAAGCTAGCTCAGGTTTTGTCTCCTCGCATGAGTCGCAGAACCTCCAAGAAACGCTCAAACCGATTTTCCCACCAGGTGTCTTGTGATGAAGGGGATCATTTAGAGGAACAAGTTGAGGAGCCATCTTCTGAGTACCACCCGAACTCCACATCCATCCTCCCTCATCTTCCACCCCCAAAGGTTAGGTGCAAACATGTGCGTCATGCCAGTGAACCTGCCATATTTGTGCCAATTATTCCTTCAAATACCCAGATCTCCCAGGACCTTCAGAGGTCTAGTCATATCCCTGAGTCTCCACCACCCCTCAAAATAGTCCAGGGAGAGGATGCTCCATCATTACAGGATGTCACTGAGCAATACATCCTGGCCCTTAACTCTCCAGAGGGCCCAGCAGAGTCCCCTACAGCCCCTGGTGGGATCACACCAGAGGAAAGAACATCAACACCCTCAGTGCCTAATGTCACTGCTGAGCCACAACTAGAGAGGAAGTCTAGCGAGGAGCTCACCAATGCCCCTCTGAAGGCCAAACCAAGAGTTGTGAGTATCTTACATTATCTGCATGTCTGTTTTGGGTATGTATTTGTGTGTTGGCACAGCTTCTGGATTGGAAGTGATTTGATCCACTTTTTGAGGTCTCTTAACTTGCAAGCAAATCAGGTTTAAGAGATAGTTGTAGAGATAGGGATAGTAAATGATGTCTTAATTTTCATATATGGTTGAACTATCCCTTTAACTTGGTTTGCTTGTATATTTGAGGGTTGTAAAAGTTGTTTTTGCTTGTTTTTTATTTTATATTATGAGACCTTCATGCTGGTGTGCTGGACTGAGATAAAACGGATACATAATTTTGAAGAGAACTTGAATGAGAGTTTCAAAGGCTTCATCTTGTGTGGTTGCAAAGTCATGTCTCTTTTTGTAGAGCATTTGACATGTTTCCTTCAAGCATGGCTCCTGAATTCTGTTTTTGTCTTAATGTGATGGAATGAGCAGAACTGAACGATGCTTCTCAGAAATATGGTGGATATTTATTTTACCCACAACTGGTTTTCCTTCAAAACATTCATGTTTTTTCACTACTATCATTTTGCCTGGATAGTGTGTTGGTGTGTGTGTGTGTGTGTGTGTGTGTGTGTGTGTGTGTGTGTGTGTGTGTGTGTCTCCCGCATATGTTCCTTTGTTTAGTTTGTATTTCATTTACTTCATGAAATGTCACAATGTTCTGCCATTCTTTAGTGGCATGTTTTGAATGGAATGCTTTATCTCTTTGTGTATTTATACAATGGCCTACCTTTTATATGGAACGCTAGAATGGCTTAAATTAGCATTTTAAAAAGGCTGCTGTTAACAAACTGACCTTCAAATATTTCATATTTTAGCATGTTGTGCTTGGTGATATACTGCATGTATAAAGTCTGAAATGCTTTGCATACACTTGGTGATGAATTTGTTCTCTATATGGCTTTGGTAAGCCCTCTGTAGCACTGTTGGTCTGTCTCAGACACTGGACTTGGTCATAGTTTCCCTCCACCTTTTATGGTGCCGCATCTTCCTGAGATTTTGTCCATGCTAGCTTGTCCTTTCAGAATTTTGGTCCAGTTATGGCAGTGTTTGAAGTGGCCTGATATTGCCTGATTATATAAAGGGTGCAGATGAGTCCCTTTGATTAACAGTCTGTTGGCATCAACAGCACACAAATTCCTGTTGTTGTTTTTTTTTGCTTTTAACATATTTATTTTTTCTTCTTTTTTTTTTTGAGGGTCATTATGAAATACACATTGTGATAATGTTTTACATGGCTTTGTCATTTAGCTTCAATTATTCAGTCTAATTTGAGACCATCAATAACAGCAGTCGGCTTGGAGTCTCACACTGACATACACATTTGTTTCACTATATTAGTGAGGATATCTCATTGGCTCAATGGTTTTTATATGGAGCTAATATTTGTTATGCCCAAGCCCTAAATGTAACCCTCACACAAACCTGTTAATATCAGTAGATTTAAAGAAAAACATTATTTGACTGATTTGTGAGCCTTTTTAACAAGGGAGGACCACTGAAATTGTCCTCTCCAGTTTATACCACCATTGGTAGTCTTTCCAGACAGTCCCTTACCACATCCTCCACAGTATTCGCACATTTTAGCACAATGTGTGGAATTTTCAGACGGTCCCTTACCCACCGTAGGCAAATGTTCCAACTTATATCAATGTAAATTGCCGATTTGGAACGATTTTACCGTGACGCCATCTGACCTGCTTAAATACGGGACAAATCGCATCATTTTATCTTTAAATACAGGACGATGGGTGGCAACTAGGGATGCACCGAAATTTCGGCCGCCGAAAATTTTCGGCCGAAAATGGCACTTTCGGCACTTTCGGTTTTCGGCCGAAAGAGAAAAAAGGCCGAAAATATGAGCCGAAAATATATACCTCCTCGCCCCGCCCCTCAGTGCTCAGATTTCACTCTGGATCGATCTAGCCCTTATCACAGCGCTACCAAACAAAGGCCGATCATGTCAGCGGTGTGGAAATTCTTCAAAGTTTCTGATAAGGACATCACATTTGCGATCTGCAGTGTTTATTCAGCAGAACTTTCAAGATATATATATACAGAGTACAGCAAGAGATTCTACAGGAAAATGCCACAACTAGCGCAGCTACACCACAACTTGAGACGTATCTAGCAGAACTACGCCAGAAGCGACAATCCCCTTGACTACGGGCGCATAAACAAAGACCGCTTTCCTTTGCTTGCGCGGATTGCGCACAGGTATTTATCTGCCCAAGCACCAGCACAGAGAGTGAGAGACTGTTCAGTGCAGCATCTCATGTTCTTGATGAGCTTTCTGACAGGAGAGACTGTCAGAAAGTTTAGCAACTTTTGTTCTTGAAGAGAAACCTGTCACTTGTACTTAAATAGAAAGCGGTCCAATATGATGTGTAAAGCAATTACATTACACTTGTTCTTCACTTGAGGATACATCTGTCGTTTACAGTTGAGGTTGGATTTAGTTCAATTACTGCTGTTTTGCACAATAATGTTCACTTAAAGTGTGCATACGTTTACATAAACAGAATAGAGCACTGATCTATATATATAATTATATATTATAGTTATAGATCAGTGGAATAGAGGCCCTCTGCCATTCTGTGTTCTGCCTTTTTGTTTTAATTAAAATTACTGTTGCATATTTAAACTTTTTGAAAGATGGTAGCTAAGTTCATTACTTGACTGTTGTTTTGCATATAATAGTTTATATTATAAACTATTATAATACTAAAACTTTACATTATTTGGATAATTGTTAATAAAATCTGTAAAATTTGATTTTTACAGAACTGAAAGAATAATATTTAATATAGTTTTAATATATTTTTTGTCCAATTTTGATGTTACTTTCAATAAAAGTGTGATTATTTTATTGGTTTGTAGTTTTTCAATTCAGATTAATTAATTTTTATTGATTAATTATTATTTTTTTAAATAGGTAAAAATTTCGGTTTCGGTTTTCGGCCAAGTGCATCCTGGATTTTCGGTTTCGGCCCAGAATTTTCATTTTGGTGCATCCCTAGTGGCAACCCTAGTTAAATGTGTGCTTGTTCCAACTTTCTTTTAAAATAAATGCCACTTGCTTTATTTGGTATATTGTTAACTAATGCAATGACACTGTAATTACATTTATTATAAAGTAAAGTCCAGCCAGCCAACACCAAAACCACTGGCGGGGCCTCATCAGCTGTTCTGAGTAAAACATACCATGGGAATGCCACCATGTACCGCTCACCCAGTTTTGGCCATGGAGATACGTTTTTACCTTTGTAAAGTTTTACTCTGTGGTTGTTCTTGAGTTGCTGTACATGTTCTTTTGCTTGAGAGAGAGAGAGAGAGAGAGAGAGAGAGAGAGAGGTGGATGACTGGACATCTAACTGTAGTTGGTTAATGAATATTGAGGCTTAAAGACTGGTTTAGACCATAAATACAGGATGTTTATTAAAGGGGCTGTGCGTGCGTGCGTTTTGTGTGCATTAAGAGAGCTTGTCTGTGTGAGATGGGATAGCTTAGTATTCCCTGAGGTTGTGACGGTAAAGAACAGTGCACACACCCACAAAAAAAAAGACGAAAAAACAAGAATAATTAGGGGAAAACACATTTAAATGACAGTTTGTGGAGGGAAAACGCCCTCTTTGTGAGAAACCTTTAAAGATGTCTGAATAGTGTAGTAATGTGAACTGTTTGTAGGATAGAAGACTGTGAACATATTGTGCTCAGCTGTACAAAGACAAGTAAAAAACTGAGGTAAAATAAGTTCAGTGCAGGTTAAGCTCAAGATCAGATGCCCTTTCCTTAAAGGAATAGTTCACTTAAAAATACAAATTCTGAATGAAAATTTTTATACAAATTCTAAAATTATTTACTCACCCTCATGCCATCACAGATCTGTTTTACTTTCTTCCGCAGAACATAAACCAAGATTTTTAGAAGAATGTCTCAGCTCTGTTGGTACAGATAATGCAAGTGAATGGTGATCAAATCTTTGAGCTAAAGTAGCATAAAAGTTATCTTTTAGACTCTAGTGGTTTAGTGGTCTTCTGTAGCGGTCCAATCTAACCCTAAACCTTTGGGTGAGAACAGACCTAAGTAGGCTATAACTCCTTGGAGTTATATTTGAAGACATGGATTAAACCACAGAAGTTAGATGGATGAAACTAAAGATGGGGATGGCATGAGGGTGTGTAAATGATGAGAGAATTTTACTTTTTGGCTGAACTATCCCTTTAAGCAAGTCCAGTGTATCTCAATTATGTTTTCTGATAAAAAAGAAGAAAAATACTGTTCTCACATGAGTCTCCTCTAGAGTTTCAGAAGAAATCTCAACAGACTGTATCAGACTGTTCTCAGGTTTGCCCAGATCCCAAAATCGAGAGATCAAAATGAACTTAAACATTACTCGTCATATTTATCTGAGTTATGATATCCACATTAACTTTATCTCTCTATACTCTTGTACGTCTACGTTTGTCTCAGTTGTTTACTTTAAAGGAGTTATTAAAGAATCTTCCTTGAGTTGACACGTAATTTTAAAGATTACTCAAGAACTTATGAAAACTCAAGAGCAATATGATTTTCCTCTGAAGTGTGTATGTTGTTTAGTAGGTAAGGTAAAGTGCGTATTCTAAGAGTCTCTGCTTCTTTACCAGCACCAGTGTCGAGTTATCCTGTGCAGACAGGAAAGCTGGGGAACAGTAACAGGAAGTTGTTGTGGTTTCTAATATGTTTGATGAGCTGCAGCAGCGGGAATGTGGCGCTCTGCCCCGGAGACTGTTTGGAAACAAAGTGCCAGGCGTGAGACAGCACACACACAAACACACACCAGACCAGTGTGTTGTGTGTTTGTATGACTTGTCAAGGCTTTGATGCTGTTTTGCCAAAGCTGCTGCTCAGTGTCTTCAACGGGATTAAAGTCTCAGTCAGACTGAGGGCATGTGTTTTCTGTCTGCCTGCCTTTTGGATGGTCTCAGGGAGGACACATTCATGTCTGGGCTGTCCTCTAACCAGACATAATTCGCTCTGCATGTTCAGTTAGACTCTCATGAGTCAATGGGTTTTAATGGAATGTCTGGATGTTTTTAAGATGTGTCTAGATGTGCATGTTCTGTACAGTCTTAAAACGCTTATCGGGTTAAAGGTTATAAGGGCAGTTGAACCATAAATGAAAGTCGCGTCATCATTTACTCCCCCTCATGTATGACACCACTGTAGTGTGCAACCTGTAAAACGTCTCAGAGTAACAGAAGCCAAGAAATGCCATTAAACACAAAGATGCACATTTGTAGAAACACATTTTTGAAGAAAAGTTGAAAGAAAAGCCGTTGATGCATGTCTGATTTGCTGTGTGTTCAAAGGTTCAGTGGCGCTCTGCTGTTAATGAGCACGGCACGAGCGTAGCTCACGGAACACGCTCATGCATAGAGTTCTCACTCTTTCTTCTCTATTTTATTTGTCTGAAAAGAGTTTGCATTATTAATGACATCTAGAACACTGCAAATGATCTCAGACCATCTCAGGAGGTGCTCTGACTTTAGTTTGCTTTGAGCAGTTGCATGCATTATTTTGACATTGCTTAATTCCAAATGTTGTGGCTCTTTACGTTACCATGTATAGCAAATGACATGCAACAACATTACATTTACATTTATGCATTTGGCAGAAGCTTTTATCCAAAGCGACTTACAGGGCACTTATTACAGGGACAATTCCCCCAGAGCAACCTGGAGTTAAGTGCCTTGCTCAAGGACACAATGGTGGTGGCTGTGGTGATCAAACCAGCGACCTTCTGATTAGTAGTTATGTGCTTTAGCCCACTACACCACCACCACTCCAGTAGGCACCCCTGACATTTGATCAGGGATGCAATCTCGCTACTCGCCTTTCAGCTAAAGTCATCTTTTCTGAAGCTAATTTGCCCAAATTGTTACGTACAATTTTCTACATTTTCCTTATTAAAATGGCTTGAAATTGTTACTTTACGTGTTACTTTAAGCCTAAACACTTTACGCCTAAAACAGTGTTAATTACAACAAAAAGCTTTAAATTTAACAAACGAATCAACTGAAAATATACATTTGGAACACCTGCTATGACAAGTATATAAAGTATGGCAGAGGCTATTAGCATTATAAGACTATTACACCCCTTTTTAAGTACTAACATACAATATAGTGGCCTCACTGTAGCATTTGTATTGTGTTTATTTAGAGTCCCTCCAACCCCTACCCCTAAACCTAACCATACCTTACAAAAATGAACCATGGTTTTATTACAGTAACCATAGGATCACCATGGTATTTTGTAGTAAAATCATAGTAACCACAAAATTAAACATGGTTACTATATTAACATTTTACTATAGTAACACCATAGTAAATTGCATCAAAAGCTATAGTTTCCATCAACAAACATGCTACTACAATATTACTACTATAAAATCATTGTTTATTTTATCCAGATCAAACCCTTCTCTCAACTCCCGATCTTCACTGTAACCAAATTACTGTGAGGAATCTCTTTTTATTTATTATAGTATTAAAGGAAATATTATGAGTGGAAACATGGGAAAAAGTATGACATAATGTGGGATTCAAACCGGGATTGCCAGCATGACAATGCATCCACACACCGTTTTAACACTCAGAGCTACACCAACACATGGTGGTGCAAACTGTCGTAAACTTATGTGTTTCCACCAGACTGTTGGTCTCTCCATTCTCCACTAAAGGTCTAACCCGTTAACCAGTTCAACGTCTCTGTCCCATCATGAAAATTAAGTTATGCCTGACTTCATTTGACCAGCAGTTGACCCGTAAGAAATTTTTCCTGGCTGTCTTGATCTTGGTCTCACCAATAGTGACCTTTACCAACAAGATGATGGACTATTTGCACTTAGTATTTTAAATATATATATATATATACAGTATACACTGCTGTTCAAAAATTTGGGGTCACTTGAAAGATCAAAAATTATTTTGATCTGAAGACGTATTCTTAAATGTTTCAAATGAGTTTTGTAGACAAATATATAATTGTGCCACCATATTAATGGATTTCATTACAAAACTAAAATTGTATTTACATTTTATTTCTTTTTTTTTCCTTTTAATGGATGACTTTGACCAAATAATAAAGAAAAGTAGCCAATAAGTGCCAGGCATAGATGGGAACTCCTTTAATACTGTTTAAAAAGCATCCTAGGGTGATTCCTCAAGAAGATGGTTGAGAAAATGCCAAGAGTAAATTTCTGCAAATTCTAGGCAAAGGTGACTACTTTGAAGTTGCTAAAATATAACAGTTTTAATTTATTTTTGATTTTTATGGTCAAACAACATAATTTCCAGTTCCATTTCTGTCATTACATCGTTTCAATGACTACTATTATTCTAAAATGTGAAGAAAAATAAAGAATAAGTAAGTGACCCTAAACTTTTGACTGGTTGTGTGTGTGTGTGTGTGTGTGTGTGTGTGTGTATATATATATATATATATATATATATACACACACAAACAAATTGCAATAAAAGTGGTCAGTGAGATGTCTCCTTTTGTGTAATTTTTGTGTGAATTATCCCTCAACTTCAATAATAGTCAATAATAAATGTCAATAATAGTCAATAATAAATGTCAATAATAGTCAATAATAAATGTTCCTGACCTTTATTTTCTTCACAATTCTTTAGTGTGCATTATTTTAAAGTGGAACATTTTTGCTTTGAAATATGATTATTTATATAATATATTAAAGATACCTCAAATCATGAGGCTTTTTGAGGACAGGTGATCTTTTAGGGTGTGTTCGAACTTGTAGTTCGGTTCTCTTGGTCCGGACCAAAAAAGAAAATGATACATTAATCCTGGTTTGCTTAGCGTTCACACTGAGATTTGTAACACTGAGCCTAAAGATACAAAACAAAAGGCATCAGGAAAAAGTCACAATCTGATTGGACAGCTTTTATGACGTATATTTTGCGACTGAACTTGCCGAACATCCAAAACAATGCTGGCTGCTGGGCTCGTTGGATTGATGTATTCAGGGGTCTCGGTCTGCTTGTTTGGTGCGCACCAAGGTTTGGATGGCAGCGTTCACACTTGCTCAAATGAACCGCACTATCAGAGTAATCGCACCAGATTTCACTCCCTTAATGTCATAAGTGATCAGGTTTGCCATTTTTGCGTGGCAGATGATACGGTATAAAGTGAATAAAATCCCATAGACTGAAGAAGGCACAATTCAGAATATAATAGTGACTTGTTTGTGGTCTCTTTGTAAGCAGACACCTAAAAACCACCTGCCCTGGCAACCACTTAAAACACCTTAGCAACTGCATAGCAAAGCCCTGGCCACCGCCATTTTGCATTTTCTCCATAATTATAGTGATATTAACCAATAATTTCATAGCCTTTTTTTCACTATTCCGATCCAATTCAATCCCAATGTATGCAATCAAATCTCGCTGAGTACTCGGTTTAGCTCAGATATATGTCACATTACAGAAGTTGAATGCATTGAAAATGTTGTTTCTTGTTGTCTGAAGTTCTGCTGCTTTCAGTGGTGCAGATCCTGTCCCTGTTTTTCAGTGTTATAGTGAATGGAATCATTCTCGATGACCCATTTCATTGTAAAGGAATTTGAGGCCTGGTCACCATTATCATCTTCCACAAACCAGCCTTCTGATGTCTCAGGGGATCATGATCCCAGTGTGAATGTTTCTGTTGTGATAGAACAGTTTTCCAAAGGGAAGCAGCACACATTGCGCATGGAAGTTGGTGAAGAAAAAAAAACATTTGAGGATTTTTTTTTATTCATTAATTTCAATGGAGTGAAAAACCTTGTTACTTTTGGTTTAGTGGAGTTAAAAGAATAGTTCACCTCCATTCAATTTGTTATAATTTACTTGATTATTTTTGTATAACGACTTGAAATTGTCTTGAACTCTGTTCTTCATATAATGATTTTTTATGGATTCTGAATTATTGGATTATAGCGCACAAAGTCATATGTGCTACTGTCATTTAGCTGTTTTGATATTTGTGGTGCTTGACTGTATAAATGTCCATACACTCATTGTATGGAAAACAATACCATGAACATTTCAGACTGATCAAATTGTGAGTTCTGCGACAGGAGGTCAAAAGTTCTACTGTTGAAATTGCTTACCAAAATACAAAGCACTGCCCCCAGTGGCCAAAGCTGTAAATGCTGTTGAAAGTATAGGCACGTATAAGCTCCAGTTTTTGGGTGTAATGTCCTCAGAGTGGTGGCAAATCAAGTAGTATTTTTAGCTGTAAATTATATAATACAGTCAACAGGACAGCATATTTTATTAACTCTACCCCTTAACCCAAACTCCAAACCAAAACCTAACCATCAGTGGAGTCAAAATTTCATTTTAGAGGGAAAATGCAATTTCTGCATCGTGCTTATAATTTTTTATGTGAACACAATTACTTCCTGGTTCTCTCGAGATTAGAACCCATGTCAATGAGATTGCAATGCTTTCATCAGTAGCACCGCAGAAAAGGTAAACACATCTGCTAAAATCTCTGATGGGGGATGACACGTGTCAGTAATTCAGGTTGATTTCAGGATACCTGAACTTTCGGAAGCAACATACCGATTTAAGGTGTACTCGTGTTAAAACATTCTTCTTATCTCTTTTGTTGTGTTTCACAGAAGAAAATCGATACATGTTTGGAGTGACATGAAAGTGAGACAATGATGACAAACTTTTCATTTTTTGGGTGAAAAAATCCTTCAATTAATAATAAAAAGAAAATATTTTAATAAAATAAAGATAAAGGAAGAAAAAAGGTTATTACAGTAGGATGTTCCCTGTTTTTATTATCAGCCCGTTAGAGCTCATATGTGAGTCATGCTGTTTAATTCTCCCCTCTGCTCTCTTAAAATCCTCTCTCTCTCTCTCTCTCTCTCTCTCTCTCTCTCTCTCTCTCTTTAGCCATTTTCATTTTAAAGCTATTTGCAGACAGCTCAGGAGTCAAGGAACATTGTGGAGGAATGAAGTCATTTTTGCCGTTCTTCCAGAAGTGAGATTCAGCCCTGATATCAGGTACACTGACAGAGATAGGGAGGGAGGGATGGGAAAGGTGATACTTGGGAAAGAAAGAAGAGAGAAAATAGGATGGATTGAATGTAAATGAAACGAGTGAGTGGAGAAGAGCAGAGGAAAAGGGATATTTGTGTGGGGGGGGGGTTGGGAATTTAGTTGTTCCAAATTGTTTTCATTGAACCAGGCACCAGGAATTTGCCCTTCTTTTCCCTTCAGTGCAAAATGACCATGAAAGCCACACAACAGTCTGTATAGAGAAAGAGAGAGTGGGTGACTGGAGAAAACTCTTGCTTGTTTAGCATATACCAAAGGAAATGAGAAGTCATTTCTTTCTTATGCCAGTTAAATGTGCAGTCATCAAGTAGTTTGATTTCTCTGCAAAGTGTAAACACTGTGACTTTGGGGGCGGTGTCTTGCTGTCTACATAATAAAGCAACATCTTAATGGGCCATTCATACAAACAAATGTTTTTGTCCATCATGCTGTTTTTCCATTGCATTTAAATTTCAGCATCTGTTGTCAGAGCTGCATTACATTTTTTGTTTAGACGCCACGTCAAGTTCAAAACTTCAACTCGACGCATCTCAAGACACCTACGTTTGTGCCTCTGACACTTTTTTTAGCACAAGGATGTGTTCAGTGTGAATGGCCATTAACCTAAATGGATCCTCTGAAGTGAACGATTTGGAACACTCTAGAATCTCACTTTTGCACCACCCAAATAGCGCTCCTCACGGGAAGCGCACAGGAGACTTGACTAACAATTGATTGCAGTCGATTTTGCTGTTAGCATGTGGCTAAGCTAATGATGTGATGCCAGAGACATTATAAGAAGAGACAGGTCACTGGTATACTTATGAATGAGAGGAATCACAATGTTAAATGTGGTAGCTGTTGGAATAGAAGTCCCGTTACACAGTTAAAAGCGCAAATCATTCTTTTGGTAGCAACATCGTCTGTTGGTTTTCATCGATAATGTGCAGGATGGACCAGTCTGAAAAATAGCTTTTATCTTTTTAAGCATGTTCTGAGCTAAAGAAGCACAATTTATGATACCATTGTTGTCAGATTTTAGTAAAGTATGTTATTTGCACGTAATCTTGACCAACCGTTTTTAAGATTTCGGACTTTGCCCATTCAGTTCCAAAGGAGCTGCACTTGCATCCATAGAAAATAGCATCCCCCAGACTGTCGAAGACATTAGAGACGAATGAATGGCTGCTGAGTGACTTGACTTGCCTTAAAGGGACTTTGGTGATGCTCCAAGCATAGAAATAAATAGCACATAGAGAACATTGTGAGGTGCCTTTCATACGAATGCGTTTTTCAATTGGGTTTCAATGTAAACATGCGCTAGACGGACGCCTTTAAGCATTGAGCATCTCATGTTTGACCATCGATGTGCTGTTTTTTTTTTTTTTTTTGAGATGCTGTGTCAAGTTAACTGTCCAAGAAGCTTCTCAATACATCTGTGTTTGTGGCACTGACACTTATTTTATTTTAAGGCACAAGGTGTGAACAGCCCCTAACCTAAATGGACCATTTGAAGTGAATGATTTGAAACACTCTAGAATCTCACTGGTGTACCACACAAATAACACCCCTCATGTGAAGCGCGCAGCAGATTTGACTGTCAGTTGTGTAGAGTTTGGCGTTAGCATGTTGCTAAGCTAATGATGTGATACCAGAGACATTATAGAATGAGATGGGCCACTGGTATACTAATGAATGGGAGAAATCATAACATTGACACAGCGTGACTCTCTCTCTCATTAGGTTAATCTCCTCAAATCCACTCCTGGTATTTGTGTTGGTGGTCTTTGTAAGCATGAGGGCACATTAACAGCTCTGTTGAGATATCATGCAGTGCTCTGAGTCATGCAGATGAGGGTAAAAAGAGAAAACCACAAACATAGGGATCAAATCTCAACACCGCACATTAGGGGAAGGTAAACGTCAAAGTGATTGGAGATTTTGTCATGTTGGGGGTCTGACTGGATGAGGGCACACCAGTCACGATGTTTATGTCACAACCAGTATTTATTCAAATTTTTTATTTTTTTTTACCTGACCGCCCATCTCTTAGTGTTTGCCTTTATTTTCTCATTGTTTTTTCTCATGATAAGTTTATTTTCTGGCATCACGTTTGTTTCACAACACTTATTGAATTCCTCATGTCACCTTCTCCCTGATCTTTGACCTTAACACTTGTACAGCACAGTTTTTAGAGTTTACTTATAATTCTGCAAATGTTTAACTTGGAGAAAACAAAATGGTGGAAAGTTCCTTCAGGAACAGAGAGTCAATTTAATGTTGTTCAAAGCCTCAGTCATGATGAAACAGTTTGTCAATAACTTGTGTGCAACCAGTGCCTAGTTTCAGACCTAACTTATGTGTTGTTTTCAGAATCACTGGATTTCTCTTGTGTAATGACAATGTGGTTTGGCATGCTGTTATCCTGTATGCAAGGTAGATTATACACTTACTTTGGTGCTTAAAGTCAAAATGAAATCAAAATTGGCACCATTTACTCCCTTAAAGTGTTGGTTCACCCAAAAAGTACATTTTATTTTTCATCATTTACTCACCCTCATCCATCCCAGATGTGTATGACTTTCTTTCTTCTGCTGAACCCAAACAAAGATTTTTAGAAGAATTGCACAGCTCTTTAGTAATCCACCTATTCCTGAACACAGAAGTGTTCCATAATTTGACTGTTGTCAATTTCCGGTCTCCAGTGTTTTCACTCGCCTTGAAATCAAATCAAATCACATTACAGCCAACAATGGCACAAGTTGAGCCTGAAATCTATTTTACACCAGCTAACACTTAAATGGGTGTTGTTCTCCACTGGATCACTCGTTTTGGTAGATTTTACTTCCCGTTTCGATATCAGAAATACAAAACAGACAATTAGAAACAAGGCACTGCCCAATGGTTGCATGGCTGCAATCTAATTCGCATTGCGACAAAAGTAAGACACTGAACGACTAAATGGGAGACAGTGGGTGCACACAGTTTTCCTTTGCTGAAAATATTTGCTTATTAGAAGAATTCAATGCGTCAGAATTGATTCCAATGAACACATTTAGTAATTTTAACCCAAATGAATATTTAGCCTTAAATTAGAACTAAGAAGTTTTATGCAACTGACTGAAAAAGTAAATTTTAGACAACTAAGTTTCAAGACTAGTCTAAAACAATTGTATGCAACTGGCCCCTTCTCTCTCTCTCTCTCTCTCTCTCTCTCTCTTACTCTCTCAATTTCTTGCTGTTAACTGGTCTTGGCTCAAATGTCTCAATGTTTTTCCACATACAGCAACTCAGATTGACCGTTTCTGAATATCCGTGGCATATTTCAGTCGGTCAGACAGAACTGCTGACGGCTCATCATGCTCTCGTTTTCTCATCGTTCCATTCTTATGAATAAAATACAAATGACATCACCTGTTGATGTGTCTCATAGAACAATCACTCATTGCTTTAACTTAAAATTGGGCATTATTAAACTAGAAAACAGCCAACTTAAGCAAACAGCTTGACAGTGGAACCTCAAAAGATTGTATAGGTGTACAAAAAACTGTTATTGCATGTAAAAGAAGAGACTCGCCAAACTTTGCATTCTCATGCTTGCGTGTATTGTTTAAGTGGTGGGTATGTAAAACAGTTCCAGACCTCTGTGTGAGAATAGACCTCTGTGTGAGTCGCTCTGTGTGAGTCGCAGAATAATGCAGTTCACCCTTTCCCATGGTACCTTTGGCATATTTCCAGTGTGTGTGTTGATTTGTTTATTTTCCATGTAACCCTTCTGTATCTTATTGACTTACAGTGGTTACGGAAAGTATTCAGACCCCCTTAAATTTTTCACTCTTTGTTATATTGCAGCCATTTGCTAAAATCATTTAAGTTCATTTTTTTGCCTCATTATTGTACACACAGCACCCCATATTGACAGAAAAACACAGAACTGTTGACATTTTTGCACATTTATTAAAAAAGAAAAACTGAAATATCACATGGTCCTAAGTATTCAGACCCTTTGCTGTGACACTCATATATTTAACTCAGGTGCTGTCCATTTCTTCTGATCATCCTTGAGATGGTTCTACACCTTCAATTGAGTCCAGCTGTGTTTGATTATACTGATTGGACTTGATTAGGAAAGCCACACACCTGTCTATATAAGACCTTACAGCTCACAGTGCATGTCAGAGCAAATGAGAATCATGAGGTCAAAGGAACTGCCTGAAGAGCTCAGAGACAGAATTGTGGCAAGGCACAGATCTGGCCAAGGTTACAAAAAATTTCTGCTGCCCTTAAGGTTCATAAGAGCACAGTGGCCTCCATAATCCTTAAATGGAAGACGTTTGGGATGACCAGAACCCTTCCTAGAGCTGGCCGTCCGGCCAAACTGAGCTATCGGGGGAGAAGAGCCTTGGTGAGAGAGGTAAAGAAGAACCCAAAGATCACTGTGGCTGAGCTCCAGAGATGCAGTCGGGAGATGGGAGAAAGTTGTAGTAAGTCAACCATCACTGCAGCCATCCACCAGTCAGGGCTTTATTTGCTAAAAAACACCTGAAGGACTCCAAGATGGTGATAAATAAGATTCTCTGGTCTGATGAGACCAAGATAGATCTTTTTGGCCTTAATTCTAAGCGGTATGTGTGGAGAAAACCAGGCACTGCTCATCACCTGTCCAATACAGTCTCAACAGTGAAGCATGGTGGTGGCAGCATCATGCTGTGGGGGTGTTTTTCAGCTGCAGGGACAGGACGACTGGTTGCAATCGAGGGAAAGATGAATGCGGCCAAGTACAGGGATATCCTGGACGAAAACCTTCTCCAGAGTGCTCTGGACCTCAGACTGGGCCGAAGGTTCACCTTCCAACAAGACAATGACCATAAGCACACCGCTAAAATAACGAAGGAGTGGCTTCACAACAACTCCGTGACTGTTCTTGAATGGCCCAGCCAGAGCCCTGACTTAAACCATTTTGAGCATCTCTGGAGAGACCTGAAAATGGCTGTCCACCAACGTTTACCATCCAACCTGACAGAACTGGAGAGGATCTGCAAGGAGGAATGGCCGAGGATACCCAAATCCAGATGTGAAAAACTTGTTGCATCTTTCCCAAAAAGACTCATGGCTGTATTAGATCAAAAGGGTGCTTCTACTAAATACTGAACAAAGGGTCTGAATACTTAGGACCATGTGATATTCCAGTTTTTTTTTTTAATAAATGTGCAAAAATGTCAACAATTCTGTGTTTTTCTGTCAATATGGGGTGCTGTGTGTACAATAATGAGGAAAAAAAATGAACTTAAATGATTTTAGCAAATGGCTGCAATATAACAAAGAGTGAAAAATGTAAGGGGGTCTGAATACTTTCCGTACCCACTTTAATATGGAGACAAACTCAAGACATAGAATGGAAGAGAAAGGAGCCTTTGAACACACCCCTATCTCTAAGTATAACATTTTGGCACGTATCTCATCCTGTAGAGTTTGTGCTAGAGACATGAATAATACCTCAAATCATGCAATTTGTTGAGGAGAGGTGCTATTACATTTCAAAATGATTTTACTTATGATTTTGTTTCCTGGTGGATGATGAAACAACATAATAAAAATAAATCCCTTGCCATATCTGGGGACATTTTTTAAAGAAAATGCAATGCTCTAAGTTGTTGTTCAAGTGTTGGTATGTGGTTACTAAGGTGCTCTGAGCAGAGGCGTGCACATTTATGTATAGCCCTTTTCCACAGAAATGGCGATTGTTCTCATGCCGAGCTTGTGCTCCTCTGGTTCACTGCCGGGGCAGTCTAGAGCCCTTCATAAACCAGCCCTTGCTTTTCCACTGACTTGAGAACCAAACAATGATGTAACAGGCTAGGTGGTAGTTTCATGTGGGTACCACACCTGCCCACTGTATCTGAGTGGTTATAATGTGGTGACTTACTGTCCCAAGGCAGAGGAGCCTATTCCTAAATTCTCTATGATATACTTTCTCTAGATATGGCTTGGGTTCCTCCTTCAGTTTAAGTCTTTATTTGCTTAGTTTTTTTCCTCCAGGGTTTGTAGTGCGAACAGTAAGAGTATGAGTTGAGTACAGTATGAGTTACTCACCACAGTTAATACTTAGAGGTTAGAGGTTTAAAACAAGCCCCTAACCCCAAGTTTGAGCAACAGTAATAGCAATGTTTATTTTAACAAGCACCACTAATTATTGTCATTTTGTCATTTATCAACTTGCATCTATTTTGCCTTGTGTTTTTGTATGCTGTCAGTTATATCTTTGCTTTCATTCTCTCTCATTTCGAAGGTACCATAAAGACAGTGTTCTGTTTGTTATGCTAGAGAGAATGGCTTCTGCTCTCTGAAACATCATTATCTGGGGTTCCCCAAAGAATGAAAGCTTATTTTCTGAAGTTTAAATTCAATTTCCATTTCATCTCAGTGGATCCTTATGTGATGTGTTATTATTAAAGAAAGTATTTGTCTTGTAGTCACAAAAGTCATGAGTTAGAGTAAGTCTTCAACATTGGATTTCAATGTTCTTCAATCCGCAATCTTATGTAGTTCTGTTCACTTTTATGAACCCAGAAGGCCACAGCTGTCAGTTTGATGTGGGTAAAACATCCATATTTCATTCTCTTTCACTTTGGAACACTGTTTACCACAAGTGTGTTCAACCTTGAAAAAAAGTAATAAGCTATTTTAGAGAACTGCAAATGTCTTTGTTGAATCTTGGTAAATGGAACAATGTATTTGTGTGGTTCACGGTTACAGATTACCTTCAAAATATTGCTTTTAATTAGTGGTGTTTGTTTGCTAGGGGGTTTGAACAAACCTCTAACCCCAAGTATTAAACTTTGGCATGTAACTCATCCCACACTGTTTGATAACTCAAATTTGGTGGCTTCTTGAAGGTGTGCTGTTATGTTTCCAAGTAATTGTACTGTCGAGTTTTGCCTGGGGAGACATAAAGCAGGCAAAAGAAATCCCAGACTCACAATGGAGGAGGGACCTGAACCTAGAGAGATTGGGTTGTTTGACTTCGGTTAACATAAGTAACCATCTAGCAATGACCTAAACACCCTAGAAAATGCATAGCAGCACATCTACCACTCCTTGGCAACCTGACAGCCACAGCACCCTAGAATTGTGGCAGGAACTTTTGCATGGGCAAGCACCACTCACATTACCCTCATAAAATGTCAAAGTCTAGTTTAATATAATGTAGTGCCCATGAATTTGATCTTTTGAAAATGATGTTATTGTGTGGCATTTTTGCAAAATGATATTACATGGTTCATCACACATACCGCAGCAGTTCAGAGTTTAAATACCACAGAGTGGTGGTCAAAGCAAGTTAATCTCTCTACCCTAAATCTTAAACCTGAACCGAACCACAGAGTAGTGGTACAAGCAAGTCAAACTATCTACCCTAAATCTTAAACCTGAACCGAATCAATAGTGTCTGAAAAGAAAATGCTAAAGCAGCCATGTCATTTTATGGCTCTTCAGGACTCATACCCTGGTTCTTTGCTTCACAAGTGCAATGCTCTATCAGTTGAGTTACCGTGCAATTTGATCACACTTGAACAAGCTTGGAAATGTATTTGGTGTTGCAATGCATATATTAAAATATGTCGCCTTACAAATCATGCGCCATAGTTGCAGTGTTTATATGTCATAAAATGGCATTGTGAGGAACAGAGTGAAAAGCACCTTTAGTATTCATTTCACCAGGAAACTACTGTGATACTTACAGTACAATGAGCCACTTAAAAATAACTTTACAAAAGAGTAGGCTTAGTAACGTAGTGCAAGTTCATGAGACCAGGTTGATTTGGTTTTATTTGGATTCTCATTGCCATTTCTTGCTCAGAAAAAAACAATATTGTTATTTATGCTTGAAATGAAACTTGGTGCCATATTATTACACATTACTCAATGGTACAATGAATCCCTCAAATTACAAGCGTTTCCTCTTTGGCTTCCAAGCTCACTTGCTGTCCCTTATGGACAATGCTTGTTCTGTCATGGGCCAGGGCATAGCTTAGCGTGTAGGACATAGTAGTGTGGGCATGCCAGGGCAACGGTCATTCTTTGATTGACAGATGCACATGTATACTGACTTGTCATGACAGCATGGACACAACTCAAATTCAAACTCATAGAGTGTGTGCCAGTTTCAAGAAGAAAGATAGAGACTTCCACACTGGATCTCTCTCGCTCTTTGTTTGGTCTTTTAGGCATCGCTGCAGCAGTTTGGGGGGGCTCCATTTCTCTGTGGTGATGGCAGGAAGGACCACAAGAGCCTTAGTCCCGCCTCCAGGAAGAAGTTTCTGGAAGACAATGGCCTAAAAGATGGAACATATATAGCAAGGCAGATAAAAAAAAATTATTTTGCCCTCAATGTGTTTATCCAATAGGGACCTATTATGTTTATACTCTTATTGTTTACTCAACTTTGTTGTTCCAAACTGAGAATGGTAAGATTATCAAGAGATAACAACTTAAATTTTGTTCTGTTTGTCACACAAAACTTTCGTTTGGCTTCAGATGTCTTGGAATTTAGCAAAGTCGTATGGACCACATTTCAGACTTTTTGTTGGGTCATTTTTGGAGCTAAACATGCATTTTCTTGCATTGTATCTAAAAAAAGCTGAAAAATTGTAGAAGAAGCAGAGCAATATGTGTTTGGAATGACATGAGGGTGAGTAAATGATGACCGAATTTTCATATTGTGGTTGAAATGTAAGATTTTACTGAGGTTTGCTGATTCGGCCATTTAATATGCAGAACCCATTATCATTTAATTGAAAGTCAACATTTGGTCTTGTATCGATGGTTAGATGTAATGCATGCTTGGCTTGTGCTCTTTAAACTGTCTGATATCATGGAATCAATTTCGAGCTAATAGTTTTGGTGTTTTCATATGAGTATGATACTTTTAACCAACCATAATAGAAAGAGTGAGTAAGAGTAAGACTTGAAGGATAGCGTCACACGCTAGGCATTTTTAGCATGATTGGAGGCTAATGGAACACTTCAGGAACTGTTAACTTTGCTGCGGTATAATTATCGTTGTTTAGGTTTCACGCCACGTTCGGGGTGGTCCGGAACTGAATTTGCACAACCTTTCAAAGTGATGTTTGACAGTCCTGAAATAGCCCTGTGGTTTGTTTTTCCTTTTCAAGCTCTGCTCGTTCTCTGATATAATTAAGAACCTTAAGATAGACAAAGAACACAAGCAAAAATGTTTCTAAATCAGAAATATAAACGATTAAAGAGCTGGATTTAGAGTTTGGCAAAGTCTGGCAGAGATTGGGTCAGTGCCAGACCCCCCTGAGGTTCAGTCTGTGTGCCAAGAGTTCAGGTAAATCCAATGAATGCAAGGAAATTGGGAGTTTGAGGGTGCACTTGTTGCGTTCCCCCTTGATTAAATAATGTTCAGGCCTCTAAGTATTTGGATACTTAAGTTGGATTTGAAAAAATGCATGAATGTCATGGAATTAGATACAAACTTAACCATGTTTTTGAGCTTTTCTCAGAACTAACTTCACTTTTCTGAGTCATTTTAAATTACTTTTAACCAACTGATGTAAAGGTGATTTAAATCAATGTGTGAAGTCTATGAAGGTTATTTTATCAATCTTTTTTTGTGTATGTGTGAAATGTTTTGCTTAAAGTGCCATTTGGTTCGATATATAATGCATGAACATTTGTGTATTTAAAGTAGTGCTTATGTGTCCAGAAACATTTTGGGGCCACTGCATGATGGATTGTCTTCAAAAGTAATGCCAAACGCAGTTTTAATCGATCAATTAGTGTCATACAAAGTCCAGTAAACTTGGAAAAAAAAGCTAAATCAGCAGTTGGTGTGACAACCTTGGCCTTCAAAAGAGCACCAATTCTCCTTGGTATACCTGGACACAGTTATTCTTGGATGTTGGCATGCAGGATATTCTAAGCCTCTTGGAGAACTTCTCTTATCTCAATTACTTCTGTCTCTTCATGTATAATCCATACTGACTCAATGATTTTACGATCCGGGCTCTGTGGGGGCCGAACCATCTGTTGTAGGTCTCCTTGTTCTTCTATTAAATTCGATTTGCAAAGGGAATGTTGAAATCTAAAACTGATTTATAAATGTTTTACTTGATTTATTTATAAATTGATTCATTTCCTACTGATACACTAAAAGCAGAATATATAAAACAACCGTTTTAAGACAAATGTTTTTGTGAAATATTGACTTTTACACAGTAATGTATATGTGTGCTTATATACTGTAGATATGCAGTACATATATATTTGTTAAAATAATATTGCAATGTAAAAAAAGGCTTTATTGTTTTTACACAAAATATAATTGCTTAGATTTTCTTTTGTTTTTATGAGGTGAAATATAACAAGGACATGTTCTTGTCAGCTTTCTCTTAAAAACAGCTGGACAGGGTTGGCACAGAAGTTTATATGAGTTGGCAAAACGTGAGAATGCATTTAAACATCTGTGTGTGCGCGTGTATTGTCTGCATGTCCTCGTTGATTGAGGTGAGCGGTGTGTCCTCTGGCTGGACTCTCGTGGTCTCATGTCTTCAGCGAGACCCTCGGATCAGCCTTAATCAATCATAATAGCCCTAATTGCCCCTCTAATGATGATTGGAATAATGGTAATGACGGCTGACTCCAGAGCCTTCAGAACACAGGAGAGGAAACATAGGCAGACGGAAGCCAGGAAGTGGGTGAACAAATGCCAAGCAGAGATGACTGCTGGAGGACACCGGGTAAATCACTCCTTTATGTTGAGATTGACTTCCTATGAATAAGGAGTCTGTACGGCGTAGATCGGGTTATAGAATCCCTGAGTTTGGGATTACAGAGAGAGTGTGTTTGTGTTAGTTTGCCTGTCCCCATTACTCTGAGTACCCCTCCAAAGAAAACTTTTATTGCTCAGAAGTATTTCTTTCTTGGGAGTTAAATATGAGAAGCCCTCTCCATTTAATGTCATTGATGTCTCATTTGTGGTTTGTCTTCCATATGGGCTAGGCCAATGCAGAATGTCTTGTAAGACATTATTGTGATTCATTTAATTTTCTATGTATTTATTTAATACATTTTCGGCATTGTGCTGAGGCCATTATAGATGGATTTATCATTGTTTGGTCAGGTAATCTGGGCATTATGCTGAACTTTTACGTCAAAATCTAGAGTGTCGTTTGCTGAATAAGCCCCAAAGTGCCTTAAGCCCAAGTATGAGCAATAGTAAGAGTGTTGCTTGCCTTCGCAAACACCACTAACTATTGAAATGTCTCACTATATTTGGTTTAAAGTATCTTCTGCATCTAATTTTGTAGGTTATTGTTCTTTTTCCTCATAATCCACTTCTTTCTGTCTGTCTCTCCCTCCTTCTCATGACTAGTAAAACGGACGCAGCTGTAATAACATTGTCTTTTTTGTGGCTCGTTTTCTATTTTCTCCCCACTTAAAACTCTTAAAGGGATAATATGAATGTTTGACTCATTTAAAGGGATTGTGTGTTTTTTTTGGTTTTTAAACAAAAGCTTAATGTCATGTAAATGTTTTTTTTTACATGCCACTGATATACTGGAACCCAGAATTAGCCACATGTTTCTGGGAATGAGAATTAATGATTGTCTCATCACCATTTAGCCTTTTGCTCAGATGCTTGTTCAACATGATTTGATTTGGCAGTGGTATGATGGAATATGTGATGACATCATCACCAAGCTCTTAAAGTTGCAACAGGAGAAGAGTTTATTAGCCATTCAAATTGATGGACACTTAAACGAAAATTAGATGAAGTATTTTTATTGTCGTATTTCTTTTCCTTTCTTTTGCACTATTTGTAATCTCAGGGGTTTGATTGGCTGAAAGATCTATATGATATGCCCTGGATAAACTTGTGTGAATTTTTCCCTCTTACAATAGAATTTATGGTAGTTTAGAGAGTCATTTTTGACAGGAATGATAACGAGGCTGTGAGGAATAGATTTACGGTCTCTTCGATGAGTTATACTGTTGTTTAAAGTTTTTTGGATCTTTCCACTGATGAAACATTGGGAAAAAACATAATTCCAAGAAATGTCAAAAATGTGATTTGATCTAGGAGCTTTATACTGCTTAATACAGTGGATGATAATGAAGAGACACTCTTACAGCCTCATATTCTTTCACATTTATAATCAAACATGGTGCTACTGTGAGTAAGGTCTTAAAAGTCAAGCTTGGCTGATTTGTGAAGAAAAGTACCAGCTGATTTGTTAAGCCAAAATCAAGTTGAGCTCATTGGTCAAGCCAAAACTTGGACCAATCTGATCAGATAAGCCAAGATGGACAAGACCCAGTTACCACTTCTAATCAGAAAACTGGCATTACCATGGACAGCACTATTGTATTCACCCTTCTTGTTCAAACTACAGTTGATGGTAGCCACATTTTAACAAAAATTTTGAATCATATCCAAAACTCTACACCCTTTGTAATCTTTTTCTCTGGATAGTGGAACATGAGTAGGCTGGTGATTGGGGACGAATAGGAAGTGGTTAAGTTTGGGCCCGATGGAAAGCAAAGTTACTGCCACCAACAACCTCTTCCTCCCCTGGAGCACAGATCTCTGGCCTCCCCCTCATCGGAGTATATATCCCATCCATTTATCTGGACCTTTTTTTATCCTTTGGGTCTGCCGTGTCATCAGGCTTACATCTGGTTTTCATTCATAGTTCTCATTCCATAAAAAGACAAAGTTTAATTTTGCAACGGGAAAGAACATTGCCAGCAATACTGTCTTGTGTCTTTCACTCGTTCAGTCACTCTTACTCTCACTCTTTCTGTGTTTTGACTGCAATTTTACAGAACTGTGATAAACAGATTCTAAACACTGTTTGTTGGTTGGTTAAGCAAAATTCAAGCTCTGATGATTCGTCAAGCCAAACTCTAGTTTAGCCGATGGATCGAGCCAAACTAAAGCTCAGCTGAATGGTCAAGCCAAATTCAAGCTGATTGGTCAAGCTACATTAAAGTTTGGCTGATTGGTCAAGTCATACTCTAGCTCCGCATATTAGTTGAGCCAAACTCAAGCTCAGCTGATTGGTCAAGCCAAACTTAAGCTTAGCCGATAAGTCAAGTCCAACCAAAGCTGAGCTGATTGGTCAAGCCAAACTTAAGCTCAGCTGATTGGTCAAGCCGATTTAAAACTCAGCTGATTGGTCAAGCCAAACTTAAGCTTAGCCGATAAGTCAAGTCCAACCAAAGCTGAGCTGATTGCTGAGGCCAAACTCAAGCACACACGATTGGACAGAAGCTCAGCTGATTAGTCAATCCAAACTAAATCTCAACTGATTGGTCAAGCTAAACTAAACCTGAGATGATTGGTCAAATCAAACTTGAGCTCTGCTTATATATCAAGCAAACTTCAAGCTCAGCTGATTCGTCAAGCCAAACTCAAACTCGGCAGATTTGCCAAGCCTAATTCGAGCTCTGATGATTCGTCTAGTGAACTCAAGCTCTGCTGATTTGCTAAGCCGAATTTGATCTCTGCTGATTTGTCAAGAGGATTTCAAGCTTTGCTGATTCGTCAAGAGAATTTTGAGCGCTGCTGTTATTTCAAGCCGAAGTCAATTGGTAAAGCAAGATCAAGCAAAAACTCAAGCCAGTTCACACATCCAGTCAGTCAGTATTCGATTACAAAGAATGAGCCATAGACTTTTTGCCCTATACATTATAATTCAGTTTACAGGTCTGACTGTTTGCTCCTAACCATTTCTTAGAAATAATAGATACCATCCATCCATCCATCCATCGTCAACCGCTTATCCTGTGTACAGGGTCACGGAATAATAGATACCTCATAATTAAAATGGTTTTACATGCACATAGTTGCAAGGCTTAATTTCCATCAATGAAATATGACTTTTGAAAGTTTTCCTTTTTTTTCCCCAGCACAGCAACTCAAGCCTATGAAATCCCCCCTTTCATAATGCTATAGATTGTTGTGTTGAAGCATGCCACAATCAGCTGACCCAGTAATCTTACCAATTCCAGAGAGAGAGAGAGAGATGTGTGTGTGTGTGTGTGTGTGTGTGTGTGTGTGTGTGTGTGTGTGTGTGTGTGTGTGTGTGTGTGTGTGTGTTTGAACACACATGTCCAGCTTTGAGGTCCTCGCTTGCATTCCTGGTTGCAGCACAACACTCTGCAATCCACAGGTCAGCAGGCCCTGACCCTATTTGACCTATGGTCTCTGACCCCTCTCGATTATCACAGGTAGAGGTATTTATCACCACCGAGTGTGAGAGGTGAGTATATACAAGTGTCAAGCAAAATCAGCCCTCCGGGGGCCGACAGTGAACTAGTGACCCCTGACCTCTGACCACTGCTTTGCCAGAACACCTGTAGGGCTAGGACAGAATTGCATTGAATGGTGATATATTCACCCCCTCAACATTCTTAATTTCTACCTTAAAACTGGCAACATAATTGTAGAAAAAAAACTCCAATGCGTTTTCCTTAAGAAATGGTTGTTTATTTATTTATTTATTTTTTAGTGAGGTGCCTTCACAAGGGTCACAGGTTAGAAATCTGTTAACACATATCATGCACATAGCTAAGCAAATATCTCTGTGCAGGTTCACACATATTTTAATGGTCTGTGTGTAAAAAAAGTATAGGTCATATATCTCACACACACCTCTGAAGCAAGTGGTTCGACCCTCCATGTAAACAAGGTCAATAATTGGATACATTCTGAAGGTTGAGAGGAGGTCACTGGGCTAATACAAAGAGCCTCAGGCCTCTCTCTCTCTCTCACTCTCCCTCTCTCTCTCTCACTCTCCCTCTCTCATTTTAAGTTGAGAAACAAAGTCTAGTAGGTGACATATTCAAGAGAAGGATCGATATATAGTAATGTTGAACATTCACATAGCTACATGCCGTCCCACACAGATTTTCACTTTATTTTTATTATTATTATTATTTTAATTAAAATATGGAATTAATGATTCCAAAACTGGCAGGAAATGTAATATATGCCATGCACATCATATATATCTATCTTAAACAATTTCATAAAGTTAAACTTAAAGAATTGTATGTTTCTCAGTGGATTTTTTTTCTGCTATTTTAGCTGAGTGGATATTTGTGATATGTGAGCTGCCACATTTATCTTATTCCTTTTCTGTCTAATTCTGTTTTCCATTGCCTCTCCAACATGTTTTACATTTTCAAACAGGGTTTTTCCTGCATAGAGAATTACTAGGCGTCCGCTTCCGTCAAATTTCGTGCCGCCTTTGGCTACAAAACTCTGGTTGGTGTCTTCATGGAAAACACTAACAAGCATTGCACTCGGTGGATTGTCATTTGTAACGGCAAATCTCGGCAATAATAATAAAAAAAAATTCAGTTGTCGAATAGTCACTTGATGTAATTTAACAGTGGCTGCAGCTCGAGTGTCTGACACGTTAATAAACACAAACTCCAAAACTGTTATTCTCTGTGCGGTCAGAGCCACTTCAACCAGTCGCGGAAGAGACCCAATCTGAGCGGGAGTCAAGACCGGGAGAGATTTAAAGTTCCGCCAGCTGATGCACAGTCTAACATGGAGATGCTCGTCTCTCACCCCTGCTGTCTACAGCTCGCAACGTCATCTTCATGAGATCATCATGATAAGATCAATCTTATGTGAAAAATAACAGTAAAATGACAACAACAATAAAATGTGTGTGTGTGTGTGTGTGTGTCTATATATATATATATATATATATATATATATATATATATATATATTGGTTTTGGATAGACTAGATTGACAAATGCTTATCAATAATACTCTTATGGCTAAACATTTTTACAGTTACTAAAATGTCAATATGACTAAATGTCACTAAAATGTCAACAGTTTTCATTGACTAAAACTACATTAAAATGCCCAGATTTTGTCAACTAAAACTTGACTAAAAAATTAAAATAGGATAAGGTTGACTAAATATGATAAAAACTAAAAAGGACATTTGACACAGAACTAAGACTGAATTAAAAAACAGATGACAAAATGAACACTAGTTTTCAGTTGCCAGGTCATTAGGAGTGTATTAATGCAAAGCCAAAGTTTACGTGTTCTTAACCTCACTTTTTTATCAGTATGGTACCACCTCCGCCTCATTTTGAGCCAGAGAAAACCCTGTCAAACTTATAAATAATGTTTTTCTTGTCCCATTTTACAGCTCTTTTATGCCTTTTTGTATAACATTTTGGCATTGTGGAACAGACTATATTTAGTTCTAGCGTTACGTTTTCTTACTCCGGAAATATCTGTCCCTCGTCAGCAATCTGAGAGAGAGAGAGAGATGATGTACAGATACAGAGCTCTTGCGGTCGCCTCCTCCGCTTGTTTATTCCCTAGTTTCCATAGCGATCTCAGGCCATAGTGGACGACTTGGGCATTTTTCATAGGACTCACATCCATCTATAAATAGTGGTGAAATCGAATGGCTATGGGAATAACGTTCACTTACAGCACAAAAACAAACAGATCTCTCTCTCTCTCTTGGAGAATGTAAGAGCAGAAGAGTTTGTTTTAAAAAAATAGAGATAGGGACAGGAAGGGAGAGACAGATAGATGCAAAAAAAACAGGGTGTGGGGACGACTGGAGATAAAAATGTAGATTTGTTTTTGTTGTGTTTTCAAGTCGGACAATTTGCCCAAATATTTCCTTATTTTAATTGAATGAAATAAAGCGAAAGGAACAAATAATATCTATAAATAAAAACGAAAGTACCACGGTATTACGATAAAATTCATATTACACGCTAATGCAGCGTTTTATAAGTACTCAGTCCTCATACTTAAGTAAAAAGAGGAAAGGCGAAAGACTTGAACAAATCTTCTCGCACATAACATGATTATGATAATGATTTAGATTCGCAATTTGCTAAATGAATCATATAGACTGCTTTAAGAATCAATTTGGCCGATTCTATCTATCGTTCTATTGATCGTTTGTTCATTCTATCTAATGTTCTATTGTTGGAATGGACTTTTATTGTAAGTGCAAATGCAGTTTTTGCTTATTTTTAAAGACTGAGGGATGAGTCAGAATGATTTTATAGTCAAAAACAGCATGTTACCGATACTGTTCATCGAGCTTAAAGGAATAATTCACAGAAATAATAATAAAAAAATATTTTCTGCAGAAGAGTTTTTATGGAAGTATTTTTATGACAAATGTCTGAAAAAAGCTGATTTGCACTCATTGAAAAATAAAGGCATTGCATTTACAGTGCTTGCAGTTTTTGGGGATGCAATTTCATATAATTGTATATTTAAGCTGTGAATATTTCAGTTGAAAATATTTTGCACAAAAATTAATGAATGATCCATTAATAAATGTTCAGATCCAAATATAATATATATATTATTTTATTTTTGTCTGTCTATTTGATCGATATTATTCGGTCTATTATATTTTGCTTTGCAAATTCACCTTTAAAATTTCAGTTGTGAAAATTCAGTTGGATATTTAACCTTGCACAGGAAAAGCAGTAGAGTGCTGATGCACAATCTACAATTTTTCACCACTAGGAGGTGCAATTTGGTGTTGATGAAGACCATGAACAACAGGGTAAGGTCCTCAACAAATAAACCTTTTTTACAATATATGTCATCACAAAAAAAAAATATTTAACTTTGGATGGTGAATATTTATTTTTGATGAAATTTTGTGCAATTGAATTATTCACGACAGCTGTTCGGTTAAGAGTGTTAACTGATAACAGTTATGGTGGGGAGAAAAGCTAGCTATGATAGGAGAAATGGTCCTGTGAGAAATTTACAATATGCCAGATGTATTGTTTGTGCACACAGAATAAAAGATTGTTTAACCAGTTAAGCAGTTGGCTCATCGTTGAAAATAGCCTTCTTGATCAGCAGGGTAAAAATATGGCATACCTGAGCAAAATTAACATGTACACATGTTCCTGTTAAAGACGGGACCTGACTCACCTGAGGCAATTATCGTGCACTTGAAAAAGCAAAATAACTTTTAATTTAATGAAGACAAGCAAGCCAATGTTTCGTAAAACCGCTTCCCACACCCACCACCATTAGCAACTTTGCTCGTCTTGAAAGAGGACATTTTCCTGTGAGTGAGAGAGGGAAGAAACTTATGTTCTGAGGTGAAATAAAGCTTTGTATATACCTACTTCAAAGATCCTCTTTTTAATTATTGTATTCATTATATTTCAAATGTAACATTAATATGACCGTATTTTAACCGCATCCTTTGTAACAATATAAATACCAAATTTAAATGTGTAAAAATGTTAAACAGTTTAATGTGGGAAAATATTGACTGACAAGTAATTTAGTGTCAACTAGCAGCATCTATACAATTTAGTCGACTAGTCTCACACATCCTTAGTGTTAATGCAATGCATTTAGTTTTTAATTAGTGCCATTCAGTGTGCTTTCATAGTTTTTAAAGAATGTTGCGAATTCTGATTACCATATAATAGCAGTTGATTATGACTCACTTTAAAGCTTAATAAGCACCCAAAAGTGTCAAAGGTAGTCCATGCAACTTGTACATAATATTTTAAGTCTACTGAATGCAAAAAAATCACTTTGTATGATGAACGGACTGGCATTCAAGTCGTTATTCACTCTCAAATCAAATCAGTGGTGACACCATCAAACTGTCAAGAACATCAAACCTCATTGGTTTTTGCACATCTTGTGACCAAACGTCGACACGTAGGTGAACTATTATATTAACTTACCCACAACATTCCTTTAAAAACTCTCAATCTGGAAGCGCTTTTTAAAAGTTAATAAAACTTGAATTATCGATTTTTATTTTTTACACAAACGTATCGATTTGCTACAGAAGATATTCATTGACAGACTGGAGTTGCATGGATTACTTTTATGCTGCCTAAATGTGACTTTTGGACCGTCAAAGTGCTTGCACACATTTACTTGCATTATAAGGACCTGAGAGAGCTCTATTTTCTTCTAAAAATCTTTATTTGTGTTCTGCTGAAGAACATCTGTGATGGCATTAGTTTAAGGGAATAATTAGAGAATTGTAATTTTTAGGTGCACTGTTCCTTTAAATTTTCTCTCTGTTTTGTCTTTAACCTGTTTATTTTTAGTTAGTCAGAACAGTGTTTTACATAAAGAGAGCAGCAGTGCTTTACTTTTCATTTGCTACAAAAAAAACTGAAATGAAAAGTGTGTCCTCCACCTTGTCAAACTCATTACTATAAACTTCTGAATATTACCCATTCCTATCTACTTTAATGCCTTAGCACACAGAGCCGTGTGTGTGTGTGTGTGTTTTTGGTTTTGACTGCACATGAGCCCAGCATTTATTTTGTACCTGGATTCCTGCATTTCATTCCAACAGGGTCTTTTGAGTGGTCCGCTACTGGAGGGGTGGGGCTCTGATCTAATCACACTGTAAGAGAAGCTGTCTCTGGGTGCGAGCCCGCATGGTACACAGTCAGACAGAAACCTGCCATATTAGGAGAGAGAGAGAGAGAGAGAGAGGGGTCTAAAGCATGGCTTCTCTCCTGTGGTTGATCCCTATCCAGGGTTTTTCCGGCAAATTTCGTGCCGCCTCTGGCTGTCTACAAAACTCTGGAGGGTGTCTTCATGGAAAACACTAACAAGCGTTGCACTCGGTGGATTGTCATTTGTAACCGCAAATCTCTGCAATAATAATAAAAAACATTCTGTTGTCGAATAGTCGCTTGATGTCATTTAACGTAACTTGAGATCATATAAAACTATAATGATGACACGCGAGACGAGAGGAGCGCTGCAGCTCGAGTGTCTGATAGAAACACAGATCACAATTTGGCGATATATCTTTATTTCATCCTTAATTAAAGTTCATATAATATGGGAGCGTGCCATGTAAATATGCACAAATATGTATATATGTATATGTGTGTGTATAGAGCTATCATATCACTAAATATGATAAAAACTAAAAAGGACATTTGACACAGAACTAAGACAGATGACAAAATGAACACTAGTATTCAGTTGCCAGGTCATTAGGAGTGTATTAATGCAAAGCCAAAGTTTATGTGTTCTTAACCTCACTTTTTTGATCAGTATGGACCACCTTTTATTTCTGTTGTTCTTTTATTCAAACATTATCGTTCTGTCTATCGTTCTATTGACCGTTTGTTTGTTCTGTTTATGAGTCATTCAATCTATCATTTGTTCTTTTGTTCATTTGTGCAATCTATCATTCTCATTCGTTCAAATGTTCATTCTATCTATAGACTGATCATTTGTTTGTTAATTGTAACATTATAGTTCTATTTCTCTCTATATATATTTTGTTTTTGTTTGTTTGTTCTATTTAACATTATACCATTTGTTTGTTTTATCTAACGTTCTATCGTGCATTCTAACGTTCATTTGATCAATTGTTTGATCGTTTGTTCTATCTAACGTTCTATCCTTCGTTATTTCTCGATTGAATGAACTATAAAATGTTAGAATGAATATGTGATAGAGCATTAGATGGAATGAAGGAATGAACTATTGTAATGTTTTATAGTTCGTTTTATCTACCGTTCTAGTGTTCATTCTATCTACAGTATCTGTTTATCTGTCTGTCTATCTATTGTTCAGTCCATCTAATGTTCTATTGTTTGTTCTAACGTTCATTATATCTATCGTTCTATTTATTATTCTGCTGTTCTCTCTTTGTCAATCATTAAAAACAAGATATTTTTCTGGCTAGTTTGTCTTTTCTAGCTATTTTCCTTTGTCTACCCTTCTACGTGCTCTCACTCAGATTCTCTGGTAACACGTGTCCAACTTTCAAGTTCTTCATTTGAAGGCCACATTTCAATCTAACGCCATATCAGTGAGCATAACCTTTGATGTCTGCCTAGAAATATAATTCTTTTATCAGAAGAACCACAGTTAATTGCTAATAGTGTTGCTGAGAGGCATTATCTCTCAGTCAATCCCCCCTCTTACTCTTGAATGATGATGTCATACTGCTGTGATGTCATTATATACCTTTATACATGCTAAAGAGCACAGCTGTGTTAAATGACACGAACAGCTCTCAGCACGACACCAGGCTTAATCTGAGAGCTCGATGAGGCCATATATTTACTTAAAGACATTACATTACAGCCCTTTTAGGGTTCTGCTTTTTATTAGGTTAATGTTGAACTCAAAGGCCTTGTTTCTACAGCCCTGCAGCAAAAACACTCACTGGCCCGCACTGATACAGCCAAGATTGTCAATACAGACCCAGACTGAGCTTGGTGCAGAAACGCTTGGCTTGGTTCACACTGTTCCTGATAAGTTTTTTTTAAGATATTAGTAAGACTAAATAAGACTAAATGAATATGAATAATTAAAGGGATAGTTCACACACAGCTTTTACTTTGTTTGGATTTTCAGTACCGTAAAAAGTAGCTCCCTATGACCGTAGACAGCAGGGCAGCTTACTAGGGTTTGCTAATTGATTACCTGGATTGTGTTGTGATCATACTAGATGTAAGGCATGTATTTATGGTTTTTGCTGCAGAAAGGTCGGTCAGTAGGGGGTTTGTAGGGGAAATGTTCATTAGTTTTAAGCTCTTGTGGTTTGGTTTGGTTTTGTTTGGTTTGAGCTGAGTGGGGTATGGAAAACAGCACTGATGGAATTTAATGAACTCTAAAATCAAAACAGGGCAAATCTTGCTCTTGGGGGAACTCCACATTCATCATGGGTAAAGAGTGTACATTAGGTATAAAAACTTGACATGGTAAGATGACATACCAGTAATGTAGTGTAAGAAACGCGATACAATTAGAAAAGCTTTGCGTAAAACGACTAGATGTCAGAAATCTAGACTAAAGTTGTCAGAAATCAGCCTCAGGTGATTCTCAAATATCTGTTCTTCATTTCTTTTGATGTTGTCTCCACCTCTTCTCCTTTTCTTTCTCTCATACTGCCATTGTCATCCCTTAAATCAGTAAACCGTATCTCATGCATGAAAAGCTACTTAGAAATAAACCTTAGATGAATTCTAAAACGACAACAGGCAGTTTCGACGCATTGAAAGTAATACAGTAAATTATGTAATTATTCAGCACTGGAATAAAAATACTTACATTATTACATTTTGCCTTAAACTCGTAAACAGAATTTTAGGAGCACAACTCTAGCTCTGTTCCAAAGGCTATAGTGAGTTGCCTACTGCCTCCATAGGAAGCTGCCTTTTAAGGCAACATATGAACCGAAAAAGAACCTCATAAGTAACTTATTTGGAATGCTCTACATTGGCAGCAACTCATAGTGCTCCTCACATGAAGTGCACAGGAGACTCAACTCACAATTGATTTGAATTGAGTTTGGTGTTGGTGTTTTGCAAGCTATACCCTTTTTTTTTCTTTTTTTTCTTTTCTTAGAAGACTTGGAATAAGTGTGCAGGTCATATGGACCACTTTGTGATACTTTAATTGTAATTTTAACAAAATGCCAATTTTTGCATTAATTTATCCTTTAAAATGCTGTCTATATACGTAGCGCATGGTAGGTTTTGGAATAGCCAGGGATTTTGTGTATTTGTGGAATATTTCAGGTTAAAGGAATATGTTAAGCTCTGTTAATTTAAGCATTTGTGGCATAAAGTTGAATACCATGAAAAATTATTTTTAAATAAAAGCAGTTACACTAAGGATAAATAAATAAGCGCTAAAAACACATTGTTTCAAAGGTATAGCAACAGAGTGAAAACATTATACGTGTTAATCACTTATAAAATCACTTACCTACCTTATCTGTAAAGGTATATCCAATATCACAACTCTGTTGCCCTGGCAACGAATCCTTGTAATCCCATTATTGGATACAACTTTACACAGATACAGTTGTTAAGTGATTTTATCACACTTAAATAATGGTAACGCATATAATAGTTAATCTTGTATTTAATCTAGCGTTTATGGCCTGACCCCATTCACTTCCCATTGTTAGTGCCTTACTGTAAGTGCTTTATTTCATGAATGAGGGGTGATTAAATTTTTTGTGGTAATCAAAATTATGCAACAAATGTGGTTGATTGAGCTTAACTTGTATTGAACCCAGAATATTCCTTAAAAAAATTCAAATAAATAAGTAAATCAGCTGTGAGGACACAACTTTTTCAACTGGAATACTTTCTAAACTTCTTAGCTGTTTAGTTGTGGTTCTTTCCACTGTTGACCTCCTTCCGAGTGGTTCAGATCTTTCAACAGAAGATGTTGTTTGGACACTCGGCGTGAGGAGCCTCATAGTGGTCTGGCTGCAGAGGATATTGTGCCGTATTTAACTCTCCGCTGACAGGTGCGAGGTACACTTGAAACTTTTGAACATTTTTATTTTCACTAATTTCATTCTTCTATTCTCAATCTCTTCCACATGTCATTCATCTCTTCCACATATCATTCATCTTGTTTTTGAAGTGCATATTGTGTATCTCTTTGAAATGGAGTATGTAGAGAATTTCAGATATTTACATTTAGTCGTTTAGCAGATGCTTTTATACAAAGCAACTTACAAATGAGACACATAGCAAGCAATTTGTCATACAAAGTTTAACAACATCTGCAGTATAGGATTGCCGCGTTCTCTAAGCGGCTGGAGTAGTAAAGATGCTAGCACAGAAGATAGAGACAGACAAGGATTTGTTTTGATTTTCTGTTTGTTTTTAATACATTAAGTGCATGTTAAGGGCAATGCTAAGTGCAGTTAGTGTGGGTTGGTTAAGTGCTCGTGGAACAGATGTGCTTTCAACTGGTTCTTGAATGTTGAGAAGGTAACAGCAGATTGTGTGGAGGTTGAAAGTTCATTCCACCACAGAGGAGCAGAGAAAGTGAATGATCGTGATATACTGTAGACTTTGAGCCCCTTTGTGATGGGACCACCAGGCGTCACTCATTCATAGACCGCAGAGAGCGAGTTGGAGGATAGACCTGAATAGGTGAATTTAAGTAAAATGTTGCGGTTCCATTGGCTGTCCTGAAAGCCAGAGTCAAAGCCTTGAATTTGATGCAAGCAGCTACAGGTAGCCAGTGGAGTAAAATCAAGAGTGGGGTGACATGAGCCCTTTTTGGCTGATTGAAGACCAGACACGCTGCTGCAATTTGGACCATCTGCAGTGGTTTAATTGTGTTAGCTGGAAGGCCAGCCAACAGAGCATTGCAGTAGTCCAGTCTTGAAATGACCAGAGCTTGAACCAGGAGCTGTGTAGCATATTCAGACAGGAAAGGACTGATTTTTCTGATGTTTTAAAGCTTGAATCTGCAAGACCGGGTGGTTGATGAGATGTATGCAGTGAAATTAACCTGGTCATCTACCACCACTCCCAGCTTCCGGGCTGATATTAACAAAGATAGTGCCATACTCAACCAGGGGGTATTTACATTATTTTACCCCCACTGAGAATACCCGAACCCTCCTTCCTCTCAGGTGTGGTACATTCCTGCTGTTCTTTTGAGAAAGCTGCCATCACTAATTGTCCAAAGTTATTAATTTACAAGATGTTTTCAAAATTGAGGAGAGTTTTATGTTTGAAAGGGTGAGTAAACCGTGAAAGTTCCAGCTCAGAAATCTGACTGGGGGAACCATATTCAGTATGTTTACATGCACTTTATAAGTTTGATTATTTATTTATTTTTTCAAATGTCAAGTTAACACTTTATAACACAGTAGATGATCAGCTAACAGGCCTGTAAAGTCATTAGAAATCTGGTTTCCCTATAAAATTCCACAATAGTTAACATGTGCTGTTTGTCTTCAAGGGAAGTTGACTCAGTGCCAGCATCCACTTTTATCCCACTACTGGGTTAGTTGGGCCATTGCATTTGCCGTAGGAGAGGATCATCAACAATTTGCATGGCGATTGTTGCAATGGCTCCATTCGAAAGCAGAAAAATACTGCTTTCAGAGGCTGTATACAGAGGTAGGAAGGCATAAAGGCACATCTGAATCTATTAGTCACCTCCTGTCTACTGAGATGCCTTCTTCTGGTCACTTTTTGAAGGCAGCATAAATTAAGCATTTGTTGCCTTTCATATTAATAAAATCCTGCAGGTTTAGTTCTCTGTAGAGGTGGAGCAATGTATCTGTTTTACCAATTAATCTGCATAGTTTTTGCTTTTTGGAATTATCGGTATATGCATCGAATTATTCATCTATGCCAATGGTTGCTGAAATTTTTGAGGATTCTACAGTTAGAGCGGCTTGGTTCCACAGTATAAATAGTGTCGTCTAGAGGAGAAACAAAAACAATCTCTTGGGAATTTTGCTTTAGCTACATCTTTTTTATAACTGACCATATATTCCTTCAGATTTCAATGATCTCTTCAATACATATTTTGGTGTTTGATTTAGATAATGAAGTGATTTAATTTTAAGCAAGATCATAATAAAAAAAATTAGGGTTCCTTGGAAAGCTGTCTGAAACCAGTATCTTTATGAGGTGCCTTTATATGCAAATTGCTGCCTGTAAAGCAAAGGCATCAAAGCAGCTGCCTTTGCTTTCCAACTTAGCCAGTGATCATTAACCACAAGCTGTCTTGATTCAGTCAGATAAAACCTGATCAGTTGAGGGTGAACAGTCGTCCATACTGACCCGACCAACACACCTGCACATTTCAGAAAAGTGTCTGGCTCCAGATGTGCATTTTGATGATACTGTTTAACCAAACAGTTATAATTTCAGACAGTGTGCTCATTAAATGTGGACAAGTTCAGGATCGGAATTAGCAAATCTACATAATTTCAAAATCAACTAGTTGATGAGTCATCCGAATGCCCGGTCAACTAGTTGGTCTTAAAGGGGTGTACGTTTTTTCGATGTTAAAATACTTTCTCCTATCTCAGCTTAATATGTAGTGACAACTATACGTTGCATAATTTATGTTTCTGGCTTTAATTGCCCGACCGATATGGGATTTTTGAGACCGATTCCGGTCTCCGATTCCGATATGGTGGCCGATATAGTTAATTTTTGAGCTGGAATGAAAATAGAACTTTTCTATGTGGATTGTTCAACAATTTTGCACCAATATGACTTTGCAAAGGTACTCAGAAAGCTGCTTTCTTAAACAAATATTTTTATCAAAGCATATTTGACATTATTATTATACATTGTCTAGAAATGAACACTGAGAAAATAAAGAATATATATAAATACAATAAATAGCTAAATAAAACATCAGTAATATATGTTCAATATCAGTCAGTTGTTGACCATTATAATAAAGAATAAATTCAAATAAAATAAATAGCTAAATAAACATCAGTACTGTATGTTAAATATCAGTCAAATGCTGACTATTTTTATACTGCCAGTCAATTAGGGGCAGGTTGTAAACAAGAACCATTTATACCTGCCGAGTTAAGCGGTGTTACACCATATTCTGCTATACAAGTTATGGGGAAACTTTTAATGGTGGAAAACTAGACTTTTAAATATTGTATTTTATAAATACAACAACTGGAATTGTTCTGTTGAAGGGGGTACCAAACTGTGAATCCTAAACAAAACAGTTTGGCAAATGCATGTTTACAAATTAGCTCCACTCAGCTGACAAGCATTGAAAATAGCCATGTGGTTAGCTTGTTAGCTATTAGCTCGTTGTCACGGATAGTAAAAGATGGACCAGCATGGCGTCTCACCAACTAGGTAACAACGTAGCGTGAAATCAACACTCAACACAATCCACCACCGCACCGTTGTCTGCAGAGCTGCAAAAAGATGCTCTGATGTTTACCTTTCAGTCTGCTACATTACTGACTGCACTGACAAACTATTGCTGGCTAATACAGCAAACAGATGTGATAAACATGAGTGACATGGTTGTCAGGGACAGGGTTAATTTTTTTATATTAGTTATATTGAAAAGGGAACCTTATGGGGTAATTTTCAGTATGTATTTCACAAACTAGGCCTAGTTAGCAGCTTACAGAGAAGACACCGCTTAACTCCGCCCTGTCTGCTGAGCCACAGTTCAGAGTCAGCTTTGTAAACAATGGAGTCGGAGCGTGCTCTGCCAGACAAACTACGTTATGACTCCAATTCAAGCATTGTTTTCTGCATTATATGTTCTGAAAAAAAGTTTTCATATCTGTGCATATCTGTAAACATATACAGCGATACCGATATACCGGCGAAAGACTAATATCAGTCGATAATATCGGCTGACCGATATATCTGTCGGGCTCTAGTATTATGTGTATATTGGTGTGTTGGCTGTGAATGCATGCAAGCTTGTGTTAGTGTGGTTGCACATGTGGTATGCGCGGGTACTGAACAGTAATCTCAACAGGTATATCAATAAATTCTTAGCAGCTGGTGTTTTGTGATGGAGAAACCTGTGCAAGCACTCTGATATCTGCACACAAACGTCCAGTCAGTGCTGACATAAGCATTTCCAGCTCACTTTTTTTCAGATGCACATCTCTCTGCTTACATTAACACAGGGAATTTGTAGCCAACGGTAGTTGGACGCAGTTCCATTAAGATGTTTCTGTGGCAACTAGCTTTCCATAGCAACCAGCAATGCAGTGGCAGTAAGTGGACTGTGAGAAATCAGAAGCCAGTGAACCTTAGCCCCCTCTCTCTCTCTCTCTCTCTCTCTTTCTTGCTCTCTCTCTCTCTCTCATGCTCTGTCCCTCACTTGTTCATATTTGGCCTCAGTCTTTAAGATGTGCCATCTTGTCTATCTTTATGCCATATAAATGATCTATTATTAGAAATGTTTACCTCTCATTCTTCTTGCTTCCTACGTTCAGATCCTTGGGCAACTTTTCTTAGTCATTTCACCCTTAAGTATTTCTTACTATTGAGTTAATCATAATTTTAAATGTTCAAGTTAAAGGGTATAATTTCATCTCGGCTCTCCATTTGCTCATATCTAATGTATATCTGTAAGCTCAGTTTATCTTTCATGTTACCTTATTGAACTCTTTTTGTTTTCTTTTTCAAAAAGAATCTTTAATGGAACGTTTCAGGCTTATAGCATAAAGTTGATTATCTCAAAAAATCGCCCCTTGTGTATTAAAAAAAAAAAAGAAGAAGCAAAAATCATGGTTCCAGTAAGGCACTTATTATGGAAGTTAATGGGACCAGTCTGTAAACATTAAAATACACAATGAGCTCATTTACATAGATCCCAGAAAGTCGTCTATTGTGAGAAAGCTGCTTAACACCCTGTCTATACCAAATGTTTGGTGTGGCGCGATGCTACAAAACCAAATAACTTATAACCAATGATGCTTTCAGCATTGGATGCATAAGTCACATCACATTGCATTGCGCAAACCATAAACGACCATTTAGCTCTACACATGCCAACAAGACAGTGTAGATAGCCTCAAGTCATTGTGGTGCAATGTGACGCGACAACTCTCGCGTCCGGTGTAGATTGGGTGTAAGGCTGTAAAGTTCACATTGTCAGCGATTTTGTCACTGGATGCTACAGGAGACCATTGATTTTCAATGACAGCTGGCGACTTCCGACGACACGAGCGACAGCGACCGTTGGCAATGGGATGTGGCTGTGTCAAGAGACGCAAGTTGAGAAAAGTTTAACTTTATGCAAATACAGAGTGAAATCACGTAGCGACAGCCAATGAGAAGAAATCACTTCTGTAAGATAATGGAGCCGAGTGCAGGAAAGATGAAGTTGTTGTTTTCATCGATTTCACTGTTCTATATCATGTTTCTGTAACCACTTACATAGATATAATAAAATGATGATGAGTGGCAATCTGTGTCAGAAATCGTCAGTATTCTGAGTGAGTTTGATGCATTGAAAGATTAATCTTTGTGTTGATGTAATGCTTTGAGTATTGCTGCAGTTTATAACACTTTCCTGTTCCAGAATGCTCATTTTTAGCAGCAAGAAAGCTGATTATCAAATTGGGTAATGTACCAGAAATTGTCAAGATTGTGAGTGAGTTTAATTCATACATTAATACATGTAGATTGTTCATCTTGTTCATGATAGAATGCATTGAGCACAGCTGTGGTTTATATAAAAGCACTCTCCAAATACAGAGACTAGCGACATCTAGGGACAAAATCGCTAATAATGTGAACGGTGCTTAAGGCATTTCCTGTTTACATGCACTGTGTTCGCGTGTAATTACATCCATTTAAATGTGGCTGAGTCAGTAAGCAAACTTAGTAAGCAAGTTTTCTCCACAGTAATGCAATTTCCCTGCGACACTTGTGTAAATAACAAACAAACAGTGGTGTAAGGGGGTTAAGATGGGCAAGGAGGAGGCGAGAACTGGCTTGTCAATATAAATAATAATTGAATGAAAAACACAAACATAAACACACACATGACAGACATGCCCGTAATTCTCTCTCTCTCGAACCGTCGTCACCGGCCGCCTTTATCCCTCACGTGCCCCATCAGGCTGATTGGGGACCGGGCGTGCAACATTCCAGCCTGGCCCCGCCCCCCTCCGCTCCACAAGGGGATCTGAGGAAGACTTCACTATTTAATTCTCTGTTGCTTTGCTTTATTCCCAGATATTTCAGAGTTGTTACTGTGTTTATTTCCTTAACTTTCTACCAGGACTTGTTGCAGAATTGCGCTGTAATATTGGGGTTTTCCTCTTATGTCAAACTTTGGGATTCCCACAATGTACTTGAGAGCATATGCGCCGTGAGGGTATGTAGTGTATGTGCTTTTCCTTTTTCCCTCTGGACTCCCAGAAATTTTGGATTCTTTCTGCTGTGTTGACTTTGATGTCTGGCTCTATCCTATGATGGTAGTTTTTTGATCTGTTCCACTCACATGGGCACTTTTTAAAAAGAAGAATGGCGCTAATGAGTTAACATGGCCACATAAGCCACGTACTCCTGGAGAAACCGTAAGGTTGTTTACATGATGTTCCAAGAAAAATGGAAAAGATTTCACAATCCAGTCAGTTTCGTAGAGATACAGTCATGTCCTGTTCTACATTTTTCACTCAGAAATATGTCAAATTATGCAAGTAAAATGGGTTTCCAGTGGCATTTCACGCTGCTTGTTTGATGTTTATATAGTTTGTTTTGAGTGTGTTTGTGTGTACTTGTCATCTTTTCTCTCAAAAAATCTCTCGCTTAGATCTTACTTCTCCCTCCTTTCCTTTTTCATTCCAGTCAATCTAAAATGCATTTTCTTAAGAGCTCTTTATATGGTCTTGCTTTGTTCTGTGCTTTGTCACAGCCAGATTTATTATGTATTTCCCCAGTGCCGTTTTAGCAGAAACCACAGGAGTTCAGGAAGAGTATAATAATATTGCATTATTCTGCAAAGCAATATTGAGAAAGGTTCTCTTTTTTCATCTGTTTGTCGCTCTTTCTTTAATGAAATGTAGGGAGTCACATTTGTTCTCTGTAAGCTGGTGACAGCGTTCCTTTAAAAATGAACCTGAAGCTCAAATAGCCGTTTCAACTTATCGATCTTAAAAATGCTTTTGCAAGTGAATAAAGCCATACAGCTTTGTGTTTTTTTCTTCAAAGCATTCATCTGAGCAATTACACCATAACCTGAACCAGGCCGTTTTAGGTGTGGAAAAGATCCCATCGTGTTTTTTGGCATGGTGACATGCTAATACTATAATTGTTTGCACATGTACTATGGTAATACCATGATATTCTTTGAATTACCTTTAAATAACACCGTAGTACAGATTTTGTATCAAAGCTAATGTAAAGTCAAGACAATGCATTTTATATAGTTACCCTGCTTTATCTAGTAGCATTCTGTTATTTGAGACATTTGAAACATTAAATCTAAGCAGTGTTTTTGCCAAGGGAATAAGCTGGGATTTATGGGATCTTGTAGTAAGCAATAACTTAAAGCTTTGGTCTGATTGTAATGTGCCTGTTAATCCTTTAAACTCTCACAAGGATGGAAGAAAGTCTCTTTCATCTGCTCTATTCACTTCTTGTTTTTTTTGTTTTGTTTTTTCCTTCACTTTTACACCCCCTTAATATTAATCATATTAGGTCATGCTGGTGGTGAGATATGAAGTGAGCTCTATCTTGCATGGCAGAGGTCAGCAGTCATAAGATTAATGCAGGTGTCGAGTAATGGGAAGTGTATAAACTTTTAAACAAGCTGCTAGGATCATGAATCTCTCTGTACTGCATGTGTGTTGGTGTATGCTGATTTGAACTTGTGTCTGTTGTGTTGGAAGTGTGTGTTGTGTTTTATGTGGGAGAATATACAAAAGTGAACCCATTTTTGTGTCCGTCTATGCTCTTTTCATTGTTTTACTATGCAAACATGCGCTAGGCTAGACAGACGTCTTTGACCATTTTGTCTCTTTCATCTGTTTATTCAGCTTCTCACGCAGAAGCACTGCTATTATCAGGTAAAAAAGTGTCAATTTTTTCAAACTTGCCTCAAAACACCTTCGTTCTGTTTTATGACTTTTGCTACATCTAGCTTTTTTAGGGGAAGAATGCGATCAGTGTGAATTGCCCCATAGGTGGTTGTTGTGTGTGTGAATGTGTGGTGTTTTTTGTAAGTGTGTATATGTACAGTATGTTGTGTTAGGTGTGTGTGTGTGTGTGTGTGTGTGTGTGTGTGTGTGTGGGGGGTCATTTGTACACTTGTCAGGCTCAAATATCATAGTATACAAGTCAGTGTTTGAAATGTTTTACTATATAGATTATCTAAGAATCCAAAAAGGTCTGATACCTGAAAGAATCCATGGCGTCAGTCACATAGTCAGGATAGCCATTTCCTGCAGCCGCAAAACACCCCCATAACAGTACTGACCCACCTCCATGCTTGACTGTGGGGATGGTGTCATTCTTGTCATCACCTTGCCTTTCTTACTCCAGATGTACTGCTGACATATATTCACACTATGACTTGGATTGTGTCACGCAACTGATATGTAAAGTTTAAAAATTCTGGGTCATTATATACTGGTGACCCAAAATTTTGGAATAATGTAGAGTTTGCTCTTATGGAATGAAATTGGTACTTTTATTCGCCAAAGTTGCATTCAACTGATCACAATGTATAGTCAGGCCATTAATAACATGAAAAATTACTATTACAAATTGATTTTATTTTTTAGAACTTCTTAAACTACTTCAAAGTGTTCTCATCAACAAATCCTCCACATGCAGCAATGGCAGCTTTGCAGATTCTTGCCATTCTAGCAGTCAGTTTGTCCAGATACTCGGGTGACATTTCACCCCACACTGTCTTGTCGGGCACTTCTCACACACATTACAGTCTAGCTGATCCCACAAAAGCTCAATGGGGTTAAGATCCATAACACTCTTTTCCAATTATCTGTTGTCCAATGTCTGTGTTTCTTTGCCCATTCTAACTTTTTTGTTTTTGTTTTTCTGTTTCAAAAGTGTCTTTTTCTTAGTAATTTTTTGACATCAGTAATGTCCTAACTATACTTTGGGATCAGTTGAATGCCTCTTTGGTGAATTAAATTACCAGTTTCCTTCTGAAACAGCAAAATCTGTACATTATTCCAAACTTTTGGCGCGTGTGTGTGTGTGTGTGTGTGTGTGTGTGTGTGTGTGTGTGTGTGTGTGTGTGTGTGTGTGTGAAAAATGCAACTATATGGAAATGTTCCCAGTGAGCTCATAAATTGTGTCTCCAATTGTGTATATTGTGTATAAAAATAAATCTTATTCCTCTTTAAATCTCATCTGTTTATATATATATATATATATATATATATATATATATATATATATATATAAACCTACATCTGCATATATAAGCTTTAAAAGCTTAATTTGGTTAATACTTAAACAGAGCATTGATTCTGTCATTTAAAATTTGTGTCCCTGGTGTTTCAGGTTTGTTTATAGTTGAAAGTCCCACATTATGCACCAAATCATCAATTATTTCTGATTATTTTGGGGATTGTAGTTTGAACAATGAACTGTAGTACATCTGAGCTTTTATTCATTTCGGACTCTTGTTGCCTCTGTGTCTGTGCCCGTCATCTTAGTAAGGAAAGACTAAGAATTTTTCTTTAACTTTCATTTAATCAATTTAAAAACTATCGGCCGATTAATCTGTTATCTGCCCTTTTCTACCAACTTAGTTATCAGTATCGGTAGACTTCTGCATAGTAGTACCATTACTCTCTCGGTTACTGCCCAAGTCGTACAGCAGCTTTTTTACAGTAATACATAGACAAATAATTTTTTTTAATTACATTTATTGTATTTTTTTTACGTTTTCTTTCAATCTGAGCATAGTTGAGCCAAAACTTTCTGTTACAGAATATTTCAATCATTGTCTTATAGACCCAATTTTTATTATGACACTGTTTTGAAACAAATATGGAGTTGTTGCTTTCCAAACCGTGTGTGTGTGTGTGTGTGTGTGTGTGTGTGTGTGTGTGTGTGTGTGTGTGTGTGTGTGTGTGTGTGTGTGTGTGTGTGTATGTGAACAGTTTATAGCTTTTGAGAACAGCATGTTTCCTGTGTCCATAGTGATGGAAAAAGAATGCAGTGAAAAAAGCGACCACATTCCCTTCCTATTCTACGATATTTATCCACATCCCAAAAATAGAGCGTGGAGGGGGAGCAAGAGAGTCACAGGAGGTATTTCGGGCAAAGAGCTGTGAGTTCTTTGCCCAATGATTATCTGTCTAGCTGTGATTTGTAGAAGACAGTTTGGAAATGAAAGAGGGGCAGTTGTTAGGCTAAACAATGTCTTAAATGTTTGGCATTGTTTAGCTTTATAGTCTTTATCGACTTTTCTATGTAACACTTGTAAGTTGGCAGCCAAGTGCAGTGTGCATTCTTTGAGTTTTGTTTAGAATTATAAAAAGTTGAGCCAAAAATCATAGTGAAAATTCTGTCATCATGTACTCACCCTCATGTTGATGCAATGAAAACTTGGGTGACTTTCTACGAGGAAACCCAAAAGATGTTTTGCAGAATGCCAGACTAATCTCATTATTATATGTAGATATATACACTCACCTAAAGGATTATTAGGAACACCTGTTCAATTTCTCATTAATGCAATTATCTAATCAACCAATCACATGGCAGTTGCTTCAATGCATTTAGGGGTGTGGTCCTGGTCAAGACAATCTCCTGAACTCCAAACTGAATGTCAGAATGGGAAAGAAAGGTGATTTAAGCAATTTTGAGCGTGGCATGGTTGTTGGTGCCAGACGGGCCGGTCTGAGTATTTCACAATCTGCTCAGTTACTGGGATTTTCACGCACAACCATTTCTAGGGTTTACAAAGAATGGTGTGAAAAGGGAAAAACATCCAGTATGCAGCAGTCCTGTGGGCGAAAATGCCTTGTTGATGCTAGAGGTCAGAGGAGAATGGGCCGACTGATTCAAGCTGATAGAAGAGCAACTTTACCTGAAATAACCACTCGATACAACCGAGGTATGCAGCAAAGCATTTGTGAAGCCACAACACGCACAACCTTGAGGCTGATGGGCAACAACAGCAGAAGACCCCACCGGGTACCACTCATCTCCACTACAAATAGGAAAAAGAGGCTACAATTTGCAAGAGCTCACCAAAATTGGACAATTGAAGACTGGAAAAATGTTGCCTGGTCTGATGAGTCTCGATTTCTGTTGAGACATTCAGATGGTAGAGTCAGAATTTGGCGTAAACAGAATGAGAACATGGATCCATCATGCCTTGTTACCACTGTGCAGGCTGGTGGTGGTGGTGTAATGGTGTGGGGGATGTTTTCTTGGCACACTTTAGGCCCCTTAGTGCCAATTGGGCATCGTTTAAATGCCACGGCCTACCTGAGCATTGTTTCTGACCATGTCCATCCCTTTATGGCCACCATGTACCCATCCTCTGATGGCTACTTCCAGCAGGATAATGCACCATATCACAAAGCTCGAATCATTTCAAATTGGTTTCTTGAACATGACAATGAGTTCACTGTACTAAAATGGCCCCCACAGTCACCAGATCTCAACCCAATAAAGCATCTTTGGGATGTGGTGGAACGGGAGCTTCGTGCCCTGGATGTGCATCCCACAAATCTCCATCAACTGTAAGATGCTATCCTATCAATATGGGCCAACATTTCTAAAGAATGCTTTCAGCACCTTGTTGAATCAATGCCACATAGAATTAAGGCAGTTCTGAAGGCGAAAGGGGGTCAAACACAGTATTAGTATGGTGTTCCTAATAATCCTTTAGGTGAGTGTACTTTAATATTTGTAACATTTAAATGTTAGATCCCTTAACCCTTCCCCAATCCTGAAACCTAACCATAACTGTTTCTTAACCATATAACAAAACATAACCAGCAGATTAATTTAATCACAATAATTTATTCCCGAAAAATGCACAATTCAGTAAAAAAAAGTAGTCCAAAGTATGATGCGCTGCATCCGATGTGCTCTTGACATACACAATTACTTTGTGTGAGGTAGAGAGTGGAATAAAGTTATTAATCGCTGGAAATCGTCACCTGAACAAGCTGTCATATCTCATTTAAACGTACATCATGCAGCATGGCATGTTGCAATCGCTCATGAGACACATGGGAGCCAATGAGTATTCGACATCACTGCCATATAACCTGTATCATAATGCTTCTTCAGGTGGCAGTTTTTGAATTATGAAAACAAAACCAATGTCAGAAAATGTATGTTTGCTAGAACTAAACTTTAAAGAAGAATACATAATTCTCAAGATCATGTTGAGAATGCCCTCACAGTTCTTTTCCATGCAACCCAAGCATATAGACAAAAAAACAAAACAAGATAAACTTTGTCCATACAACTCGTGAACTATATTCCAAGTCTTTTGAATCCATTCAGTAGCATTTTGTGAGGAACATATTGGAATTCCAAGGGATAGTTCAGGCAAATGAAAATTCTGTCATCATTTAATTCAACTTGAATGACTTTCTTTCTTCTGTGAAACACAAATGGTGATTTTAAGCAGAATATTGGCCTCAGTCACCATTCACTTGAATTGCATCTTTTCCATACAATGAAAGTGAATGGTGCCTGAGACCGAACATTTTACCTAAAAGCTCTATTTGTGTTCCACAGAAGAAAGAATGTAATACAGGCTTGGAATAACATCTTGGAATAAGGTTGAGTTAATGATGATAGAGTTTGAATCTTTGGGAGAACTATCCCTATAGTTTTTCTAGTTTATGAAGTTATTGCATGCGTTGTAAGTGAAGGCTTGCTTAAAATAGGGTGCCTAGTGGCATTTGTTCCTATGTGGTCAAGACTGTCATTATCTTCCCCATTAACTTGTACCATCATAACATGCTTTATTAATCACAGTTTTTATCCGTATTGTGGTTTCTACGCCCTCTAGCCCAGATGGGTCCAGTTAATAGAGAGGGAAAAAAAGATGAAATTACATGAAGCGATGCATGACATAACAGAACATGTTTTTAACGGCGGTAATTTATGCACAGTTTATTTCATGTGTGGAAGTTGGGGAAGCTTATTTGAACTACCTCATAACATGCAAACCTTGTGTGTTTGTGAGACATTTTTTATCAAACTTTTTATTGAACGTGTTTTCTGGGTTTGAAGTAAACCAGTACTAATTGAATGGTACTTTCATTTCACCATAGTACTGATAGAACACTCTGCTCTTATATCATGGTATTTACATACATGGAAAGTCAAAGAATACCATGGTATAACCATTATGGCAGTGTCTAAACAACCATGGGAAGGGAACATAAAAGTACTGTGCTGTCTATGACCTACAAATATCAAATAACATGATGTTCCCATAATATCAAATGGCTCATCTTTGTAAATGGTGTCCTTAACTTTGCAGACAAAACTCAATAAGAATGCGCATTTTCCCAGTAACATACTGACCTGCCACTTTTCTTTCTCTCACACACACACATACACAAACAATAGGCCCTTTCAGCCGAGTTATAGAGGAACGCTCACAGTTTCTCTGGCCGTGTGCAGATTTCACATGTTTAAATTGAGTGAGAGCGCTGCACGTTTGTCCTGGACATTTCCCAGCGCAAACAGTTGCCGTCCAGATGTTGTGAGAATGGAAATTGGCTCATATGTTCTTTTATTATGTTGATTTTCAGTGAGCGTCAAAGCACAACTTCTTTTGCACTCGAGCTTACTGGCACCCTCTGCTGGTGGGATAGAGTCTGTTATTGAATGGTCCATAGAGTTTCACTGCCTGAATCCACACATTCTCATTATTTGCCATTTCAGAATGGTAGCACTCCAAAGAACAGGCAAATAAATCTGCTTTCTGTGTGAAAGAAAATATAGCCTGTGTGTGTGTGTGTGTGTGTGTGTGTGTGTGTGTGTGTGTGTGTGTGTGTGTGTGTGTGTGTGTGTGTGTGTTAGACATATCAAAACACCGCTGGTGCAGCTAAAAGTTGTTATGCTTGAGTGTGTTCATTACGAGATGAGTTTTGTGCAGTTGTGCAGTCACCCACAATGCGCACACACATTTTGTCCTTTGCTCTGCCCTTATCTGTCATCTCTTAATATATGATTTACTTTCCCTGCACTAGCCTGCATATGTTTTAATGAACATTCAATCATAACTCTCCAGGAATCTGTAATAATAAGAAATGTGACAATGATGAGTATAATATATAAATATGCACATATAATCTATAGCGAACAATCTTTAGCGAATAAACATGTAAAATATCACACATCCGTTTGTTCCAGTAATGCAATATGCTTTTTTCTACATCAATGTTTACATACATGTAAAAGACAGTGAATGTGTTGCCCATAGAGTGCTACAACCAACCCAATGGAAGACCTATTGTTTAAAACATTATTTGTACAATTCCAGGCTTGGTTCAAAACCATACATTGCACAGGAAAAACCATCTGAGGACAAGAGTTATTTATTTGAGTTTTCAGTTTAATGGGTTTGATTTCGTCAAACAATTCAATTGTTCGATTGTCGATAGTTTATTGCTGTATTATTGTTGTTGTTTAGGTCACAGCTGGCCACTGATTGATAACAGCATTTATCCATTTCATATTAGTGTTAAGTAAACCGAATCTGTCCTTGCAGTTTCCTTTTGTTAATTCGCATATTTTCTTTTTAAACACCTGCAGTGTGCATGTGGAAAAGCAATTAAAAACTTCCAAAAGGGTTTGTATAAATGCTCTCATTCAAGAAATGGACGCGGAAAATGAATGGGCCACTTAAATCAATTGGCTACATTATATTTATGAACACCATGGATTTTAAATAAGTTGTGTGCGTCAAACGGGTATCTGGGTCATGTATTGTGTGCACATGTATTTCAGTAGTCACCGCTGGTTTGGAGAATTCAGGACCCCCTTGATGCTGCAACCCTTTCAAAAATAAACTGGTGGATGTTTAACAGGAAATGATTCATGTTTCAGAATAGTGGCAGCTTGGTTTCCACAGAGATGACTTATGTTTACAAGGCACTGATTTAAGCTGCAGGTGTGTTTTTGGAAACTGTATCACTGTGATGCTGTCAGCCCTGTCTGCCTGTGTAGCCAAGAGCAAACTGTATTTTTATATTTTCTAATGAGCATGATGGTTGCTTGCCTATGCCACACTGTTACGCTGTTGGTAGGTGGTTGTCAGAGCATTGCTTTATGGTTGTTAAGGTGTTCTAATTGTTTTTAGCATGCTGCTAAGTTGTTGCTATGGTGTTGTGGGTGGTTTCCAGGGCATATGTGGTTGCTTGAGTTTTCTGAGTGTTTTTAGCACACTGCTTTGCTGTTGAGAGTGTTGCTATGGGGTTGCTAAGGTGTACTGAATATTTTTAGCATGCTGCTATGCTGGTGCCACTCCCTCCGCAAATCAAGAGTCCATGGCAAATTTGCCACTGATAATTTTCACATGAAAATGAGCTTTGCGAGAAACTTGCGGCAAATTGTCCATTGTTGCCAAAAGTTTGCCGGAGGTTCACCATTGCTGTGAATGACAAGCTCGTTTGAATGTGAAAATAATGAGCAGCAAGCTTGTGGTAAATTTGCGGCACGTTTAGATTTTTTGTAAGGGCTGTGTTATGTTCATTACCAGGGTATCGTTATGTAGTTGCTGAGGTTATCTGAGTGTTTTAAGCATGCTGCTTTGCTGTTGTGGGTGGTTGACAGGGCATTGCTATGGGGTTGCTATGGTGAACTGAAAGTTTTTAGCATGCTGTTATAGTGGTGCTGCTGTGTTGTGGTTCATTGCCAAGATGTTGCTATGTGGATGCTAAGGTGTTCTGAGTGTTTTTAGCATGCTGCTATGCTATTGCTAGGGTGTTGTGGGTGGTTGCCAGAGCATTGCTGTGATGTTGCTGAGGTGTTCTAAAGTGTTTTAAGCACACTGCTATGCTTACGGTGTTGGGGGTGGTTGCCAGTGTGTTGCTATGTGGTTGGTAAGGTGTTTTGCGTGTATTATGGCACACTGCTGTGTTGTTAATAGGGTGTTGGGGGTGGTTTCCTGGGTGTTGCTATGTGGTTGCTAAGGGCTGTCATTAGCAAGCTGCTATGCTGTTGTAGGTGGTTACCAGGGTGCTGCTTGGTGGTTGCGATTGGTGTTTTGCGTGTCTTTCTAACTAGTCAGTTCACTGTCTGCCATCTTTGAAATGCTCTCGGGAGGCTGTAACAGTAGCCAGCTGGTATGTGATAACAGTGCAGTGTGTAAACCTCACTCTCCTGGCCTTAAGAGATGCACTTGTGACCGAGGCAAGAGGCCATGGCTTTTATAGCCTCCTTAGTGTATCCGACTCCCACAGTGCAGATTGTCATTTCGAATCCCGCTCAGAGTGGATTGAGTTGGACCGGTGACTATAGGGAGGCCACGTGAAGTCTATATGATATTTTTGTCTCTAGATGGCTTGGATCACTTCTTCAATAAAAGTACATATTGTTTTGCTTATTTTATTGTTAAGCAGGCAAAAATGTTAGTCTCATTGCTTAGAAAAGTAATAGCACACCTCCTCAACACACCGCATGATTTGAGATATTATTCATTCATTGGCTGTTGCACAAACGTGCAGGACAAGTTACACACCAAGATTTAATACTTAGCGTTATGGGTTTGTACCAGTTCAGTGCTTTAGCCCACTATACCACCACCACTCCATGGTCTTATGAGGTTTGATGTTGTGTATATTTACAGTTCTGTTTTAGTGCCGTTTATGTTCAAGCTTTGAATTTTTTCCAGTAGAAATATGAGCTGGACGAGGACTCTGTCATCTGTTTGAGGAGAATTTATCTTTGGCTTTACCCTTTGCATTTAGGAGAATGTAGCCTTGATGTTCTCAGAATTTGATTTTCATGCATTTTTCCACAACAATGACTAAATTAGAATAGCATTTTCTGCTTTTTGATATTGTTTTGCTTAATAGTCAAAATGGTTCATCCTTTATTTGTTGTTTAATTCTCTCTAATCTATGTCTATTTCTTTCTCTGTCACCCTCATATTTATTTCCTGCCCTCTTAAATTTCAGTACTTTGACACCTAACTGTGTTGTGTTCTCTGTCTCTCTGATTTATCATTCCCAGCTCAGGACTCGGACTGCAGAACATTGTTTTACGAGAGAGAGGGAGAGGGAGGGAGAGAGAGAGAGAGAGAGAGAGAGAGAGAGAGAGACACTGAAAGTGCAGTGTGTATTTTACAGTTTTGCGAAACTCTGTCATCTCCACCTTTTCTGTTATACTGTGCTGCATTTGAAGATTTGTGCAATAACTTGTAGCGGTTACTAATGTTTGGAATTGCTTGAACCTAATGTACTTTTCTTTTAAAATCCACATAAACCGCTCTAAAAGCGCTAAAAACACGAGCCCATGAGCCACGTGCACGGAATAGCGCATCATGGGTTTATTCTGAAGTGCACACACACAATGTTTATCTGTCTTTAATCACCGCTTTTAACAATATAATAAACACATATGTCCATATCGACATTTTGATGAAGAATTTCTAGCAAAAAAAGGGCGTAAACATTGATCCGTGTCCCACCTACACATATTGTATCACTTCTGAAGATGTGGATTAAAACACTGGAGTTGTATGGATTACATTTATGATGCCTTTATGTGCTTTTTGGTGCATCACATTTTTGGCACCCATTAGCTTCCATTGTATGGACCTACAGAGCTGAAATAAATGAATGGAGTAAATAACGAGAGCATTTTCATGTTTGGGTGAACTATCCCTTTAAGTACAATTAACAGGTTCCTGGGCCAATAGAGAAATGTGTTAGCAGCCTTTTACCTTTAAGTGGAGTCCAACCATACCGCATGTCTCCATTTCTTTCCATGAAAACCAGTTTTACAGTTCCACAATAGATATCGGTCTCTGACTGTATTTCCATCTCTTAGCTGTTGACGATGTGTCCTTCAGCAACTGTTTGCAACATCCCTGTCTATGTCAGCCGAAAGAGACAACTTACCTAGAAATTACATAACTCCACAGGTAATTGGACATTCATGGGCATATACTGTATAAAGGTGTGAGAGTGTCTGCTCTTTCACAATAAAGATATTGAGGATACGAGGGCCAGTTATCTTTCTATTCAAATGACCAGCATAGTTTTACTGGAGTGGGTTTCTCTACACGTCAATAATGCATCAGCACAAATGCATTCGCAGCTAATTGCCCTCTTTAAATCTGGTGAAAAACCTCTCAGCTAAAAATATCCCTGCAGGGATAAAATGCAGATGTAGTGTGAAGAATGGAGGAGAGAGAGGGTATGGGGGGTAAGATCTGAGTAAGAAACTGAGAGAATGAGGATCTGGTACTGATTAAGTACAGAAAGGTGTTGTGTGTCCTTGTGAAATGTAGTTATTAGAGTCTTTCATACATGGTTTAACCAACAAAACAGAAAAAAAGTGCCATTACCAAGGTTTTTCTTTCTTTTTTCCTTTATCATGTGAATTGGCATGATTATTGGACTAGTTCTATAGTCATACCATGTTTTTTGGACTCGAACTATGGAAATATCATGTTTTTTATTTTGACATGGGAATATTTGGGGGTATATTTGCCTTTGTAATACTGTTGTTTTATTTGGACTTTTACCATTGTGTATTTTTCATCATGTTTTTAAATGTGGATGGGGGAATATTTGGGGCATGTGCACTTTTGGGCTCATACCATGGTAATACCATGTTTTTTGGACTTTTACCATGGAAATATGTTTTTGGTATTATTTCTGGGGATGTGCAATGGTAATACTGCTGTTGTTTTTAGACATATACCATGGTAAATGTGGATTTTTGGGCACATGGTAAATGGTCTGCACTTATATAGCACTTTTTTTTAACCTTAGAGTTTACCAAAGCGCTTTACACTGTGTCCCAATCACCCATTCACACACACATTCACACACCAATGGCGGCAGAGCTGTCATGCAAGGCGCTAGCCTGCCATTGGGAGCAACTTGGGGTTCAGTGTCTTGCTCAAGGACACTTTGGCATGTGGAGTCATGTGGGCCGGGAATCGAACCACCAACCCTGTTTTGTTTGAATATGGTATACCATGTATTTTGGGTCCCTTAACATGGGGTATTACTATGTTTTTGAATATGTATCATGGTGCATTTGAGTATCATGTAAATACCATGCTATATAAATATAGTAATGTTAAATACCATGGTATTAATGTTCAAGTAATAAGCACTGTACCATGGGTACAGTTCATGTGCTGTTCAGAGTCTTCTTTTCTTTGCTTTCTATTTCTCCTTTCATTCTCTCTCTCTCTTTTCTTGCTTTCACTCTTTGTTCTTTCTTTCTCTTTCTTTTTCACACTGCTGAAAACAGTATTGGACAGTCTGGCTGTCACATGGCAACACACAACCACACCTCTCCTCTAAACTGTTGACATCCTCAGCAGGCTGAGCCAGTGCAATCTGCCAGGGCAGGATCTTCCATCGATTGGTAAGGTCTGTCAGCTGTTCTGAGCTCAGCTGCTCAGTGCTATTGGTGAGCTTCATTCAGTCTGCTACCTCTCATTAAACACTGCTGTCTCTCTGCTCTCTCTCTCTCTCTCTCTCTCTCTCTCTCTCTCTCTCTCTCTGTCAACGGTTCTACCTGCCTTGAAGGAGAAGAAACAGAATAGCACTGATCCAGCTTTTGGGAAGGGGTGAAACACATTCCCCCTCCAACATTGGATTTTACAGCCTTGGATTTAAACGTTAGCAGTTTTATTTCATGGAAACCTTTGCAAAAGGGGTCTAACTCTCTGCAACCTGTTGCGCGTCTCCTTGCGGAGGTGATCAAGCTGAGGGGAGGGGGGCTGGAGGGTGTCGCTCACACGGGTGTCCACAGACGCAGTCACCTGGAGGGTGAGGGACACGTTTCACATGCTGCAGATGGTACGGACCCTTGCACAGTTCACCATCCCCCTGGAGGAGATGCAGGAGAGCGGAGAAAGCACTAGTGATGATGGAGGAGGAGGTAGGGGGGCGGGTGAGGACATGACGGACAGGTCTGCTGTCGAGACCAATGGAAACGGGGGTGGGGGAAGCGTGGGCAGCGCTCGGACCAGTGCTGAGGTACGACCCTTACAGACCCTTTTGTTTTTCTCTGTTGTTGTCATCATTGTAAGTTGTCAGAGAGTATCAATGTTTGTGACACTTGATTCTGAAGGTCTTTTACTCTTTTCACCAAAACAGCCAGTTTAACTGTTACTTCCTAAAATTTAAAGCAGTCTTCTAATCTCAACCCTTTACACTCTCTTCTCCATAGCTTGGTGTTGTCCTTGAGACCGTCAAACCAGATGGATGGACAGTATATATGGACAGTATAGACAGACAGACAGATAGATAGATGGATATAACAAACTGTAAAACAATATAGAATGAACAAACAATGAAGCGAACGATCACTGTGTTTTTAGAAAAGTAGTGTTTAGTGTTATGTGGATGGTCTGTTTATGTCTCTCTCGCACTCCTACAGCAGTTTATTCTCTTCACACCCTTAATAGAATTAGAGGGACTAAATCTGTAGCTGGTTGAATCATGAGATTAAAGCAGTGCCATACCCTTCAGAGAGAGACCACCATCTTCCTCTCACACATTTGTTTGCCCAAAAATGAAAATTCTGTCATCATTTACTCCCCTTCATTGTTCCCCACCTGTATGACTTCCTTTCAGTTGAACACAAAAGGAGATGGTTGGCAGAAACGTTAGGGACTGACAGCATCAACCACCAAGTTAATAAAATTGTGACTGAGGCTGTCAGTTCCTAACATCTCATTTTGCCTAACATCTTTGTGTTCCATGGAAGAAAGTAAATCATACAGGTTTGGAACAATATGAGAATGAGTAATTGACAAAATGGACATTTTTGGGTGAACTATCCATTTAAAACCTGTCCTGTTTAGCACTAGTTCCTTGCAAACCCTCCTTCATCACTCCATTTACTGGACTGTGCTTGAGAGAAGAGTCTTTGTTGGATTATGTCCAGACATAGAGAGGATTTAACCTGTCTGTAGTGTCCCTCTGGGCATCTGTAAGGGGAGGTTTCTTAAGAATGTATTACACCTCACATATGGATTATGACACATCTAAACGGGTACAACAGGGGTCACAGGTTGGCCCCTGTGTATCTTTGTGTTGACTGGTTAAGACTGGATTCTTTTGCAATCAATACCGAGTATACAGTATATTTCTATTGTGTTCTCATACTGTATTTCACTGTGTAATGTTGTGTTTACTTTCTGTCAAGTCTGCTTTTCTTTTTGATCTTGTTTTGCTTTGTTTTAGTCTGTGAGACTTGTTCTCTCTGTTTATTGCTTGTGAATCCTCTCCTTACCCAAAAATAGCCAACTGCCTGATCCTGTGACCTGTTTTTGTAAAGGCTGGCATTGGCCGTGTGGCACAGACTGGCACGCAAGTATCTAAGCAAATTTCAGATACTAAATGCAGTGCAGTCCAGTCCACTTGTATTCATAGTAATAGGGCACTGATATATGCTGTATGTATGTACTGTTATAGTGAATAATAATAATAATTAACAAAAACTTTATAGGAGTGGCATTGCTTAGTAGGTCCTCGTGGTGGCGCTGTTACTCACCTCACTCCAGGTGGTGGAGGACAAGTCTCAGTTGTCTCTGCTTCTGAGACAGTCAATCTGCGCATCTTATCAAGTGGATTGTTGTGCATGACACAGAGGAGACTCGCAGCATGTGGAGGCTCATGCTACACTCAGCGATCCACGCACAATTTACCACGTGCCCCATTGAGAGCGATTACCATTAATCGCGACCACGAGGAGGTTACCTCATGTGACTCTACCTTCCCTAGCAACCGGGCTAATTTGGTTGCTTAGGAGACCTGGCTGGAATCACTCAGCACACCCTGGATAACGATTGGTGGTTGTGTAGTGGGCTAAAGCACATAACTGGTAATCAGAAGGTTGCTGGTTCGATCGCCACAGCCACCACCATTGTGTCCTTGAGCAAGGCACTTAACTCCAGGTTGCTCCGGGGGGATTGTCCCTGTAAGAAGGGCTCTGTAAGTCGCTTTGGATAAAAGCGTCTGCCAAATGCATAAATGTAAATGTAATGGATTCAAACTCGAGACTCCAGGGGTGGTAGTCAGCGTCAATACTCGCTGAGCTACCCAGGAGACATCTTTGTTTCTTGAACATTTCCTACTATCATACTCATTCAAAACAACAGCGGGAGACGCTTCATTGTTAGTGACTTAAACATGTGTATCGTTACTAACATTAACACGATTGTCATAAAATGTCATGATTAAAATTTGGACCATGTTGTTCGGTGGCTGGATGCTCCTTGAAATGAAACTAACAGAAATGTAAGTGTTTAGATCTCCAAAAAAGCAATCGCAAATGGATGCATGAACCACTGAGTTGAGGCGAGACAGCTGGATAAGTGCAGTACTAAGAACTGTAGAACACATCTAGTAGGTGAACACAATTTTTGCCAAATAATTGCAAGTTTGATTGTTAGAGCTCTAAAATTGACTATCGATCGCTCCCATGATGATGACCAAAGCTGTGCAAGTCATTTAAGAATACATTTAGACATTTATTAGACACTTTTATCCAAAATTACTTGGAAATTAGGAATACAAAAAGAAAAACGTACCTTGTCTGCAGGTCACGCAGACATTTTTAATGAACGGCTTCATTGGTTTTAATAGGAGTGATCCAATATTCCTGATCTTTCTGTCTTTTGGAAAATATGTTGACTCAGAGCCATATTTAAATGATCCAGTAATGATACCGGAAGTGCTCCCAGGCTAGTAGCATTCTAATTCCTTCATTGTCATTTACATCCTTGAGATGGTCTATTAAACATGAATTTTCAAAACTGAAATTGACTTTAACCAGTCGATTACCATTGATTAACAACCTCAGAGCTCATAGTAGGACTGTCTTTTAAAGGTTTATTAGTTGTCATTAATAATCAAAGTAGGATTCTTCCTTCCGGAACCAGACGACACCAACAATTATCATATGTTTGGTATATTGATTGCCTCTTTTGCTTGAAATTTGCCCCACTTGTTGGAACAAACAAGGGCAATTCCTGGATTCAGTACACATTAGAAATATCCCTTACTTTCGTATGTGCACAGTTAGAATGCCATGTGATTTTTCCAATAGCAATGTCCCCAGGCAATGCAGGCATAATATACATAAAATGAAAAACAAGGTCAATTCAGTCTCGTTTCATTGAGGTTCTGATCCTCTTATTTGTGTTCCGTGGTCCACTGCTACTATTGATTTGTTTCATTGGCTGGTTCAGTCTGCAGACAAAATAGTCAGTCATGTTTTGATCAATATTGCAAATGGATTAGAATACGCCAACCAGACAGGCACATGTATGACACATGTACCTCAAAGCCATTGTCACCATTGCATAACTCTGCAGGACAGTTGATCACAGCAGAGTCAAAGTTCTTTCAAAAAGCCTTTCAAGGAAGACTTGTTGCTGAAACAGCTAGAGAACAGACAGCCCTGGGATGGAGGGATGGCTTTGTAAAAGATGGTAAAGGCACAAAACTGCAGTGTGGTGTCTCTTGTGATACAGGACTCTTGTCACTGGGAGTTAGGGAATGACGACAGTGGAGAGCATCTGTGGTGTGGAGGGGGGGGCTGAGAACTGATGTTTGGTGCTAGGCAACTAGCTTCTCACATGGTCAAAACGCTCTCTCTTCTCTTTATTCTGCTTTGGTCCTTTCACTCCATCCAGATTGGTTACAATAATGTTCTCAGTTTAGGTTCATATCGCCAGCTTTTATCTTTGAGTATATCTAGTACAGTATATGCAAGTAGACAGTCTATATATACTATATATAACCCATATCAGTCAATTACTAGCCATATTTCAATATTTTTGAATGCATACGATAGGTTTTGGTGAGGTATAGCCTGAAATTTATGTTATTTTTCAGTGAAAATCTTGCCACTGAGTAAATTATGACATAATATCCATTTTTGGCTGAACTATTCCTTTAAAAACACCATTATTTCTTCTGTATGTTTGTTTGTGTTGTGTACATGTAGGGCTGGCAGAGTTATACTGGCAAAATAAGTGGACAAAATCAAATAAATCCTCCAGTTGTTGTATTTCAACCGAAAATGTTTCTTCCTCCAGCTCTAAAATTTAGTTTGCATTTCCCTTCAACTCTTCCACATGCTGTTGGCAAGTTAACCCACTTTATTTCTTTACGTATGTCTTATATCATATATATCTTTCTTATTTTGTATTTTCTTTGCTCTAGAAATACAGCCATTGTTTTAGTTTTCTCAATCAATCTCACAGTCTTCGTAGTTTCGCTTGTGTTTACGCAGTCCAACAGGCCCACATGAGCTGCCTTCAACATCTGCGTATTAAATTTATTTTTCCTCGATGGGATTCATGTTCTCTCGCTTCTTCATTGGGTTCATTGGCTTGACCGCATCTTTCCAAGGAACGTGTTTGGATGTTCATGCTCTACAATATGATTCCATTATAAAGATGGCGCTCCATAATGCTTCATGCTAATATGAGCAGCACATCTACTGGTGCACAAGGCACCTTTTTCCATTATCTAAGCCACATGGTAAGAATGTCCATTAGATGTTTAAACTAATTCAATTTAAGTCATTCAAGCAGTTATTAAGTATTTTGAGGGAGTTTTGAAGGAGACCTGATCCTCATGTGTGTATGTTGTGACCAAAGTAAATACATTATGATTGTTAGAGGCCAAATGTTTACAGCACATAATTGTCTTCACGTGTGCTTTCATACTTGTGCGAAGGCAAGATCATTTTGTTTTTGGGGTGTGTGATTCTACTGCAAGAAGGCTGAGCTTTTTTTTAACCTTTATTTGCTCAGTGTATAGAAGTATGGAGGAATATATAGTATAGCTTTGAAAATGTCTTTTAGTTTTCATTTTATTTTGTATGTTGGGTGATGAGACTGACGAATGGCTTGTCTTCGTATTAGATTTTTCTAACAATAACCTTGCTGAGGAACATTTTAATAGAGTAACCTTCATGAATCCTCAGAGCACACCTGTTATTGAATGTCAGACACCTTGCGGGGCACAGTTTGTCCAATCAGGGCATTTCAGAAAAACACAAAGCTCTTTTGTGATGTCTGTCATGGCCACCACCCGCATATGCACGACACCTCTCAACATGCCATGCTGTTGAAGCCATGGGCGAATTTCTAGCCCCCTGTCGAGACTCCAGAGACTGTTGTAGTCTAAATGCAATTTGAATGCTTTTTTATTACCATGTTATATTTAGGATAAAGTTCATGCCCCCCTTGGACTTGTAAACAGTTTTTGTGAAGAAAAAAAATGAATGAATGCGGAATGCTCCGGAATGCACAGTATGTCATCAGCACAGCCCAAGGTTTTTATAGTTAACTGAATCTGAAACTAAACAAACTAAATTACCAAAAATAACCTTGAAAAACAAAATGAAAACTAAAATTCAAATTTTCCAAAAAAATACAAATAAACAAAAACTAACATGCATTGATTCAAAACTAACTAAAACGACTTGTGCATGTTAAAAAATGGTTTTGGTTTCTTTTGAAGTAACCATCAGTTGCATCGTAAACATGCCATCTACTGGCCATGAGTTCCGTGTGTGTGTGTGTGTGTGTGTGTGCGCGTGTCCACATTCGGTTATGTGCTAAATCTTGACACATTTGTAAGTCCTTCTTGGTTGTTTTTGCCATGTTATATGTCAGCCGAGCTATACACTATGTAGACCTATGTTTAATCCAGACTGGATAGGGAATAGTTTAATTTAAAGAACAGTACACAAAGTTGTCCAAGTAATTTACTCATCGTTGTGCGAGTCGTCTGCGCATGGCCATTAACTGTGCTAAAAGTGTGTCACAAAACAGTTGAAGTGCGCGTGCGTCAAACTCGTTTGTGTTCGTTCACAGTCAGAAAAGTACAAGTATACTCACAAAGGCAACATGGTCGACCAGGCGCAAGGTGATCCGGAACATGCATAAACAAAGTATACTTGGGCCTTTAAGGTTAGCATGCAATCCGACTAGCCTGCTATGTTAGCATGCTACACAAGTTAAAACACATAATATATAGCAAACATTTGTCAAATTTAGTGCTCTCAGTATTAGAATGGAATACATATCATATGGAATACTGTTTATTGTTAGTAGAATTATTAGTATTATTTTAGGCATCAGAAAGATACTATGTAATAGTATCGCTGGTTAGATCCCCACAACCACCACCATTGTGTCCTTGAGCAAGGCACTTAACTCCAGGTTGCTCCGGGGGGATTGTCCCTGTAAGAAGGGCTCTATAAGTCGCTTTGACTTTTGATAAAAGCGTCTGCTAAGTGCGTAAATGTAAACGTAATAGTCAATGTAATGTAGGCCTATTATCCAGACAAACTAAATGAAATAGTTACTGAAATACTGTTTAGTTATGACTTTTGTTAACAGACAAACAGGATAACACTGCTCGGAAGCATTTTAAACTAGTTTAGACTGAGTTGGTTCAGACCAGCTTGAAGTAACGAAATGTTTAGAAAATGAGTGGCATCAGGTCAGCTGGTTTATATAGCGAAGCTGTTAATAGCTGGACATGTCTGCCAAGAAGGCCTGCTGGTTTGTACAGTGTGTCAGAGTGGTTGATGGGAGGAAATGATCTGGATGACATCAGCATCTAAGGGACACAAGCACACATTAAATGTGTATCTCGTGGAATGCTATAGGTACTATGGTATTATTTGAAGGGTTGCTTGATTGATATTTGTATGTACATGCTTGTGGTTATGTGATGAATTCTCTCCTTTAAGCATCTTGCATTCCTCTGACAATTTTCTGTTTTTCAAAACAGACTAAATGAGTGATTTTTAGGGTTTTTCACCGCATTTCAAAATAAATGTTAACAATTTTGTGACAGGGATGTTTTGATACTGGATGACTCTGGCATGTGAAGCCTCACTTGCTCTTCATTTTAGTCTTTCTGTAAATAAGCCCAGTCTTTGCTCCTTTTAAAGGAATATTCCCTCTCCTTCTGCATGTAATAAGTGACTGTATGTGGCGTGCCCAGCTCTGTGTACACTGGACGTGGCTTCCTGTAAAGGCAATTACATGCATGTTATAATCAGTGTTTGAGTTGGGCATATTTCTGAAACAGGCTGTTATAACAGAGGACAGTAGATTCTGTCATCCTGTCTTTTTTCTCTCTCTTTAAACTCTCTCACTTACTCTTTCACTGTTCTTTGCAGTATTTGTTGTGTGTTGGCTGCTGTGTTTGTCAGGGTTGAATCAGTGGTTAGTGAAGGTTATCTTCTGATAGTAGGAAGCATACACATTTGGCTCTGTGGACTCACACAGACCAGTAAACAGGAAATTCTTATTTTGATTAGAGCTTCAGTATAAAGTATGTGTGTGTGAGAGAGAGAGAGAGAGAGAGAGAGAGAGATTCACTGCCAGTTCAAAGCTAGTGAATCGTGGATGGTTGACACAGTGTTGCAGTTGCTAGGGTGTTCTGGGTGGTTGCTTCAAAAGTGCCCTCCCACAAGTTTTTATGACATCCTTGTCTCTAGATATGGCTCAAGGTCCTAAGCTTTTTGTATATTCTTGTTTTATCATCCACTATGGGAAAGTGTAAGTCTTCCCTTACAAAAAATACAATACTCGTTATTTTCACATGCAAATGAGCTTGTGATTCGCCGCAAATGTTTGCCAGAAGTTTGGAGCTCTCATTGATGGTGGTGAACCTCCAGCAAACCTTTGGCAAAAATTAATCATTTGCGGCAAAGCTCATTTGCATGTGAAAATGATCGGAGGCGAATTTATAGGCAAGTTTGCAGCAATTTGCCATGATCTCTCGATGTTTGAAAGGGTTATTGCTTGGAAAGTATTTGCTCACCTCTCCTCAATGTCACGATTCCCTTGTTGTCTGCCCTGGGTCTCACTTGTCTTTGTCAGAAACTACACTTCCCATGATCCTCGGCCCTCATCACTGCCAGCCCTGTGTCATTGTGCTCACCTGATTGTAGTTTGTCTTCATCATGTCTCCAGTGTATAGAAACCCTGTTTGTTCTCTATTCCCTGGTCGATCGTTCTGTTACGATGAACAGGAAGGCAGATGAGGGGCGAGGATCTAAATGCAGGGTAGGCTTTATTGGACAACTAAAGAGACAAAACAAAAACAAAGGAAACACCCGCAATGGGGAAACACAACAAAAACACGAAAAACATACAAAGGTAAAACTGGCAGGATGAACATTAAAGACCACGGAAACAAGCATCCATATACATCGACGATCAACAAGGGAATGGAGAACAAACAGGGTTTCTATACACTGGAGACATGATGAAGACAAACTACAATCAGGTGAGCACAATGACACAGGGCTGGCAGTGATGAGGGCCGAGGATCATGGGAAGTGTAGTTTCTGACAAAGACAAGTGAGACCCAGGGCAGACAACAAGGGAATCGTGACACTCAACAAGCCACACGATTAGAGGTGTCATTCATGTATGGAACACGAGCAACACCAATTCAAATAATTGCCATTGTTTGTAAGGGTTTTGAAGTGGTGTTTTTCACATGTTAAGTACTCCAGATTGGAGGCTACCATGTGTTTTAAAAAAGAATGTTTTTTTGTTGTTGTTGTTTTTTTGTAATGTGTGTGTTTGTGTGACTTGCAATAAGTTGTATTGGGTTTCTTTCTGCAGGATATGAGAAAACATGTCATGATGACACTACTGGACACAGAACAGTCTTATGTTGAATCTCTACGCACACTGATTCAGGTATGACAGCCATATACACACACACACACACACATTTTTGCTTTTCTGTTATGTTGGGGAATTTCCATTAACGATTGTTTTTATATTGAGGTAATATCTTCTAACCCTACCCATAAACCTTACCCTCAATACCTTACATTTTCATTATGACATTAATTGTTTAGTGTGTTTATTTAGCTGTTTTTCTAGTAGCTGTTGTAGGTTTCAGGTTTTACTACCCTTGTGAGGACATTTGGTAAAACGGACCCACAGATATACAGTATATACAGTATAAAGTTAATTGTAATGACTACAGACCAATATTCTGCCCATCCATTAAAAAAAATATTCAATAAAGGAACATTCAGGGTTCAAAGCGCTTTTATAGAGAGAACAGGGGATTCAATCACCTCAATCACTCCCAGTATATTTTAATATAATTTTACAAGTGTTTTATCTACTATTAATGTTTGTATTGAACTACACTTACCAATTTAGAAGGTGATATGGCTGATACGATTTCAATGGAAGACTTTATTAATTTTATATTAAATTGTACAGTCTCAGCTGATAATGCAAGTGAACCGTAATACTAAAATAGTATGTCTATGAATGCACAAAATAACACAGTATACTAAAAACATAAAATGAGGATTCAGTAATGATGGGGATAAAACATGCTTTTTTTAAACATGAAAATAATATGCTTAATGCAATATAACAATTTCAGTTTCCTAAATATTAACCCGTAACCCGTACATGACATAATGACGCAAGAATGTATGTCATAAGCCAGTGATTTCATGCCAAATCAAACCCGACAGCTCAAAACACAAATCATTTTTATAGGCTTACCTTAGTGAATCGGGGTAAGGTAAGGATATTGATTTGAAAACTTATTGTTTATGTACTCAATCAATAATGGCAATTTCTTATCATTTCTAACCAGAAAATCTTATATAGTGCAGCTTTAATGAGCTAAAAAGAGAGAATCATATTGTCCCATCCCTTATGACTCACTGCAACATAGTCTAGCCAGTATATTGGCTGCTGTAGGGTTGCCATGGCGACAAGGTGAACGAGTCACAGACTAAAACATCATGCGAGCTCAAGCCATGGAGTGCACTTTCAAAATGACCCTTATTACAGACCAATCCTCACTGTTATTTATGCCCCATTCTGTGTATTTTGGGTTAAATGATTGTTACAGTCAACATCATTACACCCATAAATGCAATGAAGTGGGTGAATCTTGTTTGACTAAAAGACACAAGCTCGGGCTAAGCGATCAAGGTGTAGATGGTTACATGCAGGATAAGGGTGTGGAGAGGTACATGATGGAAGAATGAAAGACGGAGAGGTTGATCGGCACAGTAACGTTTAGGGGGGTTCAAACGCTGGAGGAACGTCGGCCAGATGTGCACTAGTCAAAACATAGAAATTGAACCAGCCATTGACCTTAAACAAACACACTGATATGCGCCAACATGGTGTGGATGTGTGTGTGAAATCTTTCCATTAAACACTGAAAATTAGGCAAGAGGCAATTGAATGGTTAAAGTATGTACTGTTTAAAAAATAACCTGTATTTATTCTGAATTTGTGAATTATGGTACTGTAATTACCATGGTTTCTACCATTATGTTACCATGCTGTTTGGACATCTTGGCAATACAATTCTATAAAGTATCTTGGAGTCCCATGCAAATACCATTATGCTTATTCATTACCATGGTATATATCAGAATAAAAAGATACCCCATTTGGTCACATTCTAAGTCCAGAAACAGACTTTACACAAGTACACGTACACAGATGTGAGCACTTGGTCAATGCGTGGTTTGGTGGAGCATGTATAACGTGCGTTCTTGCATTACTGTGGTGGTAACAAACCTTAGTACTCAAGGGAATGATGGAGTTACCTTCAAAAGTCTGTACCATAAAACTTGATTAGTTATTATTTAAGTAAGTTGATATAAATATATATTGCTCATCAATATTCTCTTCAAACCATTGCTCCGTCGTGACAGTTGTTGACTTGAAGGTGAAAACTCACTGTAGAAGCAAATAGTTGACCCTAATCTTGCAATAGTGCCCCTTGTGGCAATGTTGAGAATGCAACGTATAATTAATTGTGTTAGAAATTGCAGTCCGATCTATTTTGGAACTCAACCAGGGCTGGCCTGGTAATATGGCATACCGGGCATTTTCCTGGTGGGCCGACGCACTATGGAGCCGATCAGGGACGGACTGGCCATCGGGAGAACTGAGCGGGCCGGTGGGTCAGCTGCGAAGTGTGCCGAATGGGCCGTGATAAGCTCAAATCAGCTGGCGTGTTATGCAGAACGGACCCCAAAATGGCGCTGCGATATGCAGAAAAGCACCCCCCCCCCACACTCAACAACTTTCGGATCACCATCACACACATAGTGAATGTTGGGGAAAATGTTGTTTATAAATATAGGAATATTATAAACATTGGTCAGTTTTATTCAGCACTGAAAATAATTGATAGAAAATATTTCAGGCTTAATAGGCTATTTTACCAATATTTGTGTGTACTCTCTGCTTTTTGTGCTGCATTTGATTTGTTAGAATAGTAGCATGCTAACATCAGCCTCAGTTGGAATCAACTGTGTTAGTTTTAGTCTCTCGCACGCTACATAAGGAGCACTGTTTGTGTGGAGCATATGAAGTTATCATTAATGGATCCACTGCCCATAAAGGGCATTTCAAATCAGGCACTTATGAGGTTTTATTCTGTAAGCATGTTACCTTAAAAGCTAGCTGTCTTTGTAGAAAGTTCAGAGTTCTCTGCATAAATTACCTCTGCCTGTTTCTCTGTTGTTCTTGTCTCAGGGCTACATGAAACCCCTCAAGCATCCAGAGAACTCTCCTCTCTGTGACCCGTCTCTGGTGGATGAGATGTTCTGCGATGATCCCAGAGATATTTGAACATCACGAGCAGTTTCTGGAACAGGTGGAGGACTGCGTAAACCAATGGCACGACAAACAGACGGTCGGACACCTGCTCATTCAGTCGGTGAGTTTCTGTCTTTATTCAACAGAAAGAAATGATTCACAACAACATGGGCTGCATCCCAATCAACATTAAGTGCACACTAGAACTATGTGAATTGACCTCCCCCCATTTTCCATTGGTCAAACAAACATGTAGTCCTGCCCCAAACTCATTACATTGGTTGAGTCAGAAGCAGACATATTAAGCTGCTCCAACCAACAGAACTATATTTTTAAACCGCCACAATGGTTACATTCTTCAGGAAGTCGACTTATGAATAGTCTACTTAGAGTTGACATTAAACTGACATAGGAGAAAGTATTTTAAACTTGGAAATATTTAACCTTTCAGCTTTACAGGTAATTGTAGCTCTAGTGTTAGCATTACTGCTACTACAAATGATTCTCTACAGCAGACCACAAAAAAAACGTAATTACAACATGATGCGTTTGCTCCATTGAAACACTTTTATTTAATACCACAGGTTTCAGTAGAAAAAACTACAGTATCCAGATCCCTTAAAGAAACACTCTCTTGAACTAGATTTACGTTCTCTAAACAAGCTAAGTACCTGACTGCTCTCTACCTTAGTTTGTCAGTTTGTCGACTCGTTTTGTCAGAGCAAATAACAGTCTTTCCTTTGACGTGTGAATGTGAACCTGACAGGAATGTCTAAACAACATGTAGCAAGTGGTCTTGAGGCGGTGTTAGCCCATACTGGGGCAGATTAGGTCAGACAGATTAAAGCCCCACGCTGAGACCCTCTGCATTCCTTCAGAGAGAAGACATCTTCACCTTACATTGAAGGAACTGTTAGGAATAGTCCCTATTTGCTTATTTATACTACAAACTATTGTGCCAGTATAAGTATGTACTTCGCTGATGGGAAAGTATAGGCTATTCACTGATGAGTATGTAGTAAATTAGGACTCAAAAATTAGCACATACTACCATGTCGTCAAACTGAATGTTCAGGCTAAAGTGTACTTCGCTTTTCTGAGTGCAGGTAGGTCTAGCTCACAGTGCACACGACAAGGGAAAAGCAGTATGTTTTAGCCTCAAAGATGTCTGAGCTAACATAGAGGATGCCTATTTTGATTAGACCATTGAAAAACACCCATCCCGATTTGAAAACGCTCACTGATTGGCTCACTGAAAACTCTCATTTTTGTTCCACAGAGGCAAACTTCAAGAAATGACATACAACCCAAATTACAGTACATACTGGAGTCAAAATAACCAAAAACAAAGCAAGAAACGACATTATTAGATTTAATAAAATATCATATTATTGAATTACAATTGCTATATTGCATTCAATTAATGTGAGTGTACGATTACAAACCAGACATGGAAACGGAAGCCAAAACAAAACACAACAAGTCTCCGGCCTTAACTAACAACTGTACTTCTTAGAATAGTGTTTATTTTACGAGTCAAGTGATGAAAGCATCCATGAAAGACATTGTGCAGATTTGTCACCCTTTGTCATCCTGAGCTCGTAAAACAGGGACTGTGTTTCTTTCAGGTGTGTGTAAATTATCCCCCTGCATGCATGGTAGTTAATCATTACAGTGCAGACTGAATCGCACACATAGAGCGCTGAGATGAGCTGCCTTTCCTCACAATCTGTTATGCTTCCTACACAATACACAACTTTCAAAGACACCGGATCATGGTACCGTTCATATTGCACCATTGTCTGTCTTGTCATGGAAGTCGTAGCATTTTCAAATTACATGACGAATCGGCAACATGGGTGAACGCATTACACAATACATTTCACTATTGACGAATCCCAGACGACTCTGCCTGGACTCCATATTACGTTTCACAACAGGGCACAAGTGATTCGAGATACGAAAACATGCCATTTACATAATGTGTAAAGGCATCATATATTTTATTGGTTCAAAAAAGTACCTCCTACTGAAAAATCTACCTATTTGCTCACCTGACTGTTCAAGAGAATTGGCAATTTCTCCCCAAAACATCTCTTTCTGCACCCAGTTCAGAGGTAAATAATGGTAAGTGGTCTGCCCTTATATAGCGCCATTTTAACCTTTACACTGCGTCTCATTCACCCATTCACACACCAATGACGGCAGAGCTGCCATGCAAGGCGCTAGCCTGCCATTGGGAGCAACTTGGGGTTAAGTGTCTTGCCCAAGGACACTTGGGCTTAATAGACTATATACCAAGGAGTCGTGTGGGCCAGGAATCGAACCGCCAACCCTACAATTAGTGGCTGACCCGCTCTACCACCTGAGCCACAACCGCCCCTATCAAATAGGCACTGGTGCTCCTGCCAATGTTCCACTAATTTTTCCTCCATTTCTTGGGTCCAATGAGACTTTCTTGATACCACAGCCATGCTAGTTGATGTTCTGTTGGAGGTACATGTGGACTCCTCCCACTGAAACTTTCCGTGCCCATTTCTTGCTCTCTCATTGGCTGTAGGTCAACGCTGCTGTTGTATTCAGTCAATACATATTTCACATTGCACGGTTTGGAATCGCAGACAGGTCCAGATATTTAACATTCTAGATATCTCTCTGACATCGGCGACTCGTCTGTGTCGCTCACGGTAGCGAGCTCTGATTTGCCTACGATTTAAGGTTTTTGTCGGCGATCTCCACAAAACTGTCGGCGAGCACAAATTGGGCTTAAAATCATGTAGTGTAAACTCTGGCATTAAGGAGATTTATTAAAGGACTGTCTGTCTGTCCACAAAGACTTAAATTACTAAACAGCTCTAGTTGTCCTGACTGTCATTTGGACTGACTCATATACGAAGGGTCACGGTGACTCTCTTTGGCTTTTATTCTCTTTCTGTCCATCCTTTTTCAGCAGCCTTTTCACTGCAAAAAGTACCAAAAAGAACCATGGTAATACCGTGTTTTTGGACACGTACCAAAGTTATTGCATGTTTTTGAGTATGTGCCATTGTAAATAGTATCATTCTTTGGACATGATGCCATGGTAATACCATGTTTCTTTACATGAAATGAATTAATTGTATATTTTTGTTACAGTATACCCTGTATATCATGGTAGATTGCATTGTTTATTATGCCATGGTAATACCATGTTTTTTGGACATGTACCTACAGTAAGTGATTGCATGTATTTGGGTATGTACCATGGTAAATAGCATCATTCTTTGCATATGATACCATGGTAATGCCATGTTTTTGGAAATGTACTGTAGTCATGGCATGTTTAGGTGTATGTACCATGGTGCATAGAATAATTCTTTGGTCATGATACCTTGGTAATACCATGTTTTTGGACATGTACCATGGTCATTGCATGTTTTTGAGTATGTGCCAGTGTAAATTGTATCATTCTTTGGAGATGATGCCACGGTAATACCATGTTTTTGGACATGTACAAAAGAAATAGGATTGATAAAGATCATCATTCTTTGCACATGATACCATAGTAATACCATGTTTTTTGGACATGTACCTACAGTAAGTGATTGCATGTATTTGGGTATGTACCATGGTAAATCGCATCATTCTTTGCATATGATACCATGGTAATGCCATGTTTTTGGAAATGTACTATAGTCATTGCATGTTTAGGTGTATGCACCATGGTAAATAGAACAATTCTTTGGTCATGATACCTTGGTAAGAACATATTTTTTTGGACATGGTGCCATGGTAATACCATGTTGGGGTTGTGTACCTTGGTAAATATCATCATTCTTTTGACATGTGCCATGGTAATACCATACTACAGTTGTTACACATTGGAGTGTCATGTAAATATCATAAATAAGGAGATCGTATAGATTCACTAATCACTTTATTAGGAAGAGCGTTCTGAGTAAAATCAAGAGACTGTTGTGTGAGAAAATCCCAGGAGATCAGCAGGTGCAGAAACAGTTACAGTTACTACACAAGCCAGCTCATCTGGCACCAACAATCCTACCATGGTCGAAATCACTGAGATCACACTTTTTCCTGATTCTGATGGTTGATGTGAACATTAACTGAAGCTCCTGACCCGTATCTGCATGATTTTATGCATTGCTGACACACGATTGGCTGATTAGATAATCGCATTAATATGTAGGTGTACAGGTGTAGTGTACCTAATAAAGTGCTTGTGAGTGTATATGAAAGTATCATGGTATAAACATCTGATTGCTTCACTGTACCATGGTACCGCCATAGTACTCTTTGGTAAGCAACCTGTAAGCAACTCTTCAATTTAAGTTTTACTTTGTCATTTAGCAGACTTTGAAGCTTGAGTTAAACTAGCCTTCATTCTGTAAACATCTAAAGTGTCCTCAGTCCTTCAAAATACTTCCTTGCAAACTTCTTGAGGATGTTTTGGAGGCGTACAGCTATTGCGTGCTTTGAGAAAGTGTTTGTGTGCATTTCTGATAATGTTTTGTCTTTCTTTTCACAGTTTTCCAAAGAGATCCTTGCCAATATTTATTCAGCATACATAGACAACTTCATGAACGCCAAAGATGCAGTGAGAATCGCCAAGGAGGCCAAACCTGCTTTCCTAAAGTTTCTAGAGGTACACTTTGGTTCTTTGTGTGTTTGTGTCTCTTTTTAACACATACTAAAATTATTTCAATTTAAATCAGTATTTTTATTTGGTTAGTAGCCATGTGTAAAAAGCAGTATAATAAACTGTCAATCGGTCATCATCGCAAAATAACTTTATTTTGCTATAATGACAAACTGTACATTACTCCTTTCATATATCAGTAGATATTTTCAGCTTAATCATTGCATGTTTTTGTTAGATGTGTCCACTTGCATTGTAAACTCAATGGATCGAGGATTAATGTCATCTAGTGGTAAATGCTGAGTTCCAACTGAACGCTACTTTATCTAGTAAAGTGTGGTTGAATAACCACACACACGCATTTAAAATCCCAATAAGGTCAGTTGTTTTGTTTGTTTCTCTGTCATTCTGTCTCTTTCCTCTTCAGCAAAGCATGCGTGAGAACAAAGAGAAACAAGCTCTGGGTGATCTGATGATAAAGCCAGTGCAGCGGATTCCACGATACGAGCTGCTAATCAAGGTAACACTAAACTTACCTCTTTATTTTTGTCTATTATTATATTATTGTTTTCTATGTATTTTTGCTGAAGATAGGAAGTTTTTGCTAAATAATATGACATTTTTGTTAATGACTGCAGCAAAAAAAAAAAAAAATCTCTGCTGCATTACTCTAGTAAACAAGACGAGACCTGATAAAGTGTCAATCGATAAGTCACATCTCTTCTCATGTTAATCTGAGATTTTGTCCTATATAGCCACAAACACCAACAAGATATTTTGTGGCTTGTTTGGTTTCTATGTTGTCACATCATGCTGCCTACCTCCACCTACAGTTAAATCTCATTGGTTCAAAATCTTGCTCCACATAGTTGTTTAGTAAAGTGAAATTGAAATCATAATTTACCCAATTTACTTAAAGGTAAACCACTTATTAAGGCAAACCTACATATTTAACCCTTATGTTGTTTTCCAGTCATTTTGGCTTGGGCAACTTTTTTCTTTATTTATTGCAATTGGAATAAAATTCCTTGACTTCATTCACATGTTATCTGAAAACACACGCGCACAAGAAAATGACAGTTTTCTTTCAATTTTATTGGTTTTATTTCACTTTGTTGCACTTGTAGCATTCCTGGTCAAAAATGACCGGACATTGGAAATGAATGGATTTAGACCAGTGGTTCCTAAACTTTTTACAGTGGCATACCCCTCCAAACATTCAACATCCTTTCGCATACCCCCTCCCCTCTCTAACGCATAGATAAAATTCACAAAAGGTCATTTGAAAATATGTCTGTTTAACACAAATATCTTTGTAAAACAACTCCCTTATATTAAACTTGTTATATTTGTACATGTTATATTAATCATATACATTATCGATTGAGATGGGAATGCTAGATATGAGATATCTGCATAATTTGAAAACTTCCCCCTAATCAAGTCGCGTGGTATGCAAGAATAGCGTTCGGTTCTGTGCCTGGAATTGCAGGTACGGCATTGCCAGCTGAATTCGAGCATTGAGGTGAAGTAACTGAAATTGCACGGTCAGCTCAAGGTGCTTTTTTATGTCACACTTGACACTGTTAGCAAGGTTGAGCTCATTTGCTGAAAAAACATCATGCAACAATGTATAAACAGGTCTCTACCGTGCAAGCAAATGTGATTGAAAATTTCTGCGTGTGAATATGGAAAATTATTTGGTGGCGCTGCATGTCTGACAACTGTCATTAAAGCTTTTGAACTTATACCTTCAGTATCAAAACTCCCCATGCATCTAACCTTAAATACCAATTACGTTTTAAACTCAACTAAATTCGTGGACGACTGACATGTGCGAGTCTGGTAAAACAGTGAAATGTTTTATTTACTATCACTATGCTACGTCACCTAGCAGTGTGCTGGGCTGGCAAAAAATTACACTTGTTATACGGTTAAAAAATATATATTTACTCATGCATCGTGCGTCATATCATTTGCGTTTTTAACCACAAAGATAGGGTTATTTTATCGCATATTTTTCTGACTTTTATGAGACAACCATTTTGGTGTTCCTACACTAGAGTGCATGCAAAATAATTTTTGCCAGTGAGAAATACATGAACTGGATTTGAATGTTATATTAGACTGTGATGAAATTGAAAGAACAGTAAATATCAGAATGTTATTCGCGTACCCCCATTGTCACCTCACGTACCCCCAGGGGTACGCATACCCCAGTTTGGGAAACATTGAATTAGATTACAAAATGCGGAAATATTAAGTGTTCAGGAGCATCGCAATGCTTTAGATGAGCACATATGTGGATGTGTTTTTACACACACACAAAAAACTTTCATAAAATGTAAAAACTTGCTCCGCCATATGTAATACAAATATGTCTTATTAAAAAAGTAAAATGGTTTGTGAACAGTTTCATGTTGACTTGGTCCACGAAAAAGTCCACCCAAAAATGAAACTTCTGACATCACTACATTACTCACCCTTTTGTCATTCCAAACATGCAACATTCTTGCGGAGCACAAAATTAGATAATTTTATGGTAATTTAATCCAGGCTTGTTGGTTGAATTCTGTACAATGACAGTAAACGATGACTCACTTTAACGATTTTGAAGCGCTATAAATTTCATAAAAGTAGTCTATGCGGCACATTCCAAGTCGTCTGAAGGCATACGATCACTTTGTGTGATTAACTGATGTAATATAAGTAAATTTTCACTCATTGCTAAACTATGTAAACAGCGCTGAATCCCATATGGCTTCGATGTTGATTGCTTCAAACCTAATTTTTGGGTTAACTATCTCTTTTAACATCATATATGTTCTTTCTGTGTGCGATTTTGTCGCTTTTTTGTCGAAAATTACTTGGTTAGGACACAATGTTATATTTGTGTTTCTAGTTACCTCCTGTAGTTTTAAAGTGACAATCTGTACTAAATTGTATCTCCATTTTTGTGTGTCAGGATCTTCTAAAGCACACTCCTGAGGAACACCCAGACTACTCGTTTCTACTGGATGCTCAGAAGAACATCAAACGATTGGCCGAAAGGATTAACAAGGGCCGACGCAGTGCAGAGGAGCTGGAGAGAGAGACACGCATCATGCAGGAGATCGAAGCTCACATAGAGGGCATAGAACATGTGAGAGACAAATACGGTGTCACACCTTAGACACTTCATTTTCAGCTCTCCCCTCTGGCAGCTACAAAATTGTTTTAGGGCGTGTTCGATTGATATATGAATGCAGCATTGACCAAAGACGTCTAAACGGACCAATAACAGGAAGTCATTTGCCTAATACTGACCTTAAGCTTACCTGGTTCTTCTCATCATAGGAGCTATGCTGCCCATTACAGTGTGGTACAGGCGTCGGAACCGCCATCAGCCTTCCTTGCAGCATATCTTCATTTGTGTGTGCAACGGAGGAATTCCTGGTGCTGTTTTGACTCCTTTACACATTTTATTAGCTCTTATATAAATTTTGCCCAGCAGCCAGCATTGTTTTGGATGTTCGGCAAGTTCAGTCGCAAAATATACATCATAAAAGCTGTCCAATCAGGTTGTGACTTTTTCCTGATGCCTTTGGTTTTGTATCGTTAGGTTCAGTATTAAAAATGCCAGTGTGAACGCTAAGCGAACCAGGACTAAATGTATAATTTTCTTTTTTGGTCTGGACCAAGAGAATCGAACTACAAGTGTGAACACACCCTTACACAGTTAACGTGGTGTGCACCAGAGTTCGAATTTGTCAAATTTGGTTTGTTTGGGTGGTGTGAGTGCTGTTTTCGAACTCTGGTCCGCACCCGCAAACTGCACCAGAGTCCCTTGAAAAGGTGGTCTGGTTCATGTGAACTCTGGTGTGGTTTGCTGCTAATATAAACACAATTGGGGCGGCTGTGGCTCAGTTGGTAGAGCGGGTCGGCCACTAATCGCAGGATTGGTGGTTTGAATCCCGGCCCACACGACTCCACATGCCGAAGTGTCCTTTGGCAAGACACTGAACCCCAAGTTGCACCCAATGGCAGGCTAGCGCCTTGCATGGTAGCTCTGCTCCCATTGGGTGAATAAGTCACAGTGTAAAGCACTTTGAATACCATTAAGGTTAAAAAGGCGCTATATAAGTGCAGACCATTTACCATTTTACCAATCGTACCAAATCACGGAAGTTAACCGCTATTGATGACGTATAATTCGCATATTTGCAGATATTGTTCTTGTGTAGAAATTTGTGAGCGAATCGGTTCTTTCAATGAATCAGTCTAACTAGTTCAATAATTGTCTGAATGATTCATTAGCGAATTGATTGGGTTACAAAATGATTTCTAATAATTCTTAGGTCAAAAAAGGTTAAAAGTGTGGGAAACTCGGGTGCGTCCCAAACCGCACATTCTGCACTATTCTGTCATTTTGTAGTGCGAGTAGTATGCTAACACTGAAAATGCAACAAAAAGAAGTGTTCTATGAGTACCCGGATAATGCCCTCAGCGTATGCGGCTTGCCGTACGTAGCGGAAGGGGCAGAGTTTACCTTGAATAAAACCTAAATAATGGAGAATGTTGCAACTAGTATACCTTCAGTGAAGACAGCACCTTACAAATGTTAGTTGAATACTTTACCATCACCCCTTGCTGTGTGAATATGTACATTATTCAAGTTAAATGTGTTGGACTGAGGTTAGTTAACGTGCTAAAGCTAGCAGCAACACATTCCATGTGTTCGAAACATCACTTCCGTCAGCAGTTAAATGGCGAATGCTTCCGTGCTTTAAAAAACATCAAGTGTTCCATTTAGAATGACACTTCACTTTTCAAATTCATACACTAGATGGCTGAGTGCATAGTGTAGTGCGGCATTTGAGACCCAGCTCCTGAGTCAGTTCCCACCCTACCTTTTTTCCCATTGAACTTTGAATATCACTGCAAAGGGTTCCTTGCGATTGGCGTATCACATTGACTTTAAATATCTGATATCACACGAACACAGTAGTACTGTATGATGGCTAGTTTGTCCTCAGCCAATGTCTAACGATGTCATTTCCTGTCAGATCCTGAATCCCCAAAGGAAGTTTCTTAGACAAGAGATGGTGGTAGAAGCGGTGAGCAAAAAAACGCTCCTCGTGAAAAAAATAAGATCTCTTCCATGAAGATTATGAACTCCCTAATTCTCTGACCCTCTCCGTACGCAGAAAACTGTAGGCGGTAAGAAGGACCGATCTCTCTTCCTCTTCAGTGATCTGCTCATCTGCACCACTCTTAAGAAGAAGTCAGGAACTCTACGCAGAAGTTCCATGAATCTGTGGGTATCAGCTGCACATTTGCCATTTTCTTTTAATAGCTCAAAGATGTTTGGATGAGAAACCTCAAGACTCCCCTGAGCTGTGCTGTAGTGTTCTTCAGGCAAAAACAAATGCTGTTTACCTTCAGAATCATACTGCACCCTAGTGGACAGTTAGAGAAATAGTACATTTAAAATCTGCATCCAAGGTCCAGTAATGCACACTATAAAGTGTAATAAAATTTTACCAGCCATGAAACTGCTTTTCATTATTTTTATGATGGTAGTTTTTCATTGCAACAGATATTTTCCTTATGTCTTAAATTTGAAATACTTGCATCTCTTACATTAGCAAGGGTCAGACTACCTACCATGTATTCATGCTCCATGTGTAGTGTATACAGTTCCTATTGGCCAGAATGGCTTTATTGAGTAAACAAAATCTGTCAAAGCCATTTTGGAAAGTTTTATATTCTCCTCAAAGCCATTTTTAATTATATTTGGCACTTGGCATGTGTTGATTTGGTTGCAGTTGGTACACAGGACACTCAATGCTGGTTACTGTGGTTAAGCATCTTGATTAAGGACACAATGTTGATTGTTCTTGTTATCTACACTTGTTGGGTTTGCTACATTTGCTCAGTTACAAACTAGATCTTTATCTCATGTTTGAAGTGTTATTTACTGCAGACTGCTATTACAGAGTGCTCACAGTCTCTCCATCTGAACTCTTTCAGGTATTCTGCTGCTAGTGTCATTGACACCTCAAGTAAATATAAGTTCATGTGGAAACTGCCTTTAGAAGACTTGGACGTTGTTAAAGGTTGTAATATCATTTCATACTGTCAACACGACATGATCAACACTAATTTTTGTCATGGATGATCAAAAACGTATTTTATTAACCCTGTTTAATTTCTTCATGACAGGCTCTAATCAATCCACCAATAGAGAGAACATCCAGAAGACCATCAGTCGTTTGGATGAAGATCTCAGCACACTTGGTCAGATCAGCAAACTGTCAGAAACGCTTAGTTTTCCTCATCAGGTCCGTCTGTCTTGTGATTTACAGTAAAATATTGTTTTGATCGGTTTTCAATGGTAATGTGAAGGACTTCTTTGAATAGTCTTGCCCTCAGAAGAATGAAAGTAAGTTCTAAACATCTCTCTCTCTCTCTCTCTCTCTCTCTCTCAGAGCTTGGATGATGTGATAAAGGATCTGATGGCGTCAGTTCATCGTGAACTGGCTGAGAAGCAGTCTCTGGCCTTCAGCATGACATTATTGCCCACTAAACTGGAGCTCAGCACTCCCTCTTCCGAGAACACCTTCATATTTGAGTTCAGCAGTCCTGATGCTCGCAGTAACTTTGAGCAAGCGTTCGAGGAAGCCAAAAAGAAACTCGGTAAATATTGCACCACCTGCACTCACCCGCTGTTTAATTTTTTTGTTGTTTTAACAGTATATTGAGAGCAATCAAATTAAACTCATGCTTAAATTCCTGTTCAAGTAAAAAGGGAAAGAAAATGATTGTCTGATTTTTCGAACAGTAAATAAAGAATCCACAGAATATACAGCATCTAAACAATACTTAGAGACACTAAACTCTGTGTAATTACATTAGGCTGTATACGTTCCTTAAAACACAGCACATATTTTATATATTCTTGGAAAAACCCAACAAATATTATATATATCTACAAAAAGTAGCACATATTTTATGTTAATGAAAGAAAAGATGGAAAATGGTAAATGGTCTGCACTTATATAGAGCCTTTTAACATTAGCGGTATTCAAAGCGCTTTACACTGTGACTCATTTTCACACACACACACACACACACACACACACACACACACACACACACACACACACACACACACACACACACACACACACTCATACACCAATGATGGCAGAGCTGCCATGCAAGGTGCTAGCCTGCCATTGGGAGCAACTTGGTGTTCAGTGTCTTGCCAAGGACACTTCGGCATGTGGAGTCATGTGGGCTGAGAATCGAACCCTGCGATTATTGACCAACCTGCTCTACCAGCTGTGCCACAGCTGCCCCAAAACCCATGTTGTGTATATTCATGAAAACCCAACAAATTCTGTATTCATTAAAAAAAAAAGCATATACGGTATATATTTACAATATTCCCAACACATGCATACATTTTTTACTATATAAGTATATGAAAGCTCTGCACAAATGTTTTGTATTCATCAATATCACCATATTTTTCATTGTCTGTCTAGCCATGAACAAGGACCAATGGGAACCTGAGTTCCTGAAGGCCATCCCCATCATGAAGACCCGCAGCGGGATGCAGTTTTCCTGCGCCTCCCCGAGTCATAGCTGTCCAGAGAACACATATGAGGTGTGGGTGTGTAACAGTGATGGTTACGTGGGTCAGGTGTGTCTGTTAAACATCCGTGATGAGCCGACAGTGGAGGCCTGCATCGCTGTCTGCTCAGCCCGCATCATCTGCATCGCAGCCGTACCGGGCCTGAAGAACAGGTGAGTGACTCGCCTGAGACCTGATGTCCCTGAACACATGTGTTTATGAGAGGACAAATTCCCCAGTTAAACACTAATAATAGATTGTTAACAGTGCACCATGAGAGAATATGACAATCCCTTTACAGAAATCACATACATATTACTAATAATGTGTAAAAGAACATTCTGGATTATTTTAAACTTAATATTGACGTACTCTACTGTATTTGTGGCTATGTGTCTAATGACAAATGATCAAAGGTGACAATACCTTAGTGTGTATACAAATGGGAAACACCTTTACAGTAAATACACTATTTGTTACAGTAGAGAACGAGTTGGCCATTCCAACCCCTCCGTCCCGTCTGAGTCGAACCCTACAGTCTCTACTCAACCCCAGCTCCACATCTCTATCTCTGGCTCGTCTCTGGAGCTCAGCGAGCCCACTGTAGTGCCTGCAGCAGAACTCGTGCCCTTCGACAGCGATGATACGGATGATGAAGAAACTCCCAGTCCTTCATCCACACTGCAGAGTCAAGCATCCCATTCCACAATCTCCTCCAGCTTCGGCAGTGAGTTCAAACACAGACTCACAGATTTACAGAGAGTACGCTGGCAAAATTGTCAGCAAATAAGCACTTGGTCTATTCCTATGCAATACAACACTGTCCATTTAACTCCATGCCCTAATGTCATATTTTTGTTACCTCATATCAGTAATATAAGATGTTTTTGTGTGTGTGTATTTGTTTGTGTCAGATAATGAGGCAGCGGTGTCTAAAGACATGGCCACAGAGACAACCAGCTCTGAAGAGGAGCAGGAGTTTCCTGTCCCCAGCTCGTATGGCGCCCCTCGGCTAAGCGCGGACTGTCCCATGGATGGACGAGCCATGCGGCGGTCTAGTCGAGGGTCTTTCACCAGAGCCAGCCTGGATGACCTGCTCAGCCTCGACCCAGAGGCGTACCAGAGCTCCGTTTGGCTCGGGACCGAGGATGGCTGGTGGGTCCACGCATGATTTAAGTGTTATGAGGTTATAAACAACATGAAACTGCATTCACAATGCCTTTAACTTCCATAATGTGATGTTGGTGATATTGTTTAAAATAATTTTTCCTCACCCACTTTGCCATGTGAGTAGAAATTAAGATTATGAAAACAATCGTTTCATTTAGAATAATGTGCACTGATGATGAATCATGCACTGTGAAATTAGGGACATTATTAAAGTAAATGGATTATAATGCTTAACACGGTAGTTCATGTACCTTTCATATGAGAAAATTTGAAAAATCAGAGTTGGGCAAAATTTGGGATTTAAGGATTGGCTGCTTTCAATGAATGAGTTGGAATTCTAATTGAAGTGGCCACGCCCCACAGGATGTTGAATTGGAATTTGAATTTGAATTATTATGTCAGGAAAAGGATTTTTTTTTTTACTGCAATTCAAATATATTCAACACAGTCACATGAACGTTTTGTGACAAAACACAAATAATTACATGATTAATTTTGGCTAATTATGCCTAATTAAAAATTGGTGGCATTTCAAACCTTTTTGATTAATTTCATGAAATGTTTCTGGAATTATACCTAATTGCGATATGTTGCATCTCAAACCTTCATTATAAAAGTTAGTGTTTCTGGAAATATCTCATATGTTGTGTGTTTGAAAGAATGATATTGGATATTGTAAAAAAGAAATATATATATATATATATATTATTATTTATTTATTTTTTTTGTCTTAATTTGTCTTAAGATGGTTATTTATATCTTCAGCTTTAGTGTGTCAATAGGTATATAAATGTTAAACTCTCAAACATTACTTTTGCAAATAGAAAAGATTAGAATAGAAGAACAGGGAGCCCTGCAACAGATGTCATGGCCCCCAAAGAGGCCCCCACTGAACATCATGTCAGTCTGAGATTAAAGTGACAGAAGCAATTGAGACAGCCTAAATAGATAGAAGAACTGTGGCAAATGCTCCAAGAAGCTTGAAACATCCTATCTGCCAACAACCAAGAAAAACTGTGTCCAGGTGTACCTAGGAATATATTTATTTTTCATTTATTGACAAAATAATATTCTCAATTAAATTCAGAATGGGCGCACAAACCCTGGAAAGGATACCCGTTTTAACATTTCAAACCATTTGAATATATATTCTTTTATGATCTGTTTTGCATTATATTATGTAATAATGTTTTGCATATGTTATTAATTAAAGTTATTAGAAAGTGCTGCCAGATTTCATTAACACAGCATTTAAATGAGCTTAATTACAAGGAGTAGCTTGCAATGATGCAATCGCATTTTACAGCACAAAACAAAATCTCTCCCTGCTGTTTCCCTCTGTTTGGAGTCTGATTCTCACCTCAGATGACCTACATCTGACTTCATTCCCCCTTCACCATGTTCCCAGAGACACTTATCTCATATCACAGTCATTATCATCCCCCTACCAGCCTGTGTCCTCGCAACAATACACTTTCCATATAAACATTTACTCCCTCGCGGTATCTCTCTCTCTCTCTCATCCTTCTTCAAACAAGCAGGTGTGAAGCCTTTGTTCATACCTCACTGACAGTCCACAATCATAACAAACAGAGAAAAAAGATTAAATAAAACCGTTGGTCACGCTTGACTTGGAATACTTGATTCTGATTGGTCAATTGCAGCTTTCTTTTTGTAAAATTGGTCAACGGCGCCATCTAATGATCTGATATTTCCAGGTATTGCAAGTCATCTTTTGTGAATGCATCATGAATTAAAAATACTTTTACAAATGCATTATGTACACAGGTTTCATGTGCCAACAAAACAGGAACTTGTAATTTTATTTTACTGTACTTCTCAGTTTTCATCAAATACCAATGAACAAATCAAATTGTGATGTGCAGGAAGCATAATCATGCTGTAATTATGATTGTATCACTGTTTTTACAGTATTCATGTGTACCAGTCATCAGACAACATCAGGAACCGTAAGAACAGCATGAAGATGCAGCACACTGCTTCTATCTTGTGTATACTGTAAGCAACCTCTGTCCCATTGAGCTGTTGCCATGGTTACAAATGTAGCGTCGGCATGGAGATTGAACATCTTTTTTTGTTTTTCCAGGTATCTTGACAACAAAGTGTTTGTGTCTCTGGCAAACGGGGAGGTGATAGTGTACCATAGAGAAGCAGGTGAGTACTGATTCATTAAAGGGATAGTTCACGCAAAAATACAAATTCCCTCATCATTTACGTACCCCCACTTTCTTTCTTTTGCAGAACACAAATGAAGATTTTTAGAAGAATATCTCCATACTATTCCAGTGGTTAAAACTATAAATCTTCACTTTAAAACCAGCCCCGACCAGTAGGTGGTGATGTGCACGAAGAATGCGAATCACCAAAGACAAAAGAAGAAGAATGCAGAAGTGAATGTTGAGATTTATAGTAAAAAATGACTTAAATATTGATATTTTTCTCACCCACACCTATCATATTGCTTCTGAAGACATGGATTTAACCACTGGAGTATTATGGATTCATTTATGGTGCCTTTATGGGCTTTTTGGAGCTTCAGCTTTCTGGCCACCATTTACTTGCATTGAATGGACCAATAGAGCTGAGATATTCTTCTAAAATCTTTTATTTTAGAGTGGTGGTGGCGGCATAGTGGGCTTAAGCACTAAACTGTCAAGCAGAAGGTTGTTGGTTCGATCCCCACAGCCACCACCATTGTGTCCTTGAGCAAGGCCTTAACTCCAGGTTGCTCCGGGGGGATTGTCCCTGTAATAAGGGCACTGTAAGTCTCTTTGGATAAAAGCGTCTGCCAAATACATAAATGTAAATGTAACTATCCCTTTAATGTCAATGGAAATGATTCTAACCCTGCAGAAAAGGTTTTGATGTGGTCCATACTGGTTTAGCTGGCCTTCCAGCTGGTCAAACTGGTGTTTAGCTGGTCATCCAGCAAGTCTTTCAGCCTGACCTGTAAAAAAAGTGCCCAAAAATGCCTTTACAATGGTCTAAAAGACCAGTCTAACCTCAGTGGCCATGCTGGGAGACCAGCTAACCACTTTTCAGGCTGTTCAAACCAAACAAGTTCTTACGCTAAGAAACATAGGGAGAGGAATAGAACAGACACAGATGTCTTTTAGAAGTTGAAGATCTTTTAACTTGCATGTCGTCTAAAATATGCAGCACTCCTGCGACCCTAACCCTAGCACATTCGGTGTGAAGTTGAACGGCCCCTTAGGCTGATTTAAGCCAAAGGGAATATAACCATAATGAGTTATTTACAAAAACTCTGTTTTATTTTGTTTCTGTCGTTCTGTATAACAGGAAGTTTCTGGGACCCTCAGAGCTCTCAGACGCTGTGTTTGGGATCTTCAAGTGGACCCGTGACCAAAATGGTTCCAGTGGCGGGAAAATTGTGGTGTGGCTGTCAGAATCGGGTTCTTATCATCAACACCAGCACATTAACACAAGAGGTATGAGATTGACCACAGGCATGAGGTCTGGAATGACACTTTTGACTATCACCTTAAAGTCTGATCCATTTTGCAGCTTGTTCTGGCCAAGAAGCGTCCACTTATAGAAAGAGGTGACCGTCTGATTGACATGTAAAGCAACCACCCACAGTGTGCTTTTGTAATAAAACTGGTACCATTGTTTATAATAACCTGAACGTGTTTCCTGGTGGACAGAGGAAAACCAGTGCACCCCGACTCCTATAAATTGCATAAAGCCAACCAATCATATATGAGCTTGTGACTTTCTTTGTGTGCAGTATTCATCAAACAGTCTTTGAGTGAGTAATGAGAATTCTAACAATGTTTCGACTTTTTAAAGAATTTGTCATTTGAATATCTATGTTTATGATATTTGTTTCACTTTAGAAAAGAAAATTGCGAGGACCCTATTGTTCTTCTAGGCATTTATTTTCCGCATTTACGCATTTTTGAGGGCCTAATCATACTCGAAAATTCATGAAACTTTGCACATGCATCAGAAGTGGTGAAAATGTACATCTGATATGGGTTTCAGAATTAGGTGTGGCAAAATGGCTCAATAGTGCCACTTACAAACATTCAACGATGTGCGCTTTACGCTAAGTTTCACCTACCTGTATGAAAATTGGTGCACATGTGTAACATGCCAATACCTACAAAAAGGTCTCTTGGGCCCATGCCCTAAACTCAACAGGAAGTCAGCCATTTTTATTTTTCTCTTCAATTTTGCTCCGTTTTGCCATTTCCAGGCCTCATACTTTAACGAACTCATCCTAGAGAGTTCATCAGATCTACTTCATATTTGATTATTCTAATCTAAATGCCTTGGCGATGCTAAATTGCAAAGCTTTTGAGTTTTCTCTGTATGACATTGCGTGACAGGAAGTTGTTATAACTCATACATACAATGTCCAATCAGCCCCAAACTTCACATGTTTGATAATAGTCCTGACCTGAATACATCTACGTGCCAATATTCAGTTATAGTCATGGCGCCACCTTCTGGCAACAGGAAATTACATGTTTTACACTGTGATGCACTCTTAACAACATTTCAGTGCTAAAAAATGCTAAAAGAAATTGGAGTGACATTCCCTTGGCACAGCAGCCCCAACGTGCACCAGTGTGCAAGGGCCCTTTCATCGCAGCTTTCAGCTTTAACCTTTAATTGTAGCTTCACATCTCATTATACATTTTGTTTACTTTTTCAGCACTCATTTCAAGTGGGTCAGGACAGCGGGCGCAGTGTCACCAGTATGGTGTGCTATGGCAAAGGCGTGTGGATCGCTCTGCAGGGCAGCGCTCAAGTGCGGCTGTATCACGCCTACACCTACGAGAGCCTGACGGAGGTTGACGTGGCCCCAGCTGTGCACAAGATGCTGGCAGGTACTGCATAGTGTGCATTCATTAAAATGCACTGCAGCACGCTTCGACAGGTGCAATAGCCGTGAAAGGTGATCCGATCCTGGTGAGGGTTGGTATTACATGCTTAGTGCTATCTTAGATGAGGTCATGGATACTCAAGTTCTCTCTCAATTTTTTCTGACTGTGCTTCAGCTATTTTACTCATAAAACAATGCCATTATTTATTAGAGGTGTTTCCTAAAGGTTTGGGAAAACCTCAAACCCTAAGTATTAAACTTTGATGCTTTAAACTTTGAACTTTTTTGTGCTAAAGACATCAATGACAGCTCAACTCATGCAGCTCATTGAGAAGGGGTGTGCTATTCATTTTCTATGAAATCAGTGCACAGTAGACGGAAAGATGATAATAATAATAACCCTAAATTAAGAGAGAGGGACTGAGCCATATCTAGGGACCAGGATATCATTGGGATTAGGCTTTTTTGTCTTAGGCTTGTAAGCAACCACTCAGAACACCCTAGCAACCACATAGCACTCTAAAACTTTGCTTAATAAAAACAAAAAGAAGCTAAATTATTGGTTACAGCAAGGCACTTACAATGGTGGTGAATGGGGCCAGTCCATAAACATTAAAATACACACTGTTTCGTAAGTATAGCTGCAAGATGTCAACATTATACAGATGTGGCCAAAATGATTGGCACACTTGGTAAATATGAGAAAAGAAGGCTGTGAAAAATATATCCTTATTGTTTATCCTTTTGGTCTTTCTTTCAAAATATTCACAAAAATATATCCTCTAATGGATATTAAACAATTCCAAACACAACACAAGTTTTATCAAAAAACTAATATTTTTTGTGAAATATATGTGTGACAATTATTGGCACCCTTGTTTTCAATACTTTTTGCAACCCACCTTTGCCTAGATAACAGCTCTGAGCCTTCTCCTATAATTCCTAATGAGGTTGGAGTACACATGGCAAGGGATATGAGACCATTCCTCCATACAGGATCTCTCCAGATCCTTCATATTCAGAGGTCCACGCCAGTGTTCTCGCCTCTTCAGTTCACCCCACAGGTTTTCTACAGGGTTCAAGTCTGGGGACTGGGATGGCCATGGCAGAACCTTGATTTTGTATTCAGTGAACTATATTTGTGTTGGTTTTTATGTGTGTTTTGGAGCATTATCCTGCTGGAAGATCCAACCACAGCCAATTTTAAGCTTTCTGGCAGAGGCAATCAGGTTTTGATTGTTTATCAATTAGTATTTGATAGTCCATGATGCCATGTATCTGAACAAGATGTCCAGGACCTCTGGCATAAATATAGCACCACATTTAACTGTGGGTATGAGGTACTTTTCCATATGGCTACCTCTCTGTGTGCACCAACTCTTGTCTGGTGTTTACTGCCAAAAAGCTGTTTTTGTTAATCTGACCATAGAACCTGGTCGCATTTGAATCTCCAGTAGTGTATGACAAACTGAAGACACTTGAATTTGTTGTTGGATGAGAGCAGAGACTTTTTTTCTTGAAACCCTCCCAAACAACTTGTGGTGACGTAGGTGACATCTGATTGTAATTTTGGAGTCTTTCTGTCCCCAACTTATTCCTGCAATTCTCCAGCTGTGATTCTTGGAGAATTCTTGGCCACTGGAACCATCCTCCTTTCCATTTGTGGAGACAATACAGACATGCTTCCACTTCCTGGTCGATTTTTAACATCTCCAGTTGATTGGCGCTTCTTAATTATTGCCATGATGGTGGAAATGGGCATTTTCAATGCATTAGCTATTTTCTTATTGCCACTTCCCATTTTGTGAAGCTCAACAACCTTATGCTGTGCATCAGATCTATATTCTTGGGTCTTACCCAATCATGGAGGACTAAGATAATTTGGCCTATGTGTTACCCCCACCCCCAATATTACAATTTTGTTGTTAATATGAGGTAACAACGTTAAACCATGTAATCTGGTAAATCCTGGAATACAGAATTTATCACACTAAAATTTTTAACTTGTTACGTGTTGTGGTTAGTGTGTGTGTTTATGCTTTTGGACTGGCCCTATTCACTTCCATTGTAAGTGCCTTACTGAAACAGTCGAATTTTTCCTCATAGGTTCTGATGCTATTATCCGTCAGCACAAAGCAGCGTGTTTGCGGATCACCGCTCTGTTAGCATGCAAAGACCTGCTGTGGATTGGGACCAGTGCAGGGGTGGTCCTGACTCTGGCTATCCCACCCGTGTCCTCCAGCACTGGGCCAGGCACTGTGCGCACTCCCCTCGTCCCCATGGGCTCCACTCACGGCCACACCGGACACGTCCGATTCCTCACGTGCATAGAGCTTCCCGAGGACTTCGACGTCAACTTCCCTCCTCAGTCAGAGTCAGGTTTGTTGCACTTTCAAGTCAAATCCCTCAGTTGGGTGAATATTAACAGAGGATCTGACAAGATATTTCTACATAATTTAGACCAATTATACATACAATTTAAACCTAAATCTAACTTAATTTCTTTATATTTCTATGAAATAGAGACTTAGCTTCTTGTGTAAAATTATTTTGTTTTAAAGATGTTTGTATATTTTTACTGGAAAACAAGACAAAATACTGCACAAAAATTATACAAAGTAAGAAAATTTTAGCAATTACTTTCTATTTGTAAGAAAGCGACCACGGAGTCTCCAGCTGAATAACACCGGTTTGTGCCCGAGTTCTATTGGTGTTTATGTTCCGAAAATGGAACCCCTAGACTAGATGGCTCGATTGACCAATCAGAATTAAGTATTCCAGAGTGCACTGTAATAAGAACTTTTATTGTTTATTCTAGTGAACTCCTCGCAGAACAACACTGAAAACAGCGCTGGAGGTTTGCAGAGAAGAGACTCCGCCCACCGGCGCGCCTCCACCCTCCTGCCAGTTAAATCCAACCTGCTGGGTATCAGTGGCGGCGACGGCTATGAAGACTTCAGACTGACCAACAGCAGCGAGACAGTGGGGCGGGACGACAGCACCAACCACTTGCTGCTGTGGCGTGTGTAACAGAAGCCCCGCCTCTCCAAACAAGCCACTGGACTAGCTCACGCACTTCCCCCTGAAACCCTGCCATTTCCTGTTCTCTGATGCATCTAAGACATAAAAAATGGGGTGTTCGTTTCTGTCAAGTTGTGATATTGGTCAATGCTCTCTGTCATTTAGTTTCTTGGTGTAAGAAATCGATCACGCTTGCCAAGTGGTGTTTCCTGTGAGTGCTTTAAATATTGTGTTAAACTCATAGAAAACTTTAGAAACTGTGTTAAAAGAAGACAGAAAAATTTAAGTAAGAATTGACAGAAAAACAAGAGAGAAAGTAAATTAACATTGTATAAGGAACAATAAGTAGTTAAAGGAATAGTTCACCCAAAAATGAAAATTCTCTCATGATCTACTCACCCTTATGCCAGCCCAGATGTGTGTGACTTTCTTTCATCTGCTGAACACAAATTCATATTTGTAGAAGAATATTTCAGCTGTTTTGGTCCATTCAATGCAAGTGAATGGGTGCCAAACTTTTGGAGCTCCAAAAATCACATAAGTCATTATAAAAGTAATCCATAAGACTCCAGTGGTTAAATCAATGTCTTCAGAAGTGATATGATAGATGTGTGTGAGAAACACATCACTTTCACATTCTTCTTCTTGTGTTTTTTGGTGATCCACGTTCTTCATGCATATTGCCACTTACTGTGTGGGGAGATCAATTTCTAGCAAAAAAGGGATATACAGATTGATCTGTTTCTCACCCACTCCTATCATATTGCTTCATAAAATATGGTTTAAAACACTGGAGTCGTATGGACTACTTTTATGATGCCTTTATGTGCTTTTTAGTGCATAAAATTTTGGCACCCATTCACTTGCATTTTAAGGACCTACAGAGCTGCAATATTCTTCTAAAAATCATAATTTGTGTTCTGCAATGAAAGTCATACACATCTGGGATGGCATTAGTCTGAGTAAATGATGACAGAATTTTCATTTTTGGGTGAGCTGTTCTTTTAATGTTTTTATGAGAAAGGTCAAAGTTATAGATGGATAGAAAGAGCATTTGAAATGCATCACAGGAGGGAGGGTGGATCCTGACAAAAGAAAAAAACACTTTTACAGTCAGAGTGTTCAACTACTGGTCTTTTTAGACTGTGATTTCATTCAAGAATGAAGATGTTTTTTTGTTAAACCTCTCAGTTGCGCCATTCTGGACGAGATGGGAGTTAATCGTAAGTAATCAATGTGCAATATATGGCTAGAGTACCTACAAACTGCTATACAACACACAAACACTCACTGTTTAGCCGCACACACACACTTTACTACTCTCAGTAATCAACAGACTCGCAGTCAGAGTTATTAAACATTTTGGTTTTATTATTTTGGTTATCAAATCATTCTTTATGTATAAAAAAAAAATGATGTTTCACTACATTATGTAAAAGAACAGCAATGACATTCCATTATACTGTGTAGGTATTGTGACAAATTATTTTGTACAGTATTTATGTTTTTTTTTTTGGTTTTTTTTTTTCAGTTTTATTCGTAGCTATTTTTTATTATTATAATTTTGTTTAGCACTTAATTTATAAATATGATAGTCTGCCGTTTTCTCTACTGAAAGATTTTGTCGCACATCTAAAATCTGAGTAAGTGAGGTCTTGTTTCTTGAGTTCGTTTCAAAAAATTTAAATGTAAACAATATTCCAGCGGATCTCACAAAAGAATTCATATTTCATCCCAAAATTACAAGAGAAAATACTACATTTTATTTTGCATAAAGAAAATTCAAATAAAATAAAAAGTCACAATACAAAAGTAATCTTAATGGTTCTAAGGTGTGCTTAATTTTCTTGATGCAAAATATGTGAAATAATGTCTTTCCTCATTTTGAGGTCAAATATCAAATATGGCCTGGACATTTCTTGACAGATTTTGTGAGATTCACCTTATGACAGCTTTGTTGGTTATCAATGTTTTTTTTTTTTCCAGGAAAGGGAATTGGGAAGGATACTGGTAAATAAATTGTCCACTGGGTCATGTTACAATACATAATGCTGATTTGATGTGTAGAGTTTGAGTTCGAGAGAGACAATCTGTGCTTGATTATTAATGTGTCTTCATTTAGATTATGACGCATAGAAAAGACATACAGGTTACGGCCTTTCCATTCATTGTGGAGAGGGAATTAACTGCTATACCGCTCCGCTTGCACCTCATGCCAACAGTTTGATTGATTTCCTGTGAAATGAGCCATTTCAGCTGCCTTGGTTGATCTTGTAAGAGCCGAACGTCTGAAAGATGTAGTCAGTCACAAACACCCCCCAAATGTGCGCTCACCTTAATCCACAATCCACTGAATTCCCTGTGATTTCATTAGGATGCATGTGAGGTCATGTGATTTGCTCCAAGGAAATATACAGGCATCATTTCAAGGCTTCAGTTTGTTTGTAGACATGAATGTTAGTGCCAAGAACTTGTGGTCTAATTCTTTACCTGCAGGAAGAAACTGTCAAAGCATTTCTGCTACTATTGAAAATAAGAATCGCCTTTGCCTTATTATATACAAGATCCACAAAGAATCATATTTTCTTAAAGTCTGCATTGCATAGTTTTGTTTTTTAATCAAATAGCCAAATCAAATCGAGTTGAGACTGTTGTAAGTAACCCTCTATTCCCTTTCTAGTGAAAAACGTCCTCTGTGTTTATTGTAAATATTGGTATATATTGCCTTTTCTCTGTACATAGTGCTCTCACTGTCCACGAGTATTCAAATGAATCTAATGGCTTATTTTTTACAAGTATTGTGTCTGTTGTTTTTTTCCTCATTTGGCATGTGCCATCTCATTTAAATTAAAACTATTACAGGATTTTAAAAGAAGAAAAGAAAACCAGCTGTAACAGTCGACGTGCTCATTTCACATCGTTTTCCTGTTACATGTCATATTTTGCCACTGTGGGTTTCTTTGTAATTAAACATTTCACTGATGACAGAGTCAAACACCTTTACCTGCATTTTTACAGTCTTATCCAATGTGTGCCAGTGAAGTGTGCATGCCCGTTTACCTTTTTAAGTTAAAACTCCAGGTTGCTCCGGGGGGATTGTCCCTGTAATAAGGGCTCTGTAAGTCGCTTTGGATAAAAGCGTCTGCCAAATGCATAAATGTAAATGTAAAAGCAGAGAAGTATTCCATGATTTCAAATTTTCTTTCATTGTCAGGTTTTTTTAATAAGCTGATTTTGGGTTATCAATGTACTGATGTGCATGTAAATGCACTTAATATTCTGTATACGCCATCGGAATTCAATAGCGCCTTGATCCCGCCTCGGAATAAAGAAATAAATGGTCATTCTGACCAGGGGTGGAGCCAGGAATTTTTTTCAAAGGGGTGGCAAGGCATGGGCAAGCGATCAGTTTGTGGGGGCACAGAATTGTTCAGGCAGCGTTTTTATATCGTCGGACTGTGGGGGGGGTTGAGTAGATACAATGACACCCGGGACGGAGAGGTTTGGCGACTTGTGTGCACACGTGTTAAGTTTGTACAGCGGTGATTTCACCTCTAAAACAGCAATTGTGAGTGGGGTGGCCAATGGGGTTGCCAGGCTTCTGTCCATGGTGGCCACCCCCTTGCTCCGCCACTGATTCTGACTTTATTTCTCAAAATTGTGACTATAATTCTCAAAATTGGATCTTTAATACTTTTAAGTGTGTGACAAAGATTTAAACTCGCAATTGTGACTTTATAGCTCACAACTGCAACTTCATTTTACATCTTATTATGAGATATAAACTCGCAAATCTGAATCTTTCTCGTAAGTTTTGAGTTTATAACTCAAAATTGTGGCTTGATTTCTTGCAGTTGCGACTTTATATCTTATAATTGCGAGAAATAATAAAAATTGTGAGATATAAAGTCAGAATTACCTCTTATTTTTATTCCGCTGCTGGATCCAGATTTCTAAATATTTAGTTCACATCATTTACTTTGATGCTCCTTGACCCCACCTATATGGGCCTGACTTTACTTTGCTTTTATTAGTTCAGATTTTCAGTCAAAAATTTTCCCTTAAAAGTGGGTAGTGTGGGAGTTTTTTTATTTTTCATTTAGGGGGAGGGCACTTTCTCATTCTAGAGGGCATTTTATTGGACAAACCATTGTGAAGCGCAAGATGGCTCATCAATATCTGTGGTCTGGTTTCCCAGAAAAGAAAACTGGGCAATGTGCATCTGCTTTAACTTTTTGTCAACTTTTAAATGTACACTTGTACATGGATGACCTCAAAGCTAACGTAGACTTCATGGTGTGTTGAACACTGATGTGAACATATCTTGCTTAAATTACAACCCACACAGAACTAACCCCGTACTTGTGTTGCTCATAGCTTAATAGCACAGTGTTTTGAATTGCTCTCCAGTGTCCATACAAACTAAATGAAATACACCAGGCCAATTCACATCATTACACAGGGAAATAGTTGTGTGGCAGCACAAAGAAAGCCTTATAATCTCACGCAATGGACATTCATCGGCCAAATGCTGTTCATGGCTTTCGTGAAAGATTGGGTTTTATTCTGATGCAGTTGATGTGAAACCAAAGAATGATGTAGGCTTTCTATTGAAGATTTCTCTCAGGTTACAGAGTAACTTCAGGTCCATTCAAACCATAAAGCTTATCCTCTCTTTCAATCGTATAATTAAGACCCAAAACATCTTTTAAGGTCTTTAGAAGCATCAACGGATCAAAATACTCAAATAAGATCAAATGAACATGCACATTCTGTATGGGCGAGGAGAAAAAGGATGTTTTGTGCCATTTAGTATGTACATTATTAATCACAGGTTTTGGGTTTACACTTGAGTCTTTATGAATTTGATTGCAAAATCTTTTTTTATATATAATGGATGAATTGGAGTAGAGAGTGTAAAGGAAAAGGAGCCAAAAAGTGTCCAGCATACATGGGAACTCAAATACTGAATACTTCACCCAAAAATGAAAATTCTCTCATCATTTACTCAACCTCATGCCATCCCGGAAGTGTATGACTTTCTTTCTTCTGCTGAACAAAGATGGAGATTTTTAGAATATCTCAGGTCTGTTGGTCCATTAAATGCAAGTGAATGGAGACCAAATCTTTTAAGCTGAAAAAAGCACATAAAGGCAGCATAGAAGTAAACCATAAGACTCCAGTGGTTTAATCCATGTCTTCTGAAGTGATCTAATCAATTTTGGGTGAGAACGGACCAATATGTAACTCCTTTTTCACTATACATCTTGCCATTACAGTCTCTTGGCAGGATCATAATTTAAAGATCGATTACACTTCCTAGTGCTTAACACATGCGCCGAGTGCTAGATTGCACTAGGAAATGTAGTCAAGCTTGTAATCATGTTTGCCAAGGAGACTAAATTAAATTATTTGTCAAAATTAAAAAAAAAACAAGTTATATTTTTGTCTGTTCTCACTGTAACCTCATTTGGGTCACTTCAGAAGACATGGATTAAACCACCGGAGTCATATGGATTACTTTTATGCTGCCTTTATGTGCTTTTTGGAGCTTCGAAGTTTTGGTCACAATTCACTTGAACTGTATGGACCTACAAAGCTGAGATATTCATCTAAAAATCTTCGGTTGTGTTCTGCAGAAGAAAGTCGTAAACATATGGGATGGCATGTGGGTGAGGAAATTATGAGAATTTTCATTTTTGGGGTAATTATTTCCTTTAAGAAGCATCTCAGAACGTACCTGATGAAGTTGGTTGAGAGAATAACCATAGTGTGCAGAGCTCTAGGCAAAGGCTGACTACTTTAAAGAAGCGGCAATATTACATAGTTTTGATTTAAACATTTTGGTCACTTCATAATTTCCATGTTTCCATTTGTGTTATTTGATGTAGGCCTATTCTAAAATGTGGAAAACTGTAAAAATACACAATGAGAACGCTACTATTGGTCTTTAAGGAATATTCTGGGTTCTATAAAACTTAAGCTCAGTCGACAGAATTTTGTGGCAAAATGTTACTTACCACAAAAAAATATATTTTGACTCATCCCTCCTTTTCTTAAAAAAAAGAAACAAATTTTGATGTTACAATAAGGCACTGTACAATGGAAGTGAATGGGGAAAATGTGAAGCTTATATTTTATAAAAGCACTTCTGTTAAAACGTGTGTATTATTTGAGCTGAAAAGTTGTGTAAATCATAGTTTTTCAGGATTACAGGATTTACTGCGTTTTCATGGCAACAGAGTTGTAAAATTGGCTAACTTTACACAGAAAGGGTTAGTAAGCGATTTCACCACAATAAAATCATGTTGACACATGTATACATCTTGTGGTTATACATTTGAAACAGTGAGTTATTACATTTACAGATCATCCCGATTCGCTTTCTTTGTAAGTGCCTGTCTGGAACTGATTTTGCCCCCTTTTTGTTTTTTGTTTTTTTTTAAAGAAAAGGAGGGGAGTCAAAAGTAGCCTACTTTTTGAGATTATCAACATTATGCCACAAATGCAGTGGACTGAATTTAACTTGTATTAAACCTGGAATACTATCTTAATTTCTACCTTATTTTCTTTAATTCTGACTAAAATCAACAGCCAACAAAATGTTAGGCCTATTTGTTGCACCCCCCTGTGTTTGTCTTTAGTGTTCATTGTACTGACACTGATAGTTTCCCCTATGTTCTATTCAGGCTGTGAGTGACGCACCCGGAATGACGAGAGTTAGTGTGAGAATTCCGTTAAACCGCCCTGCTGCGTGTGCTCTTGGGGCACGGGTGCATTCCACGCATAGACTCGTGAGCTGAGAGAGAGAAAGAGAGGAGATGGGATTAAAGTTATCAAAAGAGTCTCATCTGTCTTTTTTCATAAACATTCCAATACAGCAAAACTCCCCTATTTGCTGTGACCTCAAATTTGCAGTGCCATGGTTAGAAATTTCGGAATATTAATAAATGAAATAACAAAATTTTAAAACAAGTGTCATGTATTTTAAAGAAAGATAGCACAAGCCCACTTTTTTAGGTAAAAGCTTTTGCAAAAAGAAGTTTATTTGCTTAGGTTTGATTTGATTAAACAATAAATGTACTGTTTGTTCAAAGCGAAGACAAAAAGTATTGTGACAATTTGTGGTTGTGAAATGTTTAGTAGTGGAACATGTCCCTATATTTAATATGATGAACTAAACTTTGAGGGGAACTCAATTCATACATCCATTAAAAATCACCTTGATTCCACCTGCTTAAATGTAACTGCAAAATGACTCCTATACGTAAAGTTAGTTCTAAGAAAAGCTCTAGCATCATTTGTTTGCAGATGCCAGATGCAGATTTGATTTATCTAACATTGATTTACTGTATTTTGAAGTGCAACTTAGACGAAAGTCTTCAAATGCTTTTTGGGGCCAAAAATAAAATGCTGGATAACCATGGCACTCTTATTAATTAAAAAGCCTTTATTATCACACAGCTTAATACAAAAGGAAAAACAGCTGTCATACACATTTCAGCGTGAGCCTTCCACAGGGAGAGTAAGAGTAAGCCACTGTATCCTCTACTTGGAGAAAATCATGTCAGAGTGGCAGCAAAATATGTTTGCATGTCTCTGTATGCTATAAGAAACTCGGATTGGGAATTGGATTTATTTGACCATAAATTACTCACCCATATGCCGTTCAGGATGTATATGACTTTCTTTCTTCTGCAGAAAACAAACTGAGATTTTTAGAAGAATAGCTCAGCTCTGCAGGTCCATACAATGCAAGTGAATGGTGACCAAAACTTTCAAGCTCCAAAAAGCACATAAAGGCAGCATAAAAGAAATCCATATGACTCCAGTGGTTTAATCCAGTCTTCTGAAGTGATCCAAATGATTTTGGTTGAGAACAGACCAAAATGTAATCTTGTGATTGCAGTCTGAAGACATGATCATGATTTCAAGCTCGATTACACTTCCTAGTGCTTGATGCATGGGCAGAGCGCTAGATGATGCTAGGTGGTGTAATCAAACTTAAAATCATGATCGCAAAGTAGACTCCAGATGTCAAGATTTATAGTAACAAATTAGTTATGCTTTGGTCTATTTTCACCCAAAACCAGAGCTGAACTGGTAATCTGGCATACCGGGCATTTTCCCGGTGGGCCGATGCATTTTGGTGCCGATCAGGGGCGGATTGGCCACAAAACGTGCTGAATGGGCCGCGATCAGCTCAAACGAGCCGCCGCGTTATGCAGAACGGACCACAAAATGGCGCTACAATATGCACCCCCCCATGTAAAATCCCAGGCCGATTTTTATTCCACTCCAGCTCTGCCCAAGACCATTTGGATCACTTCAAAAGACATGGAATAAACCATTGTAGTCTTATGGATTACTTTTAGGCTGCATTTATGAGCTTTTCGTCTTCAAAATACATTTTGTGTATAAACTGTAATATTACAGTACACACTGTTATGAAGACCCATAGTAGGCTCCTCCAGTGATCAGACCGAGAAGAAACTGCACTGCAATGAATGAAGAGAGAGAGAGAGAGAGAGAGAGAGAGAGAGAGAGAGAGAGAGAGAGAGAGAGAGAGAAAGAGAGAGAGAGTTATTGAATTATAGATTAAGGTGTAGTTCTGTTTTTATGCTCTGCTTTGGCAATATTGTATTGTTTACATTCATGGTAATGAAGCCCCTTTTAATTGAATAGAGAGAGAGAGAGAGAGAGAGAGAGAGAGAGGTGGGGTGAGTACAGCTCATATTACAGTACACACGCTGTGACGTGTTTCTCTTTCTTTACTTTGTGTCGGTTAAAATTTTGGATGGCACACAGCTCATCTATGCGGTTCTTCGCCGGCTCCTCTCTCTCTCTCTCTTTCTTTGTCTAATTATAGATCACATCAGCCAGACCATGATTATAGCACTCTTATGATTTCAATGTAAAAAAACAGGTAAGATACAAACTTTATTCTCTATGTGTGAATGTTGCCTGCGTGTTATAGCAGGGCGGATGCGTCCTTTTCGCGGCATATTCAGTGTCTTACACGATGGATACAAAGTGTGAATTCTATATTTTGGTGTTTAGATTTTGATATATGACGAGTTCGGCTGATATCTCAAATGAAATACAATGTAACATTCCAAACTGGTGACAAAAGAAATGTGCCCTGTTGAGTTTAATTTTAGTTTTCTGTCTAACTCATCATCATACTGATGTATAAATCATAATAACACTTTAATTACGTTTATTATGGGCTGTAGAACACAATGAGCCGCAAGATGATGTAAACACACTCTTTATTAAGCATTTATTAGGATTGTAAAAGTTCTAGAAATACAGTAAGCGAATCTGGTAACACTTTCATTATTACATTGTTATAATGCTAAAAAAACAAACACATTAATTTACATTCAAATAAGTATAATGTAACGAAACTTTAATTCATATTATATATATATATATATATATATATATATATATATATATATATATATATATATATATATATTTTTTTTTTTTAAATGTACATAAGCCCTACAAAAATGTACCATATCATTATAGTTTCCACCAAAATGTCATTGTTATTCCAGTTAAATAATAAATACATGATATCTATGATTTTACAGTAGTGCTAGTACTATAATAGTAACTGATATTTTTGCAAAAACTATGGTTGCCTTGGTATATTTTAGTAATCTGTTAAGATTATTTAATGTTGGTAATGAAATTTAGAATAAAGTGTTACATTTTCATTTAATTAAGATCAACTCTGATTTTATGACTATATAAAAGCAGCCTGAGTCTGCTAAGAAAACTATTAGAAAAGCTCATTTTAATATCTGTGTCATATACATTGTACAGTGTACCAAATGACACTGAGTGTCTGTAAATTCTGATGCATGACAACCGAATAAGGAACTGCATTTATTGTTGTTATAAAACAATGTTATACAGTTTTTTATATATGACTCGTCATGTTGTCATCCACTTCACTTTAACAAATCATTCAGAGATCCTGAACTGTTCTAGTGAACTGAGGTAACTAGCAGAATGAAGCGATCTTGTTTAAATACACTTCATAATGATGCGTCGCCCACTGGCAGACTTGCACACACATACACGCACACACACCCTGGCACCAGACTTTGACACGCACTGCCCCAGCTGTGGTTTTTACCAGCTGAAAACACGTTTGTACTGGATGCATAATTAACAGCCTGCACTATAAAGAGATATACTGTGTTATAAAACATTATACAATATATATTTAGGCCTACAGGCATTGTAAATGTCGGCATTCCAATATTCTAAGGTAAAAGTTTTTAATTTACAAAACGCCACCTTTGTCATAATAATTAACATCGTTTGAAAATGCTCCATACATATTAAAGTGATACGCAGTGTTGGCACAGACCCTGGACTTTCAGAAAGCGTAAGTCTTAATTGCCATGGCTTTGTAGTTTGAGAGCTTTTTTTCTCAAGCTGTCTAAACACGGTTTATGCTTATACTTGAAAAAATGTGAAATATTGTTGCAGTGTTTGGCATTGCTTTATGAGGGCCCAGCAACACTTTAGTAACTTTTAGGCTCATAAAACAGTGTGATGAAAAGCTTGTAAATGAGACTAAATTTTCTCTCCTTTTCTGTTCCATGGAAGAAAGAGAGTCATAAGGGGCTTTGTAAATTATGAAATCATTTTCATTTTTGGGTGAACCCTCCATTTAGTAGTCAATCTTTTAATCAATATTTTCATTAAACACAAAAAATAATTTCCCATTGTATAATTTGACTTTTAATGTTGCGGAATGCAGTGTTTGCATAGCAGTCTGTGCATTTCTTACATGTATGCATCATTTTGTTTTGATAGAGTTAATTTGCTCATCCTCATGGAAAGCAGACATCCGGTTGTTTCAAATTCTGTAAGTGTGATGTCCAAGCAAGAACGGACTCTGCCCGGAACCCTGAAAGGTCTAGCTTGGTCTCTTATATGTAATTACCCATGCTCCTTTCTTGACCTAGACTGGAGCGAGAGCACCAGTTCCAACTTTTGAAGTGGGAGTTTCATTGCAGCCTTCACCCTCTGACATTGGGCACGCTCCGCTAAAATTTGGATGAAAAAGTGGTCTGGGCGAAATCCATTCTGAATACAGAAATCAATGGTTTAACTAAAGTTGCATTACTTGTTGGGCGGTTTTACCAGACACAAACCTTCTTTTGCGTTCAGACGGGCTACCTGTGTTGGCTGCAATGTTCGTATTGACCTTTGTGTGGTTTGGGCGCTGCTGACACACGGACTGCAATGACCCCAGGTCAGCAGGGATTGACTGTTTCCACATGAGTTCTGCTGACTGTGCGAGCCCTGCAAATGAACATACGTTTACTACTGCACTGTCAGCATTACATACAGTAACTACAGTCGTTTTCTGAAGAGAATGTGAGTTGGCTAAAGTTGTCTCCACAATGCTGGTGCGCTGCTAGGTGATTGCTAGTAGGGTATTCAGTGTTTTTGCTTGGTGGTTGTTTTCTGACCCAAGTCAAAAAAGCCCATCCCCAAGTCTCAATAGTCATGCTTCTATACCATTTCAGACACTTCTTGGAGGTAACTGTTGCCAATAATTTTCCCATTCTAAAGGGATATTTTTGTTTACGCAGTTTATGTGCATTTCTTCTTATCAAATGTTGGAGTTTTTATTCACGTTGTTGTTTCCATCAAGCTTTTTTATGGGATATACTAAAATTTGCATTAAAAATGTGGATTGAATCCCAGCTTATGAAATTCTGGTTCTTTAAAAACATCTCGGAGTTAATGGTATGGATGGGCATTATTGAGTAATTTTGTAGTTGAGTAACTCTAACCCACAAATTACTTATAAATTAAAAAGTTAAAAATAAGGTGAAATACATCCATATGTAAAGTACGTGACATTGATATTTAGTTTTATTCACAGAAGTTACTGAGAAAGGTTTCAAAATAAGCAAATTTCATCAAACTCTGTTTTGGGGAAAAACAAAAATATGCATAAAAAAATGACAAATAATAATAGAAAAAAACATTTGAACTCATCAGGAGCTTACATAGAAACCAATGCTGATGGCATTATGGTAAGGCACATATATAAACTCTTAAGTCGATCACATTTTTAACATTTGTGAAACATTTTAGCATTTCAAAAAGTCATTTTACGATATTCAAATAGTGTTTTTAATAGTCGACTTGCTGGTGCAGAACGAGTGCTCGATTAGTCAATTACTCGTGCACATCACTAGTTAATGGGACTTTTATGTCCTGTTTTATTGTCTGCCAAGCCAAAATCGTAAATCTGTTCGCTTAGAAAACAATGGACAAAACAGTATATGGCTTGAGCGTTCAACCATGCGCTAGACATAAGGGTAATGTGAAAAAGGGAAGTATACCCTTGCCTCAACTCTGAGTATAAGTAATAGTAATAGTGATGTTTGCCTTAGCAAAAATCATTAATAAATCATACAGAGGAGGAATGTATGTTATCACCCTATAACTTAGCTGACATCATTGTTGCAAATAAATATGAATTAAATCCTTATGTTGAGCTGAGATTCTCACAGCTTGATCAGCAAAATTGCTTGGAGATAGGTTTGGACTGTAAAATGCAGACAGGCTGTTGCTGAATTTGTAAGACTGCTGGAAAACTAAGAGAAAGGAGAAGAACCTTGGGGGGGACACAATCTCATTATTTCGGTCAGAAAATAAACTGTATGGAAATGCTTTTTTTAATGAGAGAATGGAACAATCCCTGTTTCCAAGGGGGAATTCCACCTTCCCAGGCCAGTGAGAGCAGGAATGTTAAATGCATCCATATGCAAGCACAACGTCAACGAGGAGGCCTTGATTTTGAAAAAACAGAGGAAATCTGTTTAGATGTAGAGGCTTTCTGATTTGAGAATTTGTATGCCTTGACAAAGGAAGCACGTCTTGCTATGTAAGTTGGTTATCAAACTCTTCCGATCAAGTTAAAGGTCTCAAATGAAGAAGGTTACAAACTTTGCCTTTGGTTGGTCACCCACTGTCTGACTCAGTATCTTGTTGAATTTGTAATTCGTCTTTGCTTTAGGAATGTCACCTGTGCTGCCTGGTGCTAATTAATGGATTAGCACTTTGTGCAGTGTGCCAGCCAAGGTCATGTGGCCCTTCCATCTGATGGGAGTGTGGGGGTGACTTCCTGTCACATGTATGTCAGTGCCCTCTAATGACACCCTGAAAGACTCTGAGGCCTGAACCAAATGTGGCTCTGACACCAAGTGCTGTGTCATCACTTTCTGAATAGCAACAGTCTCCCTTTATGTTGGTCTTTGTGGCGATGTGTGCTGCTGTAGTGTAAAAGTAAATGTACAGTAACTGTTGCATGGACGCATCTAGCATGAGGCACAGTAAGCTCTCTATATGGGGATTTTATATGTATCTATGAGGTTTAGAAGATAACTGTAGCTTGCTAACAACTGCATATTGCTTATACTCAGGGTAAGGGTTTTTAAATAATGACGATTCATAGTTACCAAGGGCTGTCAAGCTACAAAATTTACAAAAAACACCATTAAAGTAGCCCATCATCACAGTTTCTTCTATAGTTACAGATTTAGCAGATCTCTGTTGCCTTATAGGCCATAATGTCACACCGTCAATCAAACAAGTGGAATCCTACACCAATGAGACTCTGTCTGACAGTGTCATTTTACATTCTCTGCCCAGCTTGGGTTTACTAGAGTAAAAAACATAATGGAAAACTACAAACAAGAGTAGACAAGTAAACAACAAACACATTTAAACATAGACACATCCTAATACTTATGAGACAATTATGTATTTAATGTATTTATCCTCAGCAATATTTATGTTGTGAATGGTTCAATCTTATATGTGGTACGTACAGTATATAATAGCAACTTGTATCTATTGGCACAGTCCCTGTTATTTTAGGTATGACATTAAGGGCCTTATTTTGGACAAGCAAATGGTTTATCTCATACAGTAATTGTTTTTTGTCCAGGAGAAACCACAGCAGAATGATGCACACGGCACATAATCCTGTTTTTGTATCTCAGAACTAGTCTTTTAACACCAAAAGGTCAAAAACAGGAAAGTGAGGCACTTCAAAACAAACAACAACACCTTATTTACCTCTACCTTTTATTTGACTCTGAAAAAAAATGCTATTTAAATGTTAAGTCATTCGTACTGATTTCACATAAACATAATTTTACTACTCTCCTAGGTTACTGTTTTTCCCAGTATTTGTTACTTCCCTGTTGGTTAGCTGGTCACACAAACTGGTTAGGTTGGTCTGCATTGATGGTTTTACAACAATTTTGGACACTTTGCAGCTTGGCCAGGCTGGGAGACCATCTGGCTGAACAGATAAACCATCTTAAACCAGCTAAGACCAGTAAGCCACTAGCTTGGAAGTTAGTTAGATATTTTAATGAGTTTGGCCCTCTAATTACCTTCAATGTTGGGGGGTGTGAATCTCTGGTGTGTTTTGTTGGTTTTAGTGGGGTTTAGGGCAATTTTCATGTCGGCCATTCTGGAGGACCAGCTTAAACTGGCTAATACCATCAAGCTACCTTAGGCTGATTTAAGCTGTTTCTTTTAGCAGTGTAGTTACATATTTAAAATGATATTGCCCCCTTTGAATAGCTGAATCACTGGTCTGTTTTAAGGTTTTAGAGGGATTTCGGACACTTTCCAGGTTGACCAGACTGGGAGACCAGCTTAAACCAGCTAAGACCTGCCAACCATCTTAGGCAGGTATAAATTGTGTTTTTGTCTTGTGTTTTCCCCCAGCCGGATAGGCTATGTATATATTTAAAAGGGTATTTAAATATCTTCAGTGTTAGAGGTGTGAATCTTTGAGTTGAAAGTGAATCGATTTGATTCACTTTTCAGTCAAAAGCAGAGTAGACCCAGTATTGCCACAGTGATCCATACAACCTTGGTTTCCCCTGTTAGTGTACTATTTTAGTTGTAGATGCATGTTTCTCCATAAGAAAAATGAAAGCCTTTCAGTCAAATACAGATCTACTTTCGTCTCTGTCTGATGAGGTTTTGATTCGGCATGATTGTGTCTCTTTTTTTGGGTGTCATAATTGTTGCATAGCAGAGGCAGTGTGGTTGTCACTGTACCGCAGCACGTGGCTTGCAAGTAGCTTGAAACATGCAGGGTATTTATCAAAACATGCTATAAGCAGCTGAATTCTAACCATGGTCAGTTCCCATTTATGAAGGGAGTAGCAATGTGTGCAGTGAAATGAAAAGTGTCTGGCTATTAAAATCTCATGCTATATTTGTCAGCATCATCAGGCTGCTTGGTATTTCAAAAAAACAGTGGTGGTGAAGAGTTTCAGGGCAAGAACAGGAAGTGACACATACTGTTACGATGCCTGTCAACATTGAAACTTTGAACTTGTGTGAATCAGAGATACAAAACAAGCTCACTTGTTTAAACTCTTTTACGTAGCATCACTATTACTATTGCTCACACTTGGGGTAAGGGTTCTTTGAAAGTCCCTTACCTTAGTATTAAGCTCCTCGGTGTCCAACTATGGCTCAAAGCTGTAACACCTAAGCCAACTTCCCTTAAGACCACTTGTGGCATGTCCAACCAGCAGCATCATTCCTCTGAGACTCATAACTTGGATGAGGTTAGATGTCAGGTTAGCAAAAGTGTTTCCTGTTGTGGTTGAACATTTATCGTGCTGCAAAAATTATCCTATTTTGGATTACATTTGTTGACTGACCATCTTGATTTTGATGTAGAATCTCAACTAACCTAATTGAAACTTCTGAGAGCTTAACAAAAATGTTTCAATCAACCAATGGCTAGACTGTGGTTTCTAGATTGAAGACTTGTAATGGTGGCGAATGCTCAAATGATCTAGAACATGGCGGCATGGTTGGTGTTCAATGAGCCCAAGAGAGCACGTTACGCCTCTCTTTGGCAATCGAAATGCACTGGTTGCCAGTGGTTGCTCGCATCTAGTTCAAGGCATTGATGCATGCTTGGCTCCAATCCCCCCTATCTACACTCACTACTTCAGGTCTATGTGCCCTCTAGAAGCTTACTATCAGTAGGTGAACTGTGCTTCGTGGACGTGGTAGTAATTCACAGAGGCACAAAATCACTTTCCCGGACTTTTCTCTTCAACTGTTCTTTGCTGGTGGAATGACTTTCCATCTTAAGACGCATCTCTTTCATGAGCACTTGACCAAATCTTTCTAATGCGATAACTTTTTTCTTGTCTTGTTAAAAAAATTATTTGTCCATTCTTTTACCAATGACTCTCACCTTCCTCTCCACTTGTGCTACTCTGAGCAGTTTGTAACTTCTTATTACTGCATTTTACTTATTACTGCCTCCTTAGGATTAATAGCTTCAAGTCGCTTTTGATAAAAGCGTATGCTAAAAGACTAAATGTAAATTCAAATTAATGCTTGCTTTGTCTTGTTTTTTAATTCTTGGTTCCGGTCTATTCTTCTGTTTGAGTTCGCCTAGAGCAAGACTATGATTCTGGCAAGGACTTTAGCTGCAAAATGCAACGCTTCCAAACGTCAGCTCAGGGCAACCCCTTCCAATTTGTATCATGATAGTTCTAAAAATGGATAATTCTAGGTAAATGTTTTATGTTTGTTGTTGTTTTATTGACTTTATATGGTTTTTCATGCACTTCCAAAGCCACAAAATTCCAAACACGAAAAATAAATAAACTGGACAGTATGGAGATGCAAGAACTCCAAGAACTGTAATTACTGTTCATTCAAGCTTTATAGGTTTTTAATGAAGGAGCTAAATTTAACCAGGCATGATGCATGTCCGACTGGCAGCTGATCTCACTACTACCACTGAAATGTGAAGGACGAGCCATTTCTGGGTGGTGGTTTTATAGCGGTGGGGATTCCTGGACCTTTCTTGAAAGTTCTATATTTACTGCTAGTGAGCATTTCCCCCGAGAGCCCTGTCATTTGACACGAAGGGCGACATAATGGTCTTTGCCAAAACTGTAAACTAATTTGTTTGTTGCGCTCATTTAATTGCATGATGCTACATGAAATGGTTGATTGTTCCAAAAATGTTAATTTAACTAGCCTTGAGTTAAGTTATGCTCTGCCGGATGTGGGTGAGTCTGCTCTTATTTAGGCAGAACCAATGTTGAGTTTCTGTCTGAGATGTTTGATCTGAGTTGGGTTGAGTACTGTGTTGTCGAGTCGAAAGTCAAAGCTTCAATGATAGGATGTTTGATCAGACAGCTTCTTCATTTTTGCTTCTTCATTTGAATCCCCTTAAATCACTCAATTAGTATTAATAAAATTTACCAGGGCTTAATTAAAGCTACACTATGTAATTTTTGGCTCTCTAGCGGTTGAAGAATAAAACTGCAAGTTACTTGTGGAGGAACATTGTTTTGTTTATTAGGTGAGTTGGCCTCCGGCTCTGCTCTTCTGCGTGGATGAATCTGATGTTTTGAGGAGAACCTGTGTAACCATGATTACAGGTGATCATCTTATCAGAGCGAATGTCACTATTGACAACAATACTCACCACCTCCCCTTAAAAAAATTAAAATAACAAAATAAAGAATGAAAAAGAAGGATATCTATAAAGCACAGTATAAAAAAATTTAGTGTGAGTTTACAGTAAATTCCTGGCTAATAGTTACATGACTTTCACAGTATATTTTACAGTAGTAAATCTACAATTTATTAAAATGAAAACACAACCATGTACTGTGACTTCACAGTGAACAGGACCAAGAAATAACTTTGATCTGTGTTTGATTTATTGGAAACTTATGGAAATTATAGCTAGCAGTCAAAGAGGGTTAGTAACTGGTTTAGATTTTGGCACTGTTACCAGCATAAAGTATTTTTTTTTTCCCATTGTGCTTCCTTGAAAATGAAATTGAACCATAATTGCAGTACCACAATCCATAATAAAATGCCCCCATAGTGGCTAACGGTATCTAACAAACTACCGAGCTAAGAGAGCTACTTGGCGAATTATAGGTCAAATAAAATATCTTGTCGAGCAATACATGTCAAGCAAGAAAAAGCCATCTCTCGGTTGGTTTTAAATCCTTTAATTTGTCGGAGTTGTCGCCACCTCTGAAAAGCCGATGTTGTTTCGTGTTCTATTATTTCGGTCTCTGACACTTTCCGCTGTTGCTTGTAGACTCTTCTCAGTTTGAGGTTTCTTTCTTTTTTTTTTAAATAAACGGTGATTCCCCTGAGGATTGCCTTTTTGAATGATCCATGTTCAGTGTCGCTCATTTGTTGTGACTACAAGCTTTCAGCTTCAAACTACTACCACACCTAACATGCACATGCACTGTATAGCTGGACCTTCTTTTCTTTATTTGCAGACATGACGAAAACACGCACGGACGAATGACAGAAGTATGCAATTTCCCCCCAAATCCATCCCATCAGCTCTAAAAAATAAATCATTATTATAGGCCTACCATTGTGAATCAGGGTAAGGCAAAAACATGGTTGGTGTGCTTGCTCATTAATTGGTTCATTTCTAACAAAAAATCTTCATAGTGTAGCTTTAATGAGAATGGTTTGTGAGGATTGCAGTGACTTTTCCAAGTAAGACATGTTCTTGGATAAGCATCTTTTGTTATCCTGACCCTAATCCTACTGTACATTACTGTATTAAAATGTGTTATTTTATATGTAAGGGTGGGTAAAAATATAGTTTTTCTAATTAATCGCAATATTAATTTGAACGATATCTTGATATTGATTCTTAAATCCAAAGATTAATCTTTCACTCAATGTGCAACCCTCTACTACAATGTGAGGGAATCACTTGCATTTGCAACCAAATGTCATGCTATGTGTCTAAAGTGAATATATTTGGCAACTGTCTGGTAAATGTTTCCATTACACTCACCAGTAATTGTGTAGTTTAGTTGTGAAGTGTTCAGCAGCGAGACCTTTCACAGCGTGTTGAGAGTAAAAGTTGTTCCGTGTAATGTGTGTTCAAGCATGAGATCCGCGCAACCCGTTTGTCATTGAATACTGTCTCTTTTAATACCCTTTCTGTTCTTTACAGCGAGTTGTTGATCAAAAACAACTATGAAAAACATTCAATTCTAATTATGCATCATGCAGCCATTCGAGTCCTCTCTAGTTGACATGTGCTTATTTAAAGGTGTTGTTTACAATAATGCTGTTTTATGTTAAAGAGACAGTACTGGTTTTAGCACATGTTCAACAAATCAATGCAAATACTTGTAAATAGTACAAATTATGCAATTTAACAATAAATATGTAACACAATTAATATATGAAATATAATATCTTATGTATTGATTGAATACTTTTATTTGTTCATTTTTTAAAAGCCAGAATGTGACCAAAATTATGAAAAAGTAATAAAATGTAATTCTTAAAATTAATATTTTCCTAATGTACTTAGTTAAAAGGTCCCCCATATAATTAATATTTGTCACCCGTTTTCTTAAGGGTATGAAGAGCCTGACTGCACAGCACTGAAAACATTTGCTGATTTCAAAAATAGAAGAAACGTGAAAAATTGCAGACAGACACATGTTGTCTGAGCTTAATTATTGTGTTTATACATTCATTCATGTTTTTCATTTTTCTAGTCTTTGTTTATTTTTATACATTCAGTTGAGTTTAGAAAAGATTTACTTAAAAAAAAAAAAACCTCTCCACTACAATTTCTTCAACAAACCAAAATACAGCCTTTAAACCTTAATGTAACCTAATCACGGGTAAGGCTCATATGATCGGAGGACTGTGGTAGAGGAGGAGGGGCCTGTCTCATGCTGTGGGAGGAGCCGTGGTTTTGAGTGGCAGTATAAATAATGACGCCGTTATGAAGACAGGTACAGTGTTACTCTTAGCGAGGGTTGCCATATTGAGCAGAGCAGCTGTTACCAGGGCAACAGAGATTAACAGCACGCTGGGGTAAGTGTGGAAGTATCAGTTAGCACCTGTGTGCTAGTACAGTCTTTTCTGTTGTCTCAGTGACAAGATCAAGGCATTGTAGGTGTCTGTTTATCCTTGAGATGATGCTTGTATTTATTTATTTTACATTTATTTATATATAGCTCAAGATTTCTTTGTATCAATTTGCCTTTAAGTTTGTGCTGCTGTATTATGCAAAGTTGAAGCAAGGCGGTAGTTATCGTACAATACTTCAAAGTGGAAATGTGGACATAAGTCTGAGCTTTTGTATTGGTCAACAGTTCTAATTTAGTCCTTAAAGGAATGGTTCACCCAATAATGAAAAGTCTGTCATTTACTGTAAGAAACCGAATGACTTTCTTCTGTCGAATGCTTTGATTTAGAGTATGTTTGTGTATGAGCATGCTGACTAAGTTAAAATTTGTAGTAATCCATAAAGAATGATGCTACTGCAGAACTCTATGACCTACCCTTCAGAGAATCAGAGAATTTACTCTTTTGCTCCAGTAGATCAACTTAGTGGGTTATGGCCTGACTAGGCATGTTTGGGATAAAAGTAGGCCAAGACAAGTTAAGCTGCCCAAAAACCACAGCCCATCTGACTATTTATGTCACAATTTATCTCAGTAGTTTATTTTTGCACAAATACAAAGCCACAACAGTGGCCATCAGAAGAGAGCTGCAGTCTAAGTGCTATTTATCAATGATTCTAATGTTATGTTGTTATATTTGTTGTATGTGTCACTGAGTTGCTCTTGCATTTTTTCAGATTACATGAGTATAGAGGAACATCTTGAAGACGATGAAGAACCACCTTTACTGCTCAGCTCCTGTCTGTCTCATCGTAAGTATGCTCGTTAACACAACACTGTTCACTAAAGAATCTCTTTCTCCAGCGCGTCCTCACACACACACTCTATCTGTACCACAGATAAGTGTTAAGCAGTCAGTGATGAATTTGTGAGGGACAATAAAATGAGGATTCTCTGAGAACACTTTGCTTCCTTGTGTCTGTTCTTCTCACACTTCTCTTGAATATTCTCATCCTTCACCAAGCAGAGAACATGCAATATTCTCCTTGGAAAACCATCTATATACTCATACTTTACTCACACTATTTTATACTATACTGACCTGTAATGCTTTTGTCTTAAACTACATTATACTATACTGTACTATATTGTACTGTACTGTATTGCAGTGCAGAACACTGTACTGTTCTGCACTATTTGATACTATACTGCATTATCCTATAGTGTAAGACACTAAACTATAAAATGCTATATTATTCTAATCTGTATTGAACTATACTGTACTATTCTGCTCTTTACAATACTGTACTGCGCTGTAATGTACTATTTTGCACCATCCTATACTGTAGTGCATGATACTGCACTAAAGAACTATCTGTGGGAGGGCAGGGCCGGGTTGTGATTCCGCACACCTGACCCCTAATCAGGCTGATTAGCCCGAGATGGATAAGGAGCGACTGGAGATGGCAGTGCGACAGAGAGAGAGATTTATGGGCAGCTGCCTGACACCTGTGTGTGTGTGTGTGTGTGTGTGTGTGTGTGTGTGTGTGTCTTTTTGGTTCAGTTTTATATTAAACTAATCTTCTATATCGTCAAGCCGGTTCTCGCCTCCTCCTTTCCCTTTAATCCCTTTACACTGGTGCCAAATCCCAGGAAGGAGGAGGGATGTGCCGTAGTGGAGTTCTCGCCGCTACCATCCATTCCAAAGGAGCAGCCGCGGCCATCCGCCAGAGGACGGAGGAGCCCAGCCGCCTGGAAGCAGATGAACGCCCAGCGACCACAAGGGGAGGAGGGGCTCCTAACTAACCGCCTGGAGCGGTTACCGCTGCCAGGGGTGGGGGAGACCCCTACCGTCCACTAAAAGCATGGCGGGGCGTTCCGTCAGCCAGGGGCTGGAGGACTGCCTCCAATCCATCTGGAGCTGTGGCTGTCCTCCATTAGAGGGTGGAGGAGTGGCCGAGGACCAAGCTATGGCATATTGGAGAACCGGCGAGTTATTGTCTCTCTCTCTCTCTCTCTCTCTCTCTCTCTCCTACTGCCGCTCCATGTTGGCCTTTTCCCTCTCTTTTTACATGTTTTGTTAATTTGACACGATCGGCTTGTAGGTGCCAATTTATTAATTTTTTCTCCCCCCTTGTCCCCTCCCCTGATCAAGGTAGACGGAGATGACCTGCCAGCAGATGGGGCGCAAGGCATTAACAAATAAATGGCTTGCATATCTGTATATCTTTTATTTTAATGATCATGTTTGTGTCTCTCTTTAGCTGCTGGAGTTATGGGGGACAATAGCGGCGCAGTGTCAATGGGAAGAGGGCTGTGTTTGTCCACTCTGTCCTGCTGGAAAGGAGCCTACCATGGTGAGACAAGACAGTCCCCCAACATTCAAACAAAGCAAAACTCGCTGCATTCAATCACACTCCAGGAAGCACCTCCGTTTGGTCATACAGCACTGTGCATTAGTTTTAGGCACCTGTGAAATATGTTGCATAGTGAAGATGTCTTCAAAAATAATGCCATAAATAGTTTTAATTTATCAATTAATATCTTACAAAGTCCAGTAAACATAAAAAAAGCTAAATCAATATTTGGTGTGACTAACATTGCCTTTAAAACAGCACCAATTCTCCTTGGTACACCTGCATTCAATCTATTTCGGCGGTCTAAATTGCTTCTGTCTCTTTATGTAATCTCAGGCTTTGTGGGACCATGCAATCTCTTGCAGAGTGCCCTGTTCTTCTATTCTTATTTTTTCTATTTGCAAACGTAATGTTTGGGAGTCTAAAATGTATTTTTCCTATTGACACACTAAAGCTGAAGATATAAATAACCATCTTAAGACAAATATAAAGAGAAGTTGCTTTATTGTATTTTTGCAATTTCTATGGGTTCTTATGTGAACTTGAAAACCAAATGCCAAACATTTTGTTGGAAAAACTCACTTCACATTTTACCCTAAAATTCAAAGTAATTATTATAAATATTAATTAATTAGTTTGTTTTTTGTTAGGGATAATGTATAGTCAGGTGGTTCTTATCGCAAAATAAACCCCCAAAATGGTGAGCAGGACCCCGAAGTGAATTATCCCACATATTCTAACCAATTAAATAAATACATGAACTTAAAATGTTGATTTGCATTGAAATTATGTAAGTAAGTGAGAAGAAATAAATCGCTGAACTGCTGAAATCCACCTCCAGTTTGTGTTGGAGTACTATTGGTGTTTATTTAGTAATTTATGACTTATTATGCATCTTATTAAAAAAACTACTTGCCAAATAAATAAATGCACATGAAACATTGATTTGAGTTTAAATTCTTTTATTAGTTTACTTGTAGAGATCCACAGTGATGGGTCGCAAAACCCAGATGACCGGTCTGATACGTGGAGGTGCGGTTGTTATTGAGCAATATCAGACTGCTAGATGGCGCTATTGACCAATCAGAATCAAGTATTCCAGAGATCATGTGTAATCATTTTTTTTAATACTGATGTTTTATATTGTTTAAATATTTATGATATTTATTATATATTTTGATAACAATTAAGCACATTTATAAACTTTAAGTCAGGACAATTAAAAAAAAAATTACAATTTAAATAATAAATAATTATTTTATTTTTCATTACAGTAATAAAGATTTGGGGGAAACAAAAACAACATGTTTTTTTAATTTCTTTAAGCAAAATATAATTTTTTATTTCTTACTCTTCTTTCTCTAATGTCCTGGACATATTTTGACTGGTTTTGTAAGATTTTCCCTTTTATGAAATTTCAGAAATAGGTTATTTTATTGATCGTCTCTAAAGAGAAATAACACTTTGTACTTTCATAAAGTTTGTGATTACATAATTCGAGTTGTGTTTTTTTTTAAGGCTTGTGGGAAAGCTGAGGGTCCCGGTGTGACTGAATCATGCCGTATTTGCCCACCAGGCAGCTTCTCAGATGCTCCTAACACTAAGCCGTGCCGCCCACATACCTCCTGCAGAGAACTCAACCGTTGGACCCTCACCGCACCGACCTCACATTCTGACACCATGTGTGGAGGATGTCTTCCTGGGTAAAGAACAGAAAATATTTATTGTCCATGAACAAATACGCTGGAGTGAATATACCATGACACCTTTATGATTTGTCCTTCTGATACCAGTTAAACAAACACATGGTGCCACAACGGATATGTTTGTCATAGTATAAAAGTTTCCAAATCTGACATATTTTTCAGGTTTCACCCTGCTGCTACACGGAAGACCTCAACCTTCCATGCCTGCGTCAGGAGTAAGTGTTTATATGTGTCCTATATCAATGCCTAGTACCATGTAAATATCATGGTATATGAAAAAGGTAATCAGACATTATAATAAGTAGCTTGATTTTTACTCTTTCTGAAGAAAATTTTAGTTTATGCAAAGCTCACCAAGCACCATGCTAGGCTGTTGTGATTGGTTGCCTGGGTGATGGTAGGTGTTGCATACTGGCCCAATTTAAAAAGGGCCCTCTCCGAAGTCTTTCTATGCTTTTCAAAGACCGAATTCACAAAAATCTTCTTAAGAAAATGTAGAAAGTTCTTAGGTTAATAATAATAAGTTCATATGAAAGTATCTAGCTATAAATCTTAACGGTTTATGAACCAAAAATTAGAACATTCTTCTTAAAGTGAGCAATAGGAATCACCATAGTGATGCTTGCCTTAGGAACCACAACTAATTATGTCATGTGTGTTTATTCTACAGAGCTAGACAGTCGGCGCAAACGTAACGTTGGTAAGAGCACCCCCAGCAGGTCTGGAGTGGGAAGTGCAAACTCCACCAGCATTCACGGTCCTGAGGAGAAGAGCACTGAGTATGCTGTGTTTGCACTGGTGCCTATCTTCTGCATGATGGGACTGCTGGGGATTTTCATCTGCAACCTACTGAAGAAGAAGGGCTTCCGCTGCAACGCCGAAAAAGAGGCCTTGGACGAAGAGTCTGCCACCCCACAGAAAGAAGGTACACACCTAGATGAACGATTAGTACTTTTGACAGGTGTTTAAAATGATGTACACTCACATTAGATATATAAAATGGTGTTTTATTCTACATGAGGTTGGTTCTTCTGATTCATCATGATGAATTTTGACTGGGAAGAAAGTTTTGAGTTCTGAAAGTCACACCATTTTTTTAATAGTACAACATTTTTATCTCAATGGATGAAGGAACATTTTATTTCTTATGATATGACCCTATTAAACTACATAATTGAACCTCCCTGAAATCAAATACCTGATGAACTGATGCACATATCAGTCTTAATATGGAGCAGAATATACTGTAATCTGATTTCCCTTAAAATCACAGAACCTTATAGTTTAATATGAAAAGCAACAGAGACCAAATCATTACACCAAAACCCATCTACTAAGGGTTGGAAACCGAGAGTGAAACTAAATAAAATCACAGAGAACATAAGGAGAACAGACAGGTATCCCCTCTTTGTGTCCATATGTGAATAAGTGGGTGTAACTGCACCCATTTTGAGTCTGATAAGCAGAGCGATTTCTCTATAGTAGCACTAGAATATGGTGATTCTGGTTTTGCCTGTAAAGCCAGTAAGTCTCCAAGAAGACTCACACAAAAACCATTGTGGCGATTGCTGCCATTCCTATTTCCATGGTACCTGCGACTTTGATTGGTGGATCTTCCTTAAGGATTTTGAGTATTGTCTTATTTAACCAGGAGCTTTTTCTAAAAAATGAAGTTGAAACTTCATGTAGCACGATTGGGGCTAGCAACGCCAAGGTTTGAATTGAAACGCACATATATGTTAGCTGACACGAGCTAGCTACCTAAAAACACCAGGGTCACAAGTTCAAATCAAAACACACTCTTAAATGTATTTTATGAATATACTGTAAGTGGCTTTATAGATTATGCATAAATGACTATACCATCTTTCAACAACATTTGAGCTCATGTAGCTCTATCTTGAAAGGTTTACTAATTCTAAAAATGACTTTTGCAATGGAGATTTTAAAAAGACATTTTTGGAACCCAGTGCTGGTCCTACACCATTTGGCACCCTTTGATATTTACATGGTGCTCTAAGATATATGTCCAAAAAATGGAAATGTGTTTACCTGCAGGTTAGAATCTTTCACAAGCTGTACACACAGGTGTTGAAATTCATTAAGACATTCTTCATTGTTGTCAAATGATAGCATAGATTCACAGGTTTGATTGCAATGGATTGTAGGTAAATATTCCACTTCATCCAGGGCTCTCTGTGTTCTAAAGTATTCTGGTTCACTGTGCGAGAAACCGCTTCAAATTATTCGGCTTGTGTGGGAGCCATACAGTGATTCTGACTGAATGGCAAGCGATTCAGAATGTATTACTAGGCCATTTGAGCAATTAATTGAAAAGAAACTACTTAAAATTCATTTACTTTGTGAACCACACATCGCTAGTTTTGATTCTAAATCCCTGACAGAAATTCGGGACACATTATTGACAAAAAACCATGCCCGTTGTCTTGGCGATATGCGCTCGTGCATTCGGGTGTCTGCGTTTTTGTGAGAGCATGTGACTTTGTTTTGTTTCTGTTTTGCCCCGCCTCTTTGTTTGCCCGTTGTTAGTTAATTTGTTATTCCTGCCCTGCCCATTAACCTGTTTGATTTCCTTCCCTATTTTTGTCTCCTCGTGTGTGTTGTCCAGTGCCATTTTGTCTTGTGGTTTTTCCATGTTCATGTCTGTCCTGCTTGCTTTCCAGTCTGTTGGTTTCGGTTGGTCCCGGGCACCGTTTGTCTGCCAAACTAGATGACAGTTTGTCTGTCATCTAGTTTGTTGCCCTTGACTGTGTTTTTCCCCTATGGGGTAGTTTTTATTTTTATTTTTTACTCTGCGTTTGGGTCTTGCCTCTGCTTCAACCTGTGACAACTCAAGGAACTGTACATGCTGTGAAATGAGGCATCCCTTCATTCCTCATCTATCTTTGAACAACACTCCCTCTATATCTCCTTTCCTTCAATCAATTATTCAGTCTGTTCTCTTCTTGTAAATGTTCCCTGCACACTAGTACTGAGTGACTAGTTCTGTCTTGGTCAATGTTAGCTATCAACTGTCATGACAATGACCTAGAGAAACTACTAAAACCCTGCTAGACATCTTGTCTGTTACGGAATATGAATACTCAAGCAGGGACATAAATCTTTCATTTGAAGTTCCGCAGCCTCCTTTCCAAAAGGTTACTGGTTAGATCAAAATAAAAGAATGGTTAATAACGCTCTTTTTAAAATGACAGCACTCTGTGCTAAGGGGTGGGTGAAATACCAATTGCAGTGTTGCCAGATATCGCAAGAGAAACAAGCAACATGGTCTGGAAAAGAAAGCCTCACCAAAATAAGCAAAAATACGCTTTTTTTTTCCTGTGTGGTGGATTTATCAGAATAGAAATTCAAGTCAATTTTATTTGTATAGTGCTTTTCACAACACACATCGTTTCAAAGCAGCTTTACAGAAAATCATGCATTAACAGAGATTGAAACTGTAATATCAATAAAGTCTTAGAGTCATCATTGTGTAATTGTAAATTGTGCATAAAAATAAATAATTCAATAGTTCAATAATTGTATTTAGACCCCCAGTGAGCAAGCTGAAGGCGACTGTGGCAAGGAACACAAAACTCTATAAGATATTGTTTAATGGAGAAAAATAACCTTGGGACAAACAAGGCTCACTGTGGGGGCCAGTTCCCCTCTGGCTAAACAGCATGAATATAATGCCAATATTAGGTATTCGTGTGCAGTGCAAGTCATGGTTTAAAATTTGTCAACTAAGTAATTGTTTAGGGCCAGTGTTTAAAACAGATTTAGTATGAACTGTAAGATTATTGACTAATGTCTTTGAAGTCCATCCTGGATTAACTGCAGAAGTTCACCTAGATGCATTGTCCTAGGAAATAGGAAAAGGATCTACCTCCTTTTGTGGATTTAAATATTCTATTAATATGTAATAATTATTAATAGGTCAGAATTTTGTAATCGTTATGATCATGATGGAACATTCTTGGGACATGTCCTAAGGGTAGCGAGGAGTTAATAATATTAAGAAGAGGTCCTGAGATTACAGGGAATACCTCTTTTAAGAGTTTAGATGGTATTGGATCTAGCATATATGTTGTGGCTTTTGAATTTTTTAAATAATTTTATTAGCTCTTCATGAACTATGACAGTGAAGGATTGCAAATGCTCATGAGGAAAATTATGAGACACTGTTTTCTGAGGAGACAATCGATTGCATAATTCTATTTTATTTCTGATGATTTCTATTTTATCAGAAAAGAAATTCATGATGTCAGTACTATTGTGCTTTGACAGAATGATCTGGTTCTGTTGAGGCTTTATTCCAATCCAATTTAGCCACAGTACTGAATAAACACCTAGAATTGTTGTGGTTATTTTCTATGTGTTTGTAACTACAGACACTATCTTGAGTTTGATAATTGTACCATGGTACGGGGCTTTTTTCATTAATCATAAATTATAACAAGCAGTTAATTAACAGTTAAATATAATTTTAATTACAGATCTGCTTCTGAGTTAGAACCCGGCCCATCAAAACTATATTAATGCATCATATCTAACAATAAGACCTGGAAACAACTGAGAAACGTTTTACTTCTAATAATGTTTTCCTTGCACCTGAATTAGCTGGGCATGTACTGTATATGTACTGTAGTACTTATACATAGTTGTTAAAAAGGTGTTTTAAAGGTGAATTTAGAGAATGTAACATCCACAACAGGCAATTAGGCAAAAAAATGTGTGATGCAGCAGTTTTCATTTAGGATCAAAACACGTTATATATTTTCATGCAACAAGAATTGGTGTAGTTAAAACAATTTACTATGATAAACCCTTTGGCCTTTAGTTTCATGAAAAAAATTATCAGAACAAAATTAACCAGTTAGGGTTTAACAGCATTTTAAAATATAGTTTTCATTCCAGAACGATTGAAAATCTATTAGTTGCGGTTTTCAGTTACGTTCTGCTAAAACAATTATATTTATTTTTTTATTTTTTTTCGGTTTTTGTTCCTTGAACCATTTTTAGGCCTATATTCAAGAACTATAAAAATAGCCTATCATGTTACATCAAACACCATTTATGTAAGAAATCATGGGAACACGGCATATTCAAAATATCACAAGATATATATATATATATATATAGTGTATAATAATGAAAGTCCTGGCTCAGTTAGAGGTTGCATTTAAAAGCTTGTGTTGTGTAAGTCTGGTTTGTATCCAGGACTCTATAGAGCAGTTGAGGATATCCAGGTTGATGTGGTCTCTGGAGTGTATCTCCATGCCATCTCTGTTACTTCCACTCTGTTTTACATGAGCGTTCCTTGTCGATTTCTGGTTCCAAATGAACCAAAATGTCTTTCCTTGGCACTTTCAAAAGAAGATGATTACGCAAGTGCTTCACTTTCAAGATCTAGAAAGCACTTGCACCTTGAGCTGCAGTATTTCAGTATTGTGTAACAGTAAGCTGATACATTCTAATCGCTTATATCAGATGTGAAATGAATCAGCAATACACTTACAGCATTTTATTGTTATTATTATGGATGGATGGATAAGGCGGGGAAAGGTAGATAGATAGATAGATAGATAGACAGACAGACAGACAGACAGACAGACAGACAGACAGACTATTCTAACAAATGGTCCTGGTCAATCAGAATAAAGCTAGGCTGCAGTGCTGATTCTGATTGAATAAAGCAGAGTGTCATTCTACTGTCCCCAGCTGCTTCACTGTGGAACTCAGGGGGAAATCTGGTTACCATAGAGACCACTGTTTCTGACACAGTGAGCCTTCTGTGTCCAATAATAAAGGGAATTCATCACAATAGAGAGTTTAGCAGCAGTATGAAGACATTTTTGTTGTGATATTAATTTTTTTGTGTGATACCAGTGACTCATAGTGAACTTCAGGTTTTTCTAACTCATGTGGATTTTGCAAATAAGGAAAGAATCGTCACATTAAGCACAGCAGCTTCCTTGTGCTTGTGATTAAAAATCTATTCAACATAGCACTTAATTACAAGGATGACATCATGGCAGACCACATACACACCCACAGAACAGTTTAAAGGAATAATTCACACAAAATGACAAATCTATCATCATTTAGTCACCCCTATGATGTCTCAAACTCGTATGACTTTCTTCTGCAGAACACAAACTAAAATATTTTGATGGAGGTCTGATGTGAATAAATCAATACAATGCCAGTTAATGGGGACCAACACTTCCAAGCTCCAGAAAAGGACATAAAGGCAGCTTAAAGATAATCCAAAAGACTCATGTGGAGTTACATTTTGGCCTGTTCTTACCCCAAAAATAATCGTATTGCTTCAGAAGACATAAATGGAACCACATGACATGAGGTATGGATTACTTTTATGCTGCCTTTATGTCCTTTTTTGAAGCTTGGAATTGTTGGACTCCATTGAAGTAATATTTGACACAACCTTGGGTGAATCACACAAAAACTGGCAAGAACATGTTTGGGTAATAGTTCACCCCAATAGCAAAAGAAAGTATTCAGAAAGTATTCATACCCCTTCATTTTTCACATTTTGTTAAGTTGCAGCCTTATGCTAAAATAGTTTAAATTATTTATTTTTTCACATCAATCTACACTCCATACCCCATAATGACAAAGCAAAGACCAGATTTTAGATAACTTAGCAAATTTATTAAAAAGAAAAATTGAAATATTTCAGTATTCAGACCCTTTGCTATAACACTTTAAATTTAGCTCAGGTGCATCACATTTCTCTGGATCACTTTGATTTGAATCCACCTGTGGCTAATTAAATTGACTGGTCATGATTTGGAAAGGCACACACCTGTCTAAATAATGTCTCACAGATGAAAATGCATATCAGAGCAAAAACCAAACAATGAGGTCAAAGTAACCACAGAGGCCTCCATAATTCTTAAATGTAAGAAGTTTGGAACAACCAGGACTCTTCCTAGAGTTGGCCGCCCAGGCAAACTGAGCAATCGGGGGAGAAGGGCCTTGGTAAAAGATTTTTACTCTTGCCCATTTTTCCTGCTTCAAACACATGAAATTCAACTGTTCACTTGCTGCCTGATATATCCCACCCATTGACAGGTGCCATTGTAATGAGATAATAAATGTTATTCACTTCACCTGTCAGTGGTTTTAATGTTGTGGTAATGTTAAACACGTCCCCCACAATGATTTGAAGGATGTGATTTGTCAAGCGCCCCCTGCAGGAATAAAACACACAAGACAGTCAGTAGCTGACAACGTGCAATTTCGGTCTGTAGATTTGTTCGGGGAAAGGGTTTAATTTTATATTTTAATTTGAAATTTTATTCCAAATTTTCTGTTATGTTTAATTTGTTGAATGGAATCAATAAAAATGGTTAATAATAAAAAATATATATACTGTAATATAATACTGTTTTCTCTCTGTTTACTCAGGAAATGCTTGTCCGTATGTTATCGATGACTCCAATGAAGATACAATCAGCGTTCTGGTTCGACTCATCACAGAGAAGAAAGGTGTGTGATATTTCTTAAATCACTCCTCACATCACAGTGCCTGTGAAAGCACTGAGTCTCATAGAGTGTGTCTGTGTCTGTGTGTGTGTGTTAAAGAAAACGCAGCTGCTCTGGAAGAACTGTTGCTGGAATATGAGAATAAAGAGATGGCTGTGAACAAAAGCTCATCTATCAAGTAAGAACACACTTTATCAGACACACAAACACATCAACCCTGATGTCAAGAAACTCACAAACAGGTCTCAATTGACTTGGTGGCATATACAGTATTTGGGAAAGGTTGATAGTACATTATTGCTGGTTGTCACAGTAAAAAAAAAAATAATAATTTGATTAGAAATGGATTGAAATCTGTACATAATGACACTTTGTTTGTGAAAGTGTGTACAATTATCAAAGTTCTTTTAAAGCAAATAGGTTCACTTGGTGGCCATATTAGGCCACGTCCACACTGAAAGGTTTTTGTTTAAAAACACATCAATTTTACTGCATTTACACCACTCATCCACACTAGATCTTGCAAAAACGTACTTTAGAAAATGAATACGTTAGGAAACTGGAAACAGACAACAATGTTATCATAAATCGTGCTTTGCTTTAGCTCAAATCAGCCTCAAAACATGTATTTTTCATGTCTCTCCAGCTAATGCATGTGTGTAAATAAGGACTGTCATAAAAGACCAAAGGCAATTAAGATGATTGGTTCTTTTAATTTAAAGGCGAGATATCCTCTCCTATAGCCAGAAAGTTGTGTTGTGATATCTTCCATTCGGTTTTTACAGGTGGTCTGTCTCTGTCTCTTAATACATTTATATTGGTTTATCAGATAATTCCAAGGTTTTAAAGCATGAATCATCTAAATGAGATGATGTCACAGTTCACTATGGACAGGGTTGGGAGGGTGGAATACACTCAAATATATACACTAGAATAAATGCTGTAAAATGTCATTTGTAACGTATTTCGTTAGATTACTCAAGGTCAGTAATGTATTCTTAATACTTTGGATTACTTCTTCAGCACTGGTAGATTTTTTTCACTTGTTTTGACTAAAAACGACATTCTCTGAAAAACCTAAATATCTTATGCAGTGTTGTTTCTAAAACAAGATAAATCAAATGTAACTCTTTTTAAGGATTTTTAGATATTTTTACAGGAAAGCAATACTAAAATTATTATCAAGAATATAATTTTTTTGCCCTAATATCAAAGGTCTTACTAGACAAAAATAAATTTTGATCTAACATGGATTTTCTTGATAAATAAATATGATCATGTTTGGTAACATGTGCATGTAAAATGGCTAGAAATAGCATTTTAGCTTAGCAAAAAACTGACAATTTACACAAGCTTTATGTCTATTTCTTCTGTTCCAAACTTACTTCAAACTTACTTCTCTGTCTGCTCGTATGAATGTAACACATCATAAGAAAGTGTTTCACTTTGGATCGCATCAATTATATGCATAAATGTTTTCCATCTGAAAGGACTAAATATTAAATTAAACAAATGACAATAACATGCAAAGTAATCTATTCAGTAGTCAAAATGCTTTTTGAATGTAACTGTTTTCTAATTACCAATGATTTAAACTGTACCTGTAGTGGAATACAGTTACTTATATTTTGTATTTTAAATACGTAATCCTGTTACATGTATTCCATTACTCCCCAACCCTGACTATGGTAACTGGGGATTGTTACGAGCTGGAATCATTATATCACCATCTGTAATGAGTTAAACAAGCATTCAATTTTGAACTGAAACGCAGCCAATTCACTTCAATTGAACTGTGATACAGGAAACTTTCCAAGAGCTTGAATAAAAGTATATCTCATTCTTGTAAATGCTTTTGCCATGATAGAGTATATATCTAGTCTGGCCACTAGGTGTCAGTTGCAGACTCTTTCTGAAACTTCTAGAATCTAAAATTATCATGATTTATTATTTTAATCAGACACGTCTAGTTTCAGGCGAGAGGGCCTTCAAATATTGTCTTGGACAGTGGGGGGCCTTGGAGTTAAAAAGGTTGAGAACCACTGCTCTAGACAGCTAAAAAGAATTGTTGTCAACAGACCTTTTTCACACTCCGGTTTTGGAATGCAGAAGTAAAGTAAACTTCGACAGCGATGAATGGGAGTTTTATTATCAGATAAAAAAAGTTTGCTAGATCAAACTGCTGCGTCACCGCTGTGAGGTGCTTCAAAGAACAATTGCGAGAGAAAGGCCAAAAGAATTGGAAAGAACCTTTTATTTTGAAAGAAAGATGGCATAGCATGTTATTAGGTCACATCTACACTAATTCGTTTTTTGTTTTTGGAAAGCTCCATTTTCAAGTAGAGGAAAACGCCATTCCAGTGTGGATGAGAGGCATCATCGCAGCATAATTAATGTGTTTTCTGTTGTCTTAGCCTTAGTGTTAGTCTATGTTTGCGTAGCAAGACATTGGACTTTCGGTGTAAAGTTTGGTCAAATTTTGCTAAGAACTGCCCAATTAGAAAGCAATAGACTGTCTGAAGTGGCCAACCACAGTTTAATTTGTTTTTATGTGCCATTTAAGGGTGTAATGGAGTTCAGGATGGGCAAGGAGGAGGCGTGAACCAGCAGAACAGTCAACATAACTTTAATAACATAAATTAACTTAAACAAACATAGACACACACACAGCGGTCGCATTTGTCTCTCTCGAAATGGTGCATCCAGCTTGTATTTATCCCCCTCCCGGCTGATTAGGACAATTCAGCGCCAGGCGTGCATCCGCATGGCCCGGCCACGCCCTCCTCCTTGTCACAGGTGGGTATATCAGAAATAGATGATACAACAATAAAAGACCAGCACAGATAAAATAATTCAACTAATTTATACAATGTAAGAAACAAAACTATTTTGCTGAACAAACTAAAGCAACCTAAGCAAACAAAGCCTTTATTTATACTATGAGCGGTGTAATTTAATAAAAAAGTGTTGAGGGAAATAAATGAATGAAGAAAGTTATGTTCAAACAACACTTAAGATTAGTTTTATGAATGCTCTTTGACTAGCCGAGTTCTCCTAGATTAATTTTAGCAGTGAGCGTGAACAGGATAAATATCACCAAACAAACAACTTGGCAGAAGAATATTTCTATCAGGAAGACTCTCAGACTTGAGTGAAATTTAAGGTGACAATTTATTTGATGAATATAAAACAGAAATGTAATGTCTCTCTTTGGCGTAAGCCCCGTCCTGCGGTCCGTAGAAGTTGTACTTGGAACCGTCATAACCTGCCGGAGATAGGAGGCAGGGGCGAGGAGCCTACCCCCATGCAGGACGGGACTCGACTGGTGGTGGTGGGGTGGTGGAGGTTGCTGTGTTAGCGCACTGAAACAGCAATGTGATAGATTGTGAGCAGGCTAATAAAGCAATGGCTTACATGTGATTGGCCAGGAGTTACCCAGCTAATGGTGCGATGATGTACAGCTGCTAGTCTTTCCGCTAGAACTACGCTGCACTTACATGACAGTGCATTTCCTTTTAATTCAGGTGAATTAATAGAAGCCGGTTCGCCCAGTAAGTATAAAGTAGCCTTCTGTAGCTCTGAATGGTTGTACAGAAAATATTTTAAAAATAGTGGAAAATCTGTGCAGACATTGTGATAAAAATGTCTGTCCATCCAAATGTAATAAGCACTGATTATTTAAAGGAATAGTTCGCTCAATAATGAACCTTTTCTCATCATATACTCACCGTCATGCTATCACAGATGTGTATGACTTCCTTTCTTCTGCCGAACACAAATTAAGATTTTTAGAAGAATATTTCAGCTCTGTAGGTCCATACAATGTAAGTCAACAGGGTCTAAAACTTTGAATCTTAAAAAGCACTTAAAGGCAGCATAAAAGTAATTCATAAGACTCCAGTAGTTTAATACATGTCCTCAGAAGAGATCTGATAGGTGTGGGTTAGAAACATATCAACATTTACGTCCTTTTTTTTTATTTTTATTTTTTTACAATAAATCTCCACTTTCAAACAGCCCTCCTAAGGGCTGTTCTCTCCTTTTGTTTTTGGCACATTCTTCGTGCATATCGCCAACTATTGGGCAGGCATGCACATTTATAGTATAAAACGACTTAAACATTGATCTGTTTCTTACCCACACCTATCATATAATTTCTCAAGACATGGATTTAACCACTGGAGTCGTATGGATTACTTTTATGCTGCCTTTTATATGCTTTTTTGAGCTTCAAAATTTTGGACCCTGATGATTTGCATTGTATTGACCAACAAAGCTGAGAAATTCTTCTAAAATCTTAGTGTTCTGCTGATAAAAGGAAGTCATACACATCTGGGATGGCATGAGGGTGAGAAAATCATGAGAGAATTTAAATTTTTGGGTGAACTATTCCTTTAACAGTTAAATAAATATTCAGTCTTGACATCCACTGGCCACGCCCCTTCCCATCCAGAGCCCCTCCCTCCCAAAGTTCCATTGTGAATATATCAGGAGCTGCTGAGCTCATGGCAGTTATTTTCAGCAGATTTCTTCGCCTGCAGAAAAGGTTCTGGAATTAAAAAAGATCTTTTGATCTAAGCGCTAGCACATTGTGTTATTTCAGCTGGCATTATTTGATGATGGAAGCAAACTGGGCCTGTGTGCCAGGACTGTTTCAACTGTGTTAAGCAGAGGTCACTGTCTGAGTGATGTCAAAGTAAACTGGCAAGGGAGGAACTCTTGACTGTTACGATGTGTTTGACCTTATAAAATTGTTAGCTTAGCTATTATTCTGAAATCTGATTTGATTGGTCACGTTTAAAGCAGGTAAATAGCAAGTATATGCACACCTGTGAACACACATTAGCTGAATTCATAATGAAGGTTCCAAGCTGGTCTAAAGTGGCCTCAAAATCTATTTGAACACTTAAGCCACTCTTATAAATGTGTTAATGTCATTAGGGCGAATGTTTGCCACTGTCACCATTCACTTTCATCGCATTTGGTTTCCATACAATGAAAGTGAATGGTGACCAAGGCTAACATTCTGCCTACATGATACCAAATATAGCAGTAAATTTTTTTCTTTCAGGTTTCCAGCTCTTCCTAATTTTTCACAGTTCCGCTCATTGCCAAGGCTGTGTACCCACCAGCATCATTTGCACACTATAAACGGGCTGGCATCTCGCTCTGGGCTCTGCTGTTCCCGCTGCAGCCAGAAGAAATGGCCCGAACTGCTGCTACCCGCCGATACTCACAAAGGCCCTACTAACCTGGTCAAGGACCCCTTGCCCGACGACGTCACTGTACTGTCTGTTGGAAGGTGAGCATTATGTATATAATGTATAATTATAAAGTAAAAATTAAAAGTAAGTCTTAATTAAAACTGCCCATCCTTTTTTTCTACTGAATATTTCATGTCTCTTTCTTTCAGCCCTCCAAGTGCACCTCCTAAACTTTGTGTCACCCATGTGTGCATCGCAGGTTCCAAGTTGCTCAGATCCAGGAAATTAAGTCTGCTTCCAAGGAAGTGACCCGGACGGAATCGAGCGATACAGACTCTGTAGACAGTGGCCACACTGACTCCGTGGAAGACAGGTCCCTGTTGGGTGTGTCCTCTTCCTGTAACTCCGCCTCCTCAAAAGCAGACAGAAGGTGAGTCACTAAATATACGGAACAGAAACGTTCCATCAAATATGGTCAGGACTGAGATTTCTTTTATATGTTACATACTGTTGGCTATGTTTTTTGTTTTACTGTAGTTTCATCTTCTAGTGGTGCTGGCCTAAATATCATTGTTTAAAAGTCTAAAGCATTTGTTAGCAGTAAATGAGCAGCCAACTCGTCTGACACCAACAATAATACATGCGATTATCTAATCAGCCAATTGTGTGGCAGCAGTGCAATAAATCATGCATATACGGGTCATGAACTTCAGTTAATGTTCACATCAACCATCAGAATGTGGAAAAACTGTTATCTCAGTGATTTGGACTGTGGTATGATTGTTGGTGCCAGACGGGCTGGTTTGAATATTTGTGTAACTGATGATCTTCTGGGATGTTAAAGCACAACAGTTTCTAGAATTTACTCCTATTGGTGCCAAACACAAAAAACATCCAGTGAGTGGCAGTTCTGCAGACAGAAATGCCTTGTTGATGAGAGAGGTCAACAGAGAATGGCCAGACTGGTTTGAACTGACAAAGTCTACAGTAACTCAGATAACCACTCTGTACAATTTTGATGAGAAGAATATCATCTCTAAATGCTGTTCTGAAATGCAGTTTGGCGGTGTTTTGGTGGCATGAGGGGGACTTACACAATATTAGGCAGGTGGTTTTAATGTTCTGGCTGATGTGTGTCTGTGTGTGTCATTTGAGTGCATTGATTGCTATTCATTTTTTTCTTTTATATATTAGCTTTCTACACTTTAAAACATGTTCTAAAAGGAATATACAGACAAAAAGAGGCTGTAAGAAAATAAATGTATTCGATGTAAAGGGATGCTGTTGCCACAAATGGCATTTGAACCCGGGAACATTCAGGTTCAAAGAGGGAAAAAGGCATGTCCCTCTTTTTCTTTAAAAACAAAAATAGCAATAATCGAGGTTACAGTGAAGCACTTCGAGGGTTTAAAAATGTTATAAAAAGCACTTACTGTACATTCATTCTTCTGTTAAATCTTATGTATTATTTAAGCTGTAAAGTTGTTTAAATTAAAATGTACACACAAATACATCAAGGCTTCCCTCCACTATTCATCTTTACAGCTGTTCTTGACATTTTAACCCTCAGTGAGCCCATGACATTTATAAATGACAACAAACAATTGCTTTTCACTTTCATTATGTCTCATGAGCTCTGTTTTATTCTATCCTAGTTTTATTTTGTGAACTGAAATTTGGTTGCGATTTGGTTGCCAAGGCACATTTTTTGAAGGTGAACAAATACATGGTAGGAATAAAAGTGTTTTGAATAAATAAAACACATGTAATGTGTAATAATTAAACATATTAGCATACAAAATGATGTGTCATATAATGACTAAGGTTGATCATGGAATACATGTACTTAGTGCATAGCTTAGTCTGTACAATACAATTTTATTTCTATAGCACATTTAAAAACAACTTCAGTTGACCAAAGTGCTTTGCAGAATAATAATACAAATAAATAAAATCAAAAACATAATACATTCAAAAGACTCATCAACACCATTGTCATTGCTCTGCTTCAAAAGCAAAATGGCAGAGTGAAAAGAAATTGTCTTGCGCCCTCTAGTGCCTGGAAAAGTTAGTGCAAATGTGTCATAGGTATAGTTCTATCATCATTAACATCATTTACAAAAGATGTTAGTCAGAGTGTAAGCCTCATTCACCCTCATTGCATCTATTTTCCATACAATAAAAGTTAATGGTGACTGAGGCCTAACATTCTAACATTCATCTCTCTTTGTGTTCCACAGAAGAAAGTAAGTCATACAGGTTTGGAATAACATGAGTTTGAGTAAATGATGACAGAATATCCTTTTTTGTGTCTTTATTGTGTAGTAACAATTTTAACTTCACTCTCCCTCTGTCTTTGTCTCAGGTGAACATATGAAAGAATAAAGGAGGACATCCATTGAAGTGACACTACCTCCTTGAGGATGACATCATCGGCAGTGGACACATCAGGGCAGATATGTTCCGGTGATGTCAGTGTTCATGCCCTTGTGGAGCCTTGGAATTCAAGACCTTTGGAAACATTTGTATTTATTGCAAAAGTCATAGAACTATTTTAATTTATTGAATAATAAAAAAATGATCTCTGTCTCTGCTATCAGATAATAAGAGACAGTATGGTAATAAGATGTCTTAAGTACGGCCTTGTCCGCTAAGTTGCACAAAGCGCTGCTGACAGAAGCCGCCTTTTCACTGATGCAAATGTCTCAATTCGCCCCAATTGCGGAAGTAATAATGAACTTTCAATGAGTTTGCGAAGCCGTCTTTTCACCCGTACAGACCTGCAATGTTTGTGTTTGCTTCTCTAGTGAAGGAGCATGACAGCAAGAGCTTTTACTCTCCATTTATTGACCAGTGTTGGGGGAATGAATAGTGAATTAATAACTGATAACACTTTTGGAAGGATTTCCCAAGGCTACAGTGTTAAACAATGTAATTCATGATTTATGGATTATTTATTTTTATTCATAACTGTCCACTGAGCAAGCATTAGTATAAAGTTTCACAAAAAACATTTACAGTTTTAACTGGAATACATCTCATCCGGTTGGACGATCGCACACTGTCTTGTCACACAATATTTCAAATCGGATCTGAAAAAACAAATAAGTAGATCAGATGACATGCCGTCTATTGTCTGGCATTTGTCATTAGCTGTGAAACACACTTGACACACTGAACAAACAGCAATCGGAACAATGACACATAGTTTGAAAACATTAACAAGTATTATGAGAAACTCTGTAAGACTGATCTACATGTCTTTGTCATTTTTTTTTATTTTTATTGTTTTGTTAGCATTTTATTTTGGGTTTGTTTTTTGTTTTGTTTTTAGGATTTTACATGGGTGGTATATGTACAATCATGGTCAAAGGTTTGCAAACACATTGTTTTGTTTAAATAAAAAAATATCCTAAAATATCTGAAACCATTTTTAATTTCACATATATCATTTAAAAGTTGATGTCCATGAGCATTTTTTAAATCAGTCTATGTACAGGGGAAAGTGTATATGTTAGGTACTGATCAGCATTTTTTGCCTTTACTTTATCATTTGCAATGGTCCATTTAGCTTATTTAACGGGCGGCTGTGGCTCAGGTGGTGTAGCGGGTCGGCCACTAATCGCAGGGTTGGCGGTTCGATTCCTGGCCCACATGACTCCACATGCCGAAGTGTCCTTGGGCAAGACACTGAACCCCAAGTTGCTCCCAATGGCAGGCTAGCGCCTTGCATGGTAGCTCTGCCGTCAATGGTGTGTGAATGGGTGAATGAGTCACAGTGTAATGTGCTTTGAATACCGCTAAGGTTAAAAAGGCGCTATATAAGTGCCGAACATTTACCATTTAATTGTACAATGTAAATTTGTTTTAAAGTACAAATATAGGCTACAATCATAATAATTATCATTATTACTGTGTGCATATATGAATTGGTAAAAAAAAATGACTGTTTAAAATAGTTTTACACTAAAGTATGTGGTGTCTAAAATTCTGAGACCAAAAGTGAAAATGCCTTTATTTTGCATTGTTCTAATTTAGAGCTGTAATTTCTGCGCCACTGAACGGAATTGCAAAAATAAACTGATTTCTGAATAAAAGTATTTTATAACACTTCCGTTTCACACTTCAGCTTTAAAATGTGGTCTCAAGGCTTTTGGATCACTCTACACACCCATACATACAGTTTTCAGAATGGTTTATAATTTAAAATAAAACATAGTTACCTTTCGATCAAGGTTCACTCAACATTGCATCAGCTGAACTAAGGGAATTATGTTGTGACTAAACAAAATCCAAAATAAATTAAAACTGTTTTATATTTTAGCATCTTCAAAGTAGTCACCTTTGCCTAGAATTTGCAGAAATGTACTCTTGACATTTTCTCAACCTACTTTTTGAGTTTAATATTTAAATAAATTAATATGGTGGCACAATTATATTTTTGTCTCCAAAACTAATTTCAAACATTTAAGCATACACCTTCAGATCAAGTCATGTTTTTCAAAACTTTTGACCGGTAGTGTGAGTGTATGTGTATATATATATATATGTATATACGTCTTTTACACATGTGACCTCCTCAATGTTGGCTCAAGCACCATGTGCCACGGCGTGCCTGGGGGCATACACATTGCCATATCTCGCCATTGTCTGGCTGTTACAGCACCTTGGACAGCTCCTGCCTTATGCTAGCAAGGTGTCATGCTGGGTCAGGTTTCCAGGTGAAAAGTGGTGACCAGGGATGCGTTCAGCGCAGACAGGGGTGTGAGACAGACGCCTGACCTTTGGCAACTGGACAGGTGCCAGGATGGTGTGCCACATTAATAGCCTGGAACTATTGGCTGTCTTCCTTGCCTTGAAGGTTTTTCATTCCAAAATAATGAATCAGCACACTCTGATTCGTTCTAGAAATAAAACAGTTGTGATAAACCTAGACCGCCAAGACAGAATTTGTTCACTGCTAATGATGAGACTGACGCGTCGCTGCTTCCTATGGAGCGCCATCTCCTCACCTTGTGTACAACATATGTTCCATGGCCCAGGCCATCTGAATTACGATGCAGACCTTTTGTCACACCAAAGGACGATGCCAGGGGAATGGAGACTTCATCCTGAGACTATCATGAGGATTTGGGAAATATTTACCAAAGTGGAGATTGATCTATTCACCTCTGCAGAGAATGCCAACTGTCACGTCTGCTACTCCAAGTTCCAAGCTCCGTTAGGAGTGAATGCAATGGCCCACAAATGGCCTGCAAAATGCAACTTTGTATTTCCCCCAGTATGCCTCCGTCACTCTTATCATTTGCAAAGTCTGAGAGGACAGGGAAACAATTCTATTGGTTGCACCAAAATGGCCCAATAAGTCCTGGTTTCCAGACATGATAGAGATGGTTGGCCCTCCATGGGAAAAACCACTGAGGAGGGATCTCCTCTCTCAAGCACAGGGCACAATCTGGCATCCCCAGCCCGAGCTGTGGATCCTGCATGTGTGACCCCTGAACAGAACATGTTGAATGTGCCAGAACTAACTCAGCCAGTAATGACCATTTTACAGGCTAGAGCACAGTCTACTAGATGCCTCTACACACTGAAATGGAATATGTTTACAAATTGGTGCTTTCCATTCGGCAAGGACCCAGTAAACTTCCCCATAGCTGAGATTCTTACATTCCTTCAAGACTGGTTGGACACGGGACCTACCCCTTTAATACTTTCAATTTTTCAATTAGAAAGTATATGTAGCGACAATCTCTGATTATCATGCACTAGATGCTGGCACCCTTATAGGCAGACATGATTTGATCATTAAGTTCCTTAGGGGAGCGAGGCAGCAAAATTGACTGCTACAGTCCCAGTTTGGGATTTAAACCTAGTTCTAAAGGTTCCCATAGGCCCTCTTTCGACCCTTTGGATTCTGCTGTATTGAGTGTGCTTTCTTTGAAGACCGCATTACTGCTGGCTTAGGCCTCAGTAAAACGGGTTAAGCCACCATCAAACCTAGAACAGTCTATGTGCCTAAGATTTTATCCACGCCTTTCTGGGCTCAGGTGGTTCACCTTCAAGCCTTTTTCCCTCCGCCGTTTAATTCAGATGAGGAATAGGAATAATACAAACGAATGCACCTGCCAATTAAGACTGTCTGACCAGCTGTTTGTGTGCTATGGAGGACGCACTAAAGGAATGTCCATCTCCAAGCAAAGATTCTCTCACTGGATCGTTGACACAATCACCCTTGCTTACGAGTCGCAGGTTTCGAATTGCCCAATTGGTGTGAATGTGCGCTCGACTAGAGGCATGGCCTCTTCATTGGGCATGGATGAATGATGTGTCTTTTCAAGACATATGTTTTGCAACAGGATAGTCTTCTCAAAACACATCCGCATGGTTTTACAACCTAGATATAACGTCTCTCTCTTCGCAAGTCCTCTTTGTCTAGAGCGCTTGCTATTATGTTGACCAACTTTAAACTTGAGCACCTTATTAAATTTAGGCTCTCTGTTATTTACACAACCGCCTGCATGAAGACCGTTGTACATTTCCCCTAAAGTCACAAGCACTTTCAATATAATAAAACTTCCTTCCCAACTGGGCTCATGAAGGGGTTAATTCATACTATATTATAATATTTCATATAAGTGCTTCCCCCCTGGGTCGCCATGAGGGTCATTCATTTGCAACATGATCTTGATGGTAGCCATCCTGCAGGACTGTGACTTAATACTCTTTCAAGTAATATACCTACGGTATCTCTCTACGGGGGATTACATCTTGTAGTGCGGCGTGATGGGACTCTGTTCCCCATAGCGTCAGCTGGCGCAATGTTGAGTGAACCATAATCGAAAGGGAATGTTTTGGTTACACATGTAACCTCGGTTCCCTGAAATTAAGTTATTGCGTAAGCTAGCTGCATGACTGACTCTGTTTTTTTGACATAGGACAAATGCACTCCTTGTCCCTCAGTCAAAAAATTCTGAAGAAATAGTGATTGTGTTCCCACTTATATAGAAAAGCTTTGTGCTTTAAAGGGCGGGGCTTCAAACACCATTGCCAATCTTAGAAATGCTGTTATTTTGCAAGGGTTTATACTAGGTCGTCGGAAAAGGAATTTTCCATAGCTTCAGCTGAAGCAATGTCTCATTCCCTTCATCTAAGGGAACCGAGGTTGCATGTGTAACCAAGACATATTCTGCAATTCTTTACACCCATCATATGAATGGTCTTACAATAATAAATAAAGCAATGGTAGCTGACAGAGTATCACTAAAGTTTAGCAACAACAGCATTGCTGTGGGAATGAATGAGCTTCATATTGTGATATTTAAAATATGCAGTTAAGAATTGAAGACTAAAATAATTGTAACAAAGATATTTGTATACTTATTTATTCCTCAAGCACATTATTCCACAATTCAATAATATAGTATCAGCAAAGTAAACTTTTGACCATTACAGTAGAATTGATAAAGTTGAATGTAATGTCACACACATAGCAGATGTTTTCTTACCAGAGCAACCAGTGGCCCCTTTTTTTTTTCATAGCAAACTGCAATTAAGTCCTCTTTACATTTAACTTTATGCATTTGGCAGACACTTTTATCCAAAGCGACTTACAGTGCAATTGTTACAGGGACAATCCCCCCAGAGCAACCTGGAGTTAAGTGCCTTGCTCAAGGGCACAATGGTGGTGGCCGTGGGGTTTGAACCAGCAACCTTCTGACTAACAGCCCTGTGCTTTAGCCACTACGCCACCACCATTTTATTTAGATGAACATTCCACACAAAAACAGTTTATGCAGTAGTCTGAGGCTTCTTCTCCATTCACTTGCATGTCAAATTACTTTAAGTATATTAGCAACAATTTGATAGTGAAAATAGCTTGTATTTGACCAAAATTTCATTATCGTCAGCAAGCTAACTGAGTGATATGCATTATGGTGTCAAAATAAAAGTTCCTCAAGAAATTTGAATGAATGAACCTGATGTCATACATGCTTCCCCTTCTTTCAGACAACAAAGCATGTTAATACAACATACTCATAATTGCCACTTCAGAATTGGGAAGTAGGATAATTCCGATAGCAAATGAAGGCAGCATATGTGTGTTGAGCTATTATACAATAGTTATTAACTTTATTGTGATGAAAAACAATGGCCTCTGACCATGGTAGATAATGGCTTAATTTAGTTCACAGCAGAAACGATCATCAGCTGGGTTTTAAAGCCCTCGCATTTAAAGGAAGATGTTGAACGCTACCTGTGCTACTTGGCAGGTTTCAACAGACCGTCATCTGTATAAATGCCTGCCTTTACTGAGTGAGTCTGTAGCACCAACTAGAAGATGGGTATGTTCGGGGGCTCTATTGCACATCCCTTTTGAGCTACCATCACCAAACTTTGAACACTTATAGATCTCATGAAGCTGGACAACATTCGCACTGACAGTCATAAGCTCCACCCAACAGGAATTCTGCCATTTTGGATTGTTTGAAAAATGCATGCTCCAGAATTTGAAATAATCCTACTATGGATTTCATGTTACAGGTACCAAATGTGGGCGACATCATGCCAAGACATTGCTGATGCTAAATTGTGAACTGATTTTTGATATATCAAAATATGTTGCCATGGCATTGTGATAAAATAACAAAAAAAATGGGAAAAAGGAAGTGTCTCATATCTTCTGCGTGCATCGTGTGATTTACATCAAAATTGAGACAAATGTTTTGCCTTGTGGGCTGATCACATTAATGTGGCTATTGTGGGTCACATTCGTAGCACCACCAATTGGCGGAAGGAAGTATGGCATGTTTAACAGACTTTGAAATATCCCTCTTGTGTTTACCTGAATTGCTTAAAAAAATTTGAATAATGTCAAAAGTGTGGAGATTTAAACTTTTGAAGAGATTCTTGATATCTTAAATAATGTTGCCATGGCAACGCATTAAATGTCATGATTCCTTTTTATGTATATTCACATGTTTTTGAGGTACATTATGTATAGTATACGTTTGTGTAACTATGTTCTCATTTTAATTTTAAACACGTAAGCATTAATAATATAGTATTAAGAAAATAGCAACATAGGTGCCGCAGTGATGTACTTGAGGAATCGAGAATGGGCTGTAAGCGCTCCTCGTTGTTGCGAGTTCATGATTTTGCACTCTTTTCTAGTTGAATCCCATAGAAACATGCTAACAAATGTGTCCCCGATCACGATATACATCCACTGAGCTATATATTAAAATATAGAATTTCATATATAGTTTCATATGGACGGATTAAAACTTTAATCTCTTATGCAGTTAGTGAATGAATTACCACTAGACCACCCAGTTGACAAAAGAGCGATCCCTTCTAGACACGAACGATTATGTATGCTGAATGTAAATGTTTTTACTGATATAAAAAGGTCACTTATATAGATATATGCAATATACTGTATATGTCAATATAACAAAAATAGTAACTTTTTTATAATAATTTAATTTGTGGAATTTAAATGTGTGCATAAATGCTCAAATATATGAAGTTTCTTTGTGTTTGTTCGCATATGGCCATATACCAGATTTAAATATCAGACAATGTAATCATTTCAACATACCTAATAACTGAATCCTCATTTGTGTTTTTAGTTTACATATTTATTGTATGTCTATTTTAACTGCACCGTAATTTGATGGCCAAACTTTCGTTTCTTTTTACCCTGGTTACAAGTTGGTAATTTTTGCTTTTAATGATTATTCTATAGGTGGACATGCAGTTGGTTGGTTGGATGGATGGATGGATGGATGGATGGATGGATGGATGGATGGATGGATGGATCGATGGATGGATGGATGGATGGATGGTTGGTTGGTTGGTTGGATGGATGGATGGAATCAGTTATATAAATTAAACCCCCCAAACTGGAATGGTGGCATATATCTATTATACACTGTATGGTTAGGGTCCAAGTTTACATTAATGTTGAGCTGTTGCTGTGTCCGTGAGCTGTACATTGTATTCCGAAAGCCACTGAGTGGAAATGGATCCATGTTGCTTGGGCCCGTCATCGCAGCTTGCAGCTATATTTAGTTTTTTATTATTAATGCCAAGACAAATCTGAATACGTATACAGCAGTTGTAATGCAAAATAAAAACAAAACATAAAATGAAATACATCCAGAGGGAACAATTATAAGTGGTTGTACATCAACATACAAAATAATAAATAAATGGACAATATATTGAATCTCTGAGATTTTGTTGTAATAAAAAATAATATCAAAAACATCAATACATATGTCAGACTTTTTTGTGAGAGGCTATTTGATCAAACGCATTTACAAAAAAAAAAAAAAAAAAAGTGTCATCATCTCATCTTTGTTACAAAAGTACAAATGTACTTAATTGTGACAATATACTTAAACATAATATTACAGGGATAACATTTGTGTAATATTTTAAAAGACATCTCTCAGATTGTATTAGTCAATACATTATGGTTAAGAGGCCAAATCAAATTCCAATTGACCTCATAAATACAGTATCTATCCACTAAAAAGTATATGCTGTAATAGTTTTTCTAATGAAACGATTACAAACAAAGTGGTTAAACCTGTTATGAGTAACAGGGGCTCCTTGAACCATGAACTTCCTTAAAGTCAAAGACAGATCTAAACTTGATTCAAAGTCATTAGATTAATAAGTCATCCACACAATGTAAATACATAAGAGTAGGTCATTTAGCTCCATGCCATGTAAACAAATAAATATTACTAATTTCTAATGATAATTTAAACCACACCCTTTCTTTAAATGTTCAAAATGCAATAAATGCTGAATACTGAAGGCAATGGTGTAGTATACACTACCAGTAATTACACATTTCAATATATAAGACTTCCTTAAGGCAGGGGCGGAGCCAGGAGATTTTCAAAAGGTGGACAGGCAGGGGCAATCGATCAGTCTGTGATGGCACAGAAATGTTCGGGTAGCATTATTTTTATATCGTTGGACTGTGGAGGCGGGGGGGTTGGGGGGTTTACAATGACACCCCGGACTCTAAAGAAATAAATTGTGCCAAAAAATTACAAAATAAATGACTAAAACAGCAATTGCGAGTGGGGCCACCCCTGGCCACCCCCTAGCTCCGCTACTGCCTTAAGGGACATAGAGGGCCTTATCTCTTTCAACCTTTTCAACGCCCCTGGTTAGTGCTGAGATTTTCTGTTCTGCAAATGTTCTACAGAGATTTCTATTTGTTAAACTAAGTAGTTCTCACAAATTCCTCTTGCGGCTCTTTTCCATCATCAGTCAGTCGGAGAGACTTTATCTGATATTGTTCATTTACAGCAGTAGCAGTTTTTTTAGGCTAGTGGGAATTGAATAATAAGTACTGTGGTCAGCCATGGTCTGTCATGAGAGCAAATGCTCACTTATCAGTTGGGTTAAAGTGATTATTAGTCATAGAGCAACAAGATGCTACAAGAGCCATATCATTTACTAACTGAGTTAGTCAAAGCACTTTCACATGCCTGGGCTGACAAACATTCATATGCACTTATGCATGTGGCTCATAATGGATTGTGCAAGTGTTCTACGGAGACTTACTGTAAGAAAGACTAAACAGTGAAGGTACTCAAAGTGTTCTCATCTCAGCTTATGAAGTTTTCAAGAAGATGTTTCATGTTCAATTCTTAATGAAAGTTTGATTACAGCTTATGCAAGTCATTTTTATAATTCATATGAATTACATTCAGATATAGCTCTTTATCAAAACATTGTTTTTCCCAATAATGTCTTTATTTATTTTTCCCCTTTTTATTTTAAATTTAGATGAGAAGACTAGTTCAAACTGACAATGTCTACAGTAACTCAGATAACCACTCTGTACAATTGTGGTGAGAAGAACAGCATCTCAGAATGCTATTCAAAGATGTGGGTTGGCACTGTGATTGAAAGTTTGATAACGCCCCATTGTGAAGAACCACTGCTATAGCGGAAGGAGAGAAAAAACTTAATTGGTTCATAGGCTCCATCATTGCTCAAACAGTTAGTTATAATGTTGTAAGAGTATTGTCATGGTTGCAACTTTGGCTTGATTTGGACTTCTTGTTTAAGTTTTTTCTGAAGCTCTGTCCTACCATGAAGTAGAGGATGGGGTCAATGCAGCTATTAAAACTTAGCAGAGGTCGTGTGAGCTTGTAGGCCACGTTGGAGTTTTGCAGCATCGTGCAATTCTGCAGGTCCAGGTAACGGTAGGTATAGTAAATACTGCGGTTCAGGTGGAAAGGCAGAAAGCATAACATGAAAGTAATAAGTACAATCATGATCATCTTCACCGACTTCTGCTTGGAGCGCTTTGATGTGGAGTTTCCACCAATGCTGGGTTCCTGAAGTTTCCGTACCATCAACACGTTGCAGACCAGCACCACCCCAAACGGTAGGATGAAGAGCAGGAACATAACCACTGAGGTGTATACCAGAAAGCTGTTGAAGAGATCCTTGATGGAAGTGTCATGACAGACCAGTAATGAACCATTTTTTCTTGTCTTGGTGAAGTAGAGGATTGGTGCCTGGAATATAAGCAAGGTCACCCATATGCCCAATGAAACCAAACGAGCAAATCTGACGTCCATCCAGGGCAAAGAGCGCACCGGGTAGCAGATGCCCATGAAACGGTGCAGACTGATGCTGCTGAGGAAGAGGATGCTTCCGTAGAGGTTTGTGTAGAACAAAAAGCGAATCAGCTTGCACATCGGCTCGCTGAACGGCCAGTCGTTCTCATCAGCATAGTAGTAGATGAGGAACGGAAGGGTAAGGATGTAAAGGGTGTCACAAACGTTGAGGTTGATCATGTAGATGGTGATGGGCTTCCAGCGTTTGGTTTGAAACAGAATGAAGTACATGGCAGTAAAGTTTAAAGCCAGGCCTACCACAAACACAAGACTGTAGCTGACTGGGAGGAGAATGTACTTGAAGTTCTCTTTTAAAACACAACGGTACACATAACTGTCATTGGTTGATTCAGAGCCGTTATTCGTTTCCATTGTAGTGCAGATCTGTCAGAAAAAAAGGCAATGTAATCATTTCTCAACGTATCTTCCTATGCCAGATGTATTCATCGGTTTGATAGTGCATTAATAATACATATTTAATTTTGTGCCTTTTGTGGGTCTATTGTGAAATGCCTGTTAAGTTCAAACAACTTGATGTCATGTTGATCAACAAGTGATCAATTTAGTGTTTCCTGTTTGCTTTGTTTAGACAGATTGCAAAAAATCTATATTTTTGGCTTGAAATAGATTTCACTCAGATCCGTTTAGTTGTTTACAGTTTGAACAGCAAATACATGAACCTTGCCTTATATAATCATGTAACAATAAATACAGTTTTGCATATGTGGCTCTTGTATGTATTGGGGTAGTTTCCTGGTAAAATGAACACTAGAGGCGCTTTAACAACAATGACTTTCAATTACTTTTACACAAATGATGAGTAAGACGACTGATTTCATGAACTCTTAAAGTGCATGACTTGTAAGGCGATACATTTTGTACCAGTTCAAATGGCATGGTATATCTCAATTGAAACAGCGTTGTACTGACGGTAAGGATTAGGTTTGGGGTTTGGGTTTTGGATTACAGTCTTTACAGCTGAAAACAACTCACTTTTGGAACCCCTCCTTGGACAATGAATTCTGAAAATAGAGCTCACACGTTCCTATACAGCCAAAAATACTTACTGCTTTGGCCACTGGGGGCAGTGTTTCACATTTCTGTAAGCGCGAATTGATTTCAGCTTCAGAAATGTCAAACTTCTGTTTTAGTTTTCACTGAGATCAGTCTGGAACAATGTCAAATACTTTGTTCAGCAAGCCACAGAATATGTTTTGTTGTTTTTCCTGCTTGATCTCACTTAAACCTGTTTAGTTATTTGCATGTGTTTTATGTCACTTGAAATCTTATCTTGTTGTGATTTTGACTACACTAGTTTTTAAATAAATTGATCCAATTTAATTATTTGCTAAATAGATGGATCAGATTAGAAAAACAAATTAGAATGTGAAGTGTGAACTAAGCCTAAAGCATCTTGGACATGATGTCACTGCTTTTCAAACAGAATACTTAATCACATCTCACAAATTTAAGAACTGGTACACTGTATGTTTAATAACCCACAAATTAATAGCATTGTGCAACAACAGCCAGGGATGGGAGGGTTACTTTTGAAATGTATTCCACTACAGATTACAGAATACATGATGTAAAATGTAATTTGTAACATATTCTGTTAGATTACTCAAGGTCAGTAACGTATTCTAAATACTTTGGATTACTTCTTCAGCACTGGTAGATTTTTCACTTGATTTGACTATAAAACTCTGCCAGTACAGTAAGACAAAATACACATGTTAAAAATACATTCTCTGAAAAACCTAAATATCTTATGCAGTGTCGTTTTTAATACAAGATAAATCATATTGTTCTTGTTTTAAGGATTATTTAGATATTTTTACAGGAAAACAATTAAACAAATTATTATCAAGAATACGATTTCCTGACAACAGCATACAAATATATCCTGCAACAATGTTCTCAACATGGCGTCAAAGAAATTCCCAAATGTTTCTACTCAAATCGGGATGGATAAGTGAGCTTTTAAAGTGGCACTAAATAGAAGATCTGGTTATCACACACCCTAACATCACTCCTATTTACGCCATCTAATGTGTATTAGGTCAACCATTATCACTTTTAAAGCCAGCTGATGTTACTCATGGTAGAGTCAATTCCTCTGTAAACACAAACCAACAGAAGGGCATGCTGTCACACTATGGTGTAAGTTGTCACAATTGGATATTAATATTTAATAAGAATATTCAGACTTTTCAGCTAAACATAAACAGTAAAACAATTATGAGGCACAAAACAGTGAATGAAACGGCAAAAAGGTAAAAGATAACAAACAAATATATATAATTATTTTGACCAATAGGTATAGTAAATAATACAATTTACAACATTTAAAACACAAGATGCAACCTGCCCCCGCCTGATAAGTCCTGAGAACATAGTTTAGTCTTCAGGTTGCAATATATCCTCATTTCTTATTGCGTTCACTTATTTACACAACAATTTCAAAAAAACATGATGATATTGGAATTTTATTTTTGGAGGATATCATTCCAAAAATGTATTATAATTTAAGACATTTTCAAAATAGTTGTAGATAAACAAGCATTTGTACAATTTGACTTTGACTCAAAACTTATTTAAAATGATAGTTAATGAGTTATAGCCCTTGTGACAGCCTCCTGATGTGACAACTAGTCCTGGTCTCTCTGGTAACACAGTATTTAATCAATTTTCCCCAAACTAGTGTAACAAAATCATTGAGAAATCTTGATAATCATAAATATGCAAAAAATACAAACTCAAAGTAGCTCACATACGTGTTCAGTAGACACCTTCAGGTTTGCAACAATTGTGCCTGCTCTGTATACCTGTATGGTCCTGCTCTGCTTGTTTATTCCTAATTCATGCTGCAGTTCTCCAGTGTGGGTTGTACGACTCATGTCTTCATATTTCAGCCGTCTCTCATTGGCCTGGTCCTCAGCCTATGGCGTGTCACTTAGACTGCTGCAAAACTCAAACAATGTGATTATGCTGAACACTGAACACTTCCCATCTTTTTTGCACCGTCTTCTATTGTAAGATGTTTTTTGACTGCAGAATGGTGTAGTTATGGCATACAAAAAGGGGATAACTGTATCATGCTAATCAGCTAAACTTTGACCACTGTATATTCATCAAACTGGAATGGGAAAGTCAAGTCAAACACATTACAATGTGAGATACATTACTGCACATTTCCACAAATTGAGACGGTCATCTGGTGCCTTGCAAACAAAACTTCTTTCCAGGTGGACTGGCACAACCCAACCTATGGATTAAGCTTGCCAATCAGATAGGAACCGGCCATTTTCACCGGGTCCTTCCCAGTTTTGTGTTAAGGATGCATCAGACGGTCAGACATGGTGAATAAGAACGGACTGTGGGTGTTAATAATGTGAAACTAGTTCCAATGGACATACAGAGCTGAGATATCTTTCAAAAAATCATACTTTTTGATCTGCAGAAGAACCAAAGTCATGCACTTCTGGAATGGCATGAGGGTGAATAAATCATGAGAGAATTTTCGGTTTGGGGTGATCTATCCCTTTGAGGGTCACAAGGTCTTTCTATTTATATAACAACACATTTTGGGGGGATTTTAGTCATTTTTGTCCAGGAGTCTCCAATGGACTGTTGTAATTGTTGCAGTGTTGACAGTTGCCGTCCATTATGAGTTGCCCGTCACAGCTTCCCCTTTCACAAATAGTTTTAATCAGAGATTTTCTCCATTAGCATCCTTTGCTCTAGTACGTATTGAGGTTGCTGGAGATTTTATATTTTTACCCCTTTGGCTTGTTTTTGGCTTTTTGCTAATACTGCTTCTGAAACTCTGCCCTGCCATGAAGTACAGGATGGGGTCGATGCAGCTATTGGCGCTGGCCAGAGGTCGCGTGACCTTGTAGGCCATGCTAGCATGCTCTAGCATCTTGCAGCTCACCTTCTTGTCCATGTAGCGGAAGGTATAGTATATACTGCGGTTCAAGTGAAAGGGAAGAAAACATAACATGAAGGCTAAGAGCACAATTATGATCATCTTCACCGACTTCTGCTTGAAGTGCTGTGACATGGGGCCTCCACCAACAGTGAGTTCCTGAAGTTTCCGTACCATCAACACGTTGCAGACCAGCACCACCCCAAATGGTAGGACAAAGAAAAGAACCATAACCACCGAGCTGTAAACTAGGAAGTCGTTGAAGAGCTCCTTGCTGGTCGTGTCATAGCACACCCGCATATTACCATTTTCATTCATTCTGGAGAAGTGGAGGATTGGTGCCTGGAATAAGAGCATTGTTGCCCATATGCCCACCGAGATCCAACAAGCACGACGCGCATCCATCCAGGGCAAAGAGCGCACCGGGTGGCAGATGCCCAAGAAACGGTGCAGACTGATGCAGCTGAGGAAGAGGATGCTTCCGTAGAGGTTTGTGTAGAACAAAAAGCGAATCAGCTTGCACATCGGCTCGCTGAACGGCCAGTCGTTCTCATCAGCATAGTAGTAGATGAGGAACGGAAGGGTAAGGATGTAAAGGGTGTCACAAACGTTGAGGTTGATCATGTAGATGGTGATGGGCTTCCAGCGTTTGGTTTGAAACAGAATAACGTACATGGCAGTGAAGTTCAATGCCAGGCCTACCACAAACACAAGACTGTAGCTGACTGGGAGGAGAATGTACTTGAAGTTCTCTTTTAAAACACATTGATACTGGTCACTGTCATTGGTTGGTCCGGTGTTGTTTAGTGTTGCCATTTTGGACCCAGATCTGTCCAAGAAACAGACAATTATATCAGACCTAAGCAATGAGAAGCATAAATACTCTACATGAATAAAAGACTAACATGAATAAAATGTAACTTGTATGCATGTATTACTGGAACTTTACGGTTTTAACAGACCACTAACTGTTTTTCCAAAGCCAAGGGGCGAAAATGAGCTTTTATAGTAGCACTAAACTGTTACTCTGGTAATCTTACACTCTTAACAGGGTACTCATTTATGTTCTAGAGACATATTGATCAGTGAAGCAAATCAGGCCGCAAAAGTAGCTGAGAGCGCCCAAAGCATTTCCTAAGAACTTGCTCCATTATTTACTTAGATCATATCTTTACTGTAAATTGACAGCATCAAATGACAGCTGCTGTTATCCAAATGAATGCACTGCATTATTATATTTTAATGTATGTACTTTTTATTTTACATTTTATTTTCCTATTATTATAAACATGTTTATTTTTCATTTTTAAAACGATTTTAAACTTTTACATGTCTTTATTTCTCTTTGAATTATCATTTTGTATGAAATGTGATAGATAAATAAACTTACCCATTTTATGTTAAAAATAAAATGGCTATACAGGAGATAGATAATTTAGTTGCTTATTAATTCTTAAGTTGCTTAAACCAATCTTAAAGTGCAAGCTCAATAAGCACTTATTGATAATAATAATAATGATAAAAATACTAAAATAGATAGGTAAAGTTTGTCAAGACAAATTTTGATGTGGGCTTGACAAAGCGTTGTCTGAAAATGTTTAAAGTTTTAAATTTGATGGTTATACAGTCATTAAAGTTAGTTTGATTGATAGACAGACAGACAGACAGACAGACAGACAGATAGACAGACAGATAGATAGACAGATAGACAGATAGATAGATAGATAGATAGATAGATAGATAGACAGACAGACAGACAGACAGACAGATAGATAGATAGATAGATAGACAGACAGACAGACAGACAGACAGATAGATAGATAGATAGATAGATAGACAGACAGACAGACAGACAGATAGACAGACAGACAGACAGATAGACAGACAGACAGATAGATAGATAGATTTCACGTGACTAAGCTGTTGAATTTTCCACGCCCCCTCATTCCAAAACCCCGCCCTCCAAAGATAATTTTGACACCAAAAGAGCAGCATCATTTGTTACTGTGGCTGTCAAATTCAACAGTGGCACAATAGCGCTCTCAATTGACAAACATTATTAATCATAGCCTCAATGATCTGATTCAAACACATCACTATGAGAACGAGCAAAATGATTGACAGGTGAGAAGCGGCAATGTCCACGGACACATTTTTGTTTGCGGTTTTCAAAGTCTACAGCTGTCGCAGAGACCGGTAACATATCTCAGGACACTTGTTTCATTAATATCTTTTAGGGAGTACAAATATGTTTTGCATACTTTTCCATGAAAAACAAATCGCTTACAGCAACTTTAAAGCAGATTAAAACCTTTGTGTGTGTTTGTTTATATTTGAAGTTTTCACAGTTGTTGTTTGAATTAACAAGCATTCAAATAGCCCATTTGAGCATTTCATCAATGCAAGTTAATGGGATTTTTCCTGTTTTTAACCTTCCTCTGTGCGAAAACCATAAGTCCGATCAGTTAGAAAAAACAGAGCACACTATTGCAGAATAGTCTGAAGGTCTGTGCCAAGTTTGATGAGCATAGCTTGAAAGGTCAATGTGAAGTTATTTTAGTCTCGGTTTAGGGATTTTGAAAAAGCCTGCGTAAAACCATGTAAAGGTGGCGAATCTTGTAACTTTCACATGACGTGCTCAAATATACCAAAAATGGGCTGTTTACATAGTGGGTCAATCAGTGACTCATAACCAGAGGTTCATCCTCCTAGATATGTAGTCCCGCTGTTAAAATGATGATTTAGACAACCTTTAGCTCTATGAATTTCTGCTTTTAAACCCTCCTGAACAATTGCCCCATTATACTACCAATCAACACAAACTGTACTTGATTTTTACAAACTGATGTACGAGCTTAAATTATTTTCTGTAATAATGGACAGTTCAAAGTAAAATGCTGTGTACCATAGTGCTGTCAATAGAGCACAACTTGAAACCAGAACATTGCTTTATAACCTTGTTTTTGGATATATCAGCAAAAGCAACTGTAAATCTACAATAATACATTGGAACATGTTTCAGATTCGTGCCCTTGGCCAGAACCCTGTGGAGTCTGGCAAAGGACACAGGCGTATGTTAATTATCAATAACTGGCTTCTTGACCAACAGCAAAGTTAGAATTTCACACACCACCAAATAGACCTGATATGTTTCCGTTTTAATTGTAATCTTGGTATCACTCTTTTACATGATTTTTCAAGCTTTGTAATATTATTATATTAATATTTAAAATATGTACAGTATATATAGAACTCCCTCCACACACAAATATACAACAATACATTCTGCCCACTGACAAAGCCTTCAAACACATTAAATATCTGAAAAACCCACAAAAGACAGCAACACTTTTTTACTGACCTGTTTCTCTCAGGTTCTCAGGTTGAATTCATCTGTAAGTCCTTCATGCTTCCAGTACAAGGAAAAACAACTTGATTGGACTTGCACAAGGCCCATCATCTTTACTTGACTGATTCCAAGGAAAGAATGAACGACAAGATGTTCAATTATTGTCTTGCCCCGCAACGCTGTATTAATTATTACCCTCAGTCAACAGAGTTATGAAATTGACCTTAACTTAATGTGGTCTTGGAGCAAAGACACACTCATGCACTCAATCGTTCTCTTAAAGTGAACATCATTATTATTACATTTAAGAACCCAATAAAACCCATGTAGGTGAGTGGTTTAATAAAATTAAATAATTTGTATTTATTTTTTTTGCTCTGATCACTGTAAACAAGCAACAAGAGAGCTTGTAAGTGGCAATAAATGACTACACTTATTATAATTTTTCACTTATGTATATGTTATGTACAGTTTTACACCATGAAGCAACAGGTTTGCAGAGAGACCTTTCTAATTAACCAGTTTAACCAGTTTGATCAGTCCCCCCATAATTGCGGTGAAGACAAATCTGAATGACATTCTGGAGTATTTCAACTTTGTGAAACTTCTGTGTTCAAGCATGACTTGCCACATGCACAAAGCAAGGTGAATATAGAAATAATCAGAGGCGTTTCCAGCATTGAAGGACATCTGGGGCTTGGCTCAGACAATTTTATTTTCATACTAGCAAACACTTCTCTCTAGTCCAAAGCTGGTGAGAGGGTATTCTTTGAGTTTTGCTCTGGCTGGGCCTGTTTCTACAGTTCCTAAATCTTCCACTCTAGTTCTATCCTCAACATCCTCTCTCCTCCCTGAATCATCTGTGATGCAATAGAACAGAAACAGCACATAACTTATTGCAAATCAGCTTCAAACAACTAATTCATCAAGTGCTACATATTTCAAATTGTAGACCAATACCATTGAAGAAAATGTATTGGGAAGAGCAGATCAGTGGGATTGCCCTAATATCTATCATGATTCTTGAATTGTCATGTACATTACCATAAAGTCATCACAAAAGAGTTATATTATAGTGAGTAAAGTGAGGTAAAAAAGACATTTAATATAAATAATTTATATTTTTATATTCATCAGTCAAAATCCTTTCATTAGGATCATGAGGAGCATTGGGTTAAACAATGTTTCACTTTTAACTTTCTCTAAAGTAAAGTGACTGATTAATTGTTACCAGTTTCCATGCCTGATTCTGGCACAGCTGCTGCTGCTGCTCCTCAGTCTGTAGCTCATCTTTGCTACCCTCTACAAAACCATTTAATAAAATCAAAGTGTATATTTACTACAAACTAATATCACAAAACAAGTCACACATACATTTTATGCTAATGCTCATTGGTTATCCTTAGAGAAAACAACAAATCGTTTTTACACCTTTTGAGGTCAGGAGAGTGAGGTTTACACACTGCACAGATATCTACCTGCTGGCTCTTGTTACAAGTGCAGTGTGATAAAACTAGTGTTCCTGGCTACCCTCTGACTTCTTTCGGAAAAATCCCCATAGCCTCATTTGCTTCATTTTTGCTGTCTTTCCTGCTAACTGCTGTTAACTCGCCAAAAAGTAACGTTAGTTGATGTAAACTCCTCCCCTACCTGCTGCATATTCAACAGAGAGGAAGAAACGGAGTAGCCCATAGGCTACCGACAGAAAATAAACTTATTCTATAGGCTAGATTATTTTTAAGATCTTTGTCTATTTTACAGGCTGTATGCAATATGTGCAAAGCCAAAGCACAATGAAATAAGGCAACATGATTTTGGGGGTTTACATAGGCTATTGTCCGGTTTCATATTTGTCAGTCAACATTTCAAAATACATTCGGGGCTACACTCAAAACATTCGGGGCTGAAGCCCCTGCAAAATCGGCTGACGCCGCATCTGGAAATAATGTAATAATATCTGCAAACAGGAGTTAAATCCCATATTTAGCAGTGTATGTCAAAGATTTGACAGTTATACTTGGAAATTCAAGTTTTCAATGCAACAAAAAAATGCCACACCCTCTCATATCCAGTGCTTCACATTAAGGAGAAAGTCAAACCCATCAACTCACATTGTCCATTGGCAACATGTTAAATTAAATAGGATGGTTTATAATTGTATGGACAGCCATTTATGAGAGTTTTAGGTCTGATTATTGCCCTGCGTGATTATGTAACATCCAACAAATATAATTTCATAGGAACGAGCTTGCAAGCACTGTTCCTCCATAATGGACAGACATTTCATGAATGACATCTTACATTAAGATAACAAAAACTAAGGCTGTTCTCAATCTTATTTGGTATATTATGGTGATAAGCCTATCTTATCTCTAATTAGATATCTGTATAGATCTATTTTATTTATTTTTTTATTTAAATGTCTTTCTAACAGTTGCTAGTGTTGGACAATGGATTATGAACTGTAATTCCAGAACTATGCTGATTTAAAAAAAAAAAAAAGAGGATTTCTGAAAGAGCACAGGGTAATCAGTTTATCTGGGATCGATTATTACGCTGCCGCCATATCGAGGTATATATAAATATCTGTTCTCAAATCTGTAGGCGTTTCCAAACCAGGATGGGCGTTTCTAAACTAACCAATGAAAGTAGGGAATATCAATGATTTGAAGACGCCCACTGATTGGAAAAAGCCAATTTTTGTTCTGCAGAGATATAAGTCTCGCCGTATGCATCGACTCAATCGATGATCTTTCGTTTGGCTGCGAGTCCTTATTGCTGTACAAGCCCACGGACGCGAACATGCATGAAAGACAGTAGGCAACTAACAACACTCAAAACCCACGTCATAACGTTTATATCTCCATTACAGTCTCATTAAAATATACCGAATGAAGAAACATCGATTCAAATAATAAAGAGGGGTTTAATAAAAAAACATTCAGTTGATATAAATGACCATACGAATTATATAAATTAAAAAATATATGTTTGTACCTAAAAACATTTCAGAAATAATATATATGTGTGTGTGTGTGTGTGTTTTCCGACTATTTCATCTTGTGAAAAAAATATCTTCTGTGACTACATTGCGAAATTTACGAATCCTACAGTGGCAAAGGCCACTGAATATTAATTTGATCGCGGTGACGTTGCCGCTGAGTCTCCCTGCACTGTCCAATCACGTTATCTAATTAATATTCATTATTACCAACTGACTGACGCTCGCCTACTAACGTCTGCCTTTCGGCCAATCAGATAGGCTTATCGAGCTAGCGTCCCGTTACGTGATTAATATTCATGAGTTCATCCTTAACTTTAGTAGTATAACGTCACTTGGCAGATTTGCGATGCGTTGTGTCCTGTCCGGGGCGCTGTTGGGCTTGTTTGGAGCCTGCTGCTGTTTTGGAGGCATATTCAGTCTTTGACGACTTTCTCCACTGATCCACAGTGTTTGCTCAGCGTCTGCCCGAGTGGACGCGCTCTATCATGGCCGTCTGAATCGCGATCCGATCGCAGTCTGATCTCCTTTCCCCCCTTTTCCCGACGTCGATAATTAATTATCTGTCCCGGTCGCTTTGGGTACCGTTTCTTTGGGAATATTACTCCATTTGTGCCAATGTTCAAACATGCAACCTCCGCCAAGAAAGGTAAGACGTCCACTTTGGAATAAACTGCTTCTTTAAATGCAAGAGGGAAAAAACGCGTTATATGTAACATTGTTGCATTGTCCCGAAGTTTTAACTTTGTATCCAGCCGCCGATTCTTTAGAAACAAGGTATCGGTTTTTCAATTGTTGCAGAAACAAATGTAGCAGACTTTTCTCGTAGAGTTCTGTTTTTGTTGTTTTTAAAGCCACAGCAGTCAGGGATATTCGTGCAATTCAGCACACATCTACTTGACATGGTGAGGGAGTCTTTTTGGGGACCGATCTGTCCTCAGCTAACGGTAAAAGCCACGCAGCCAGTCGCCGATTGTTTTGTGTATTTTGTGTGGCGCTTCCTTCTCTCTGATCCGAATCGAACTGAACCCGATTACACGATGCTTTTAACTTTCTGATGTCCGAACCCTCCTTGCTTTTGTGACTCCAAATGTCATGCAAATATTCAAAGTATATGTGATATTATTAAAGTGAACGTTAGTTCTGGATAATGAAAGATGTATTACTGTAAACACTCAAAGGTGACAGCAGAGGTGTTGGGTTTCAAACTCATGTCCCACAGGCTATATATGAAGGAATGTGAAATTACCATGCACAAAACCCCTCTATTGTTATGATTCGTACAAATTAGATATTTTTTTCACAGTCAATGCATTGGATTATACATCAGTCAATATAAAATACATAAGGATGACGTCTGAGTTTATGCAATTGCTTTGTCTAAAGAACAGGGGGGGAACCAGATAGCATGTAGCATAGGTTAACCCCTCAACAATGCTAGTATTTTATGAATATTATGTTTTTAAAACAAATATTAACATGAGTATGCATGAATCTTTGAATCACTAATCAATTTTAAATGTTCTTTTTAACAAGAATATAACCATTTCAACCCACATGATTAAATTCAGTTCAATAGAAGATAATGGTGGATATTAGAGAGGCACCTGGTGCATCAATGTTATCATAAATAAAAAAGACAGTCATCAAATTACGATTGTGGGTTAAAGGTAATCACAAATAGTCATTTTGATCTAAAATCACACCTTGAATGCTTAAAAATGGCTTTTGAAAACATGTCCACTGTAGTGGCAGGGGCATGGCCAGAAGGGTGGCATAGGGTGTCAGGTGCCACCCTAAGTTGGACCCTGCTCGCATACTGGAGACAGTGAGCACTGGCTAGACTGCTCTGTGTCATGTATGGTCCATGAAAACGTCCACCTCCCCCATTGCAACGCTCCCGCTCCACCGTTTTGCTCATTCTTTTGATATGTAGTTGAGGTTGTGCAAATAACTAAGGCGATATTTGAATGATTCAGAGAGATTAAACCTTTCATGTACTGTAAAGACGGTGTACATCTCATCTACTGTACTTTCCAAACCAAACACATGATCCAACCATGTGTGTTTGCTAGCAGTGTGGACTTTTCCATAGAGACCTGTTCACATGCATGCCTGGAAAACATGCTGCTGTGTTGATGCACTTATGACACATTTGATCAAGGCCGGTGTGTGTGTTTCCTGAATCCCAGAGTAATTACGTATCACCTGTACATCTCAAAGTGTTGATTAGAGCCGTGCAGCCAGCTGTCAGAATGTGTGTTATGGTGCAGCTTGTAACATTGAATGTGGTCTATGCTAGGGTTGGGTGCTGGGCTGCTTGCTGACTATTTTCCCCCACCCCATTCTCCTTAGCTTTAACTTTTAAGGGAGTTGTTGCACAACCAATTATATCCTCACCTGCCAAGCACAGAGCCTTTGTTGTAATTAACAGTTTCTCCCCAGATAATAGTCAACCTGCCCAGGCTCAGTGCCCTGGTCCCGTTGGGTTATCTCGCCAGTGTTGGGCTGTTGAGCATTGCACCTTCTAAGTGAGATTTATGGTTCACCAAATATGTTTTTTTCAGTTGCTTTAGTTCACCCCTCAATCTTGATTGAACGTTGATTGCCAAAAAAATTATAATTTCAACTTGCCCTTTGTTAAAAATCTAAATCTTACTGATTACAGTAAAGCACTTACAATGGAAGTGAATGGGGCCAGTCCATAAATATTAAAATATGCACTGTTCCAAAAGCATAGCCACAAGATGTTACCATTATGTAAAGTTATACCCATTACTAGGATTACAGGGTTTTGTTGTCAAGACAAGGATATGGTACTATTGCATATAACTTAACACAGATAAGGGCTTCATTTCCCAAAAGCATCGCAAGTTTAAGTTGATCATAGAGACTATTGGCGCCAATGGTTTCTACAAACTCCTTGGGCTAACATTAAGTGATGCACCGATACCACTTTTTATCTTCCGATATCGGAAATGTCAGTATCGGCCGATTCCGATACCAGTTTTTTTTTTGTTTACATAATCAGTAAAGAATGTCTTTACAATATTGTGTGGAAATAATTGGGAGTACTCTTTAATATGTAAAGAAACACAAAACTCTCACTACACATTATTTCAATATAAATGTATAGCTTATTAAGAAACACTTTATTATTAACTAGTGTACTGGATAATGTAGCAGCAAAATTAACAGTAAATCCAGTATAAGTCATCAGTAGAAAAGAAGCCGTTTTGTTTTTTTTTTTTTGCAAAAAAATGTCAACTTGTATCTGGACTTTAAAGGATTCAGATCTCTTTTTTTTTTGTTCAATTTAGTTGTAAGATTATGGTTGCAACGGTATGAGATCTCAGAAAATATCACGGTATTACACAATTACTCTTATCAGTGAAAACAGAAGGGTTATTTTATTTATTTATTTATTTTTGATCAAACACTTTATTATAATTGAAACTTGAAACCATTTATTTTATTGAAGTATGTGTAACACTTTTAAGAATGATGCGGCGTCCACTCTTGGTACATATGTGTAAAAAAGTCTCCCTTTTGAAAAGAAATAAATAGAAAAAAATAAGAAAGCTAACAGAATTATAAACATGATAAAAAATATAATGTAACTATAACAAGTTATATAACTAAAGCATGTTAGTTTATATGTTAAATGAACTACTAAATGAAAAATAACATCAGCTGTGTGAGCTTTTAAAGCAATGTCTTATGATTATTAACAGTTAATATATACTGTAGGTGCATGACAGCACAGCCAGACTGCTCTTGTCTGTACCTTTAACTCTTCAGGAAACATTGGATATCAAGTGTTGACCTGCCATAGATTAAACATAACCTGTATTTAATGTATCCTGGGTTGCATTTCCTTTTATGTTGTATAGTTTTGTTCATGGTTTTCCAGTACAAGGACATGCATCAAGTGACATTATTTCTGTTGATGATGTCAACAACAAAATCTACAGGAAGTTGTCTCTCCCCCTTTTATAAATTGAAGAGCATATTTTCTTATATGAGCCCATTATTATCCCATTTGTTATCTAATATTAAATATTTATACACATATTACACAGAAGGAAAGGCTCCTCATTAACATGGTTAGGTCAGTGTGCTAGTCTTAAATAATAGTAATAATAATAATAATAATAAATTAATGTATTTATGAAAAATAAATACTAGCTGAAACACTTGAAACTTTAACTACAACTGCCACTGTTGATATAATATGAGGTCTAATAGATTCTACCTTTAGATTATTTCATATGAAACTATAACATTTTGTTAAAATATAACAGTTACTTTTACTCATGTAAAATCCTGAAACAAATTTGTAAAGGTGATGTGTGTAATTATTAATATTTTTAACTATTTTGGTAAATGGGCCACATCGGGCTGTAAGTAGTGCATAGGGGGCCACATTGTATTGCTTTTGAGATACAATGTTCTGCATTGATTTGGTTTTTGTATCTTTTAAGCCCAGAAATAGTTGTGAAGTGTTTGTGTGACTAGTTAGACTATTCTGCAATTGCCTAAAGTATTATATTGCTCTACAAAGGGAGATACTTTTCTATCAGGCATTAAAAAAACTGAATAAAGGCGGAGATTATACATTTATTTTGCCATCTCTACTTCCCTGTTAATTTATTATTCAGTTTTAATAATAATAAAAAAAAAAAAAGATATGTATAGAACTTTTAATGTTTAAAGCAGGCGAGTTTACTTATTTTTTGTTCTAAAACTACCCGTTTACATGCTAAAAGAGTCATGATGTGGGTCTCCTCGATGGATTGACTTTCAGTACACAACTGAATAACACAGAATGCATGAATATAATAAATGAATACTGCAAGAGTTAGATTAACATACAGGTGCGAAGGGACTTCAACATTTCTAAATTGCACAAATAAAAAATATTATTTACACATTCGTCTCTGGCTTGCTTTTGCTCGTATGTCAATGATGCCGAGATCTACTTTTATATTTAATTTAATCACTGAGAAGGTTTACTTGCAAAATTAGTAGCACCAAACATCACAAGCAGCCTCAAGAATGGACACAGAGTAGCCGTATAACACTTTTCCTTGAGCAGAATATTGCACCTTAGATCGCTAAGTTTGTTCAAAGGGGAAAGCAAGAAACAGAAAAAGCGCACTCGCGTGCATGGTTGCCAAATTGCACAAAATAAATATAACATTAGGCAGAATATTTCCAATTTGCTTAAGTATAAATCTCAAACTGGGGGTGTTTCGTCTCTTATCTGGCAACCCTGAGCATGTTAAACGCTGTGGAGAAGCATTATGTCCCAAGGTAACTGAAATATCCAGTGAAAAATAAAAACGCTTTTACGATAAATGAGCCACGGGCCACATTAAACCATGTGGAGGGCCTGATCCAGCCCGCGGGCCGTATGTTGCCCATGTCTCCTTTAGCTGTTTGTGAGATTATCATTAAATCTACGTCGGCAGTCCTAAATAGTCTATACCTTGGGTGGCCACGGAAATATCTTCAATGGGAGAACCATGGCATTGCTCTTTCTCTGCTGTCCGCGAATAGACCAGTTGAGAAACACTGCTTTAACTCACACACACACACACACACACACACTCTTGTCAGACCCCCTCAACTCGCTTCTCTCAGACATTTTCTCCGCTGCACGCGTATGTGAGATTCTCCGTCCGGTACATTTTTTTCTCAATACCGTAGAAAAGCAAATGAACCGAACTATTTAGCATCTACATATGAGATGTTGTTCGTGAGTAGCGCTCAAATATTGCGCACCGCGTGAAGGCTAAAAATAGACGTGAGTGTGTGTAAACTGGAGCTGTGCGTGCATTTTAAATATGTACTTCTCAAACACAGCCTTTTGTGATTCACAGAGCTATCGCACATCTTCAAGTGGCTTTGAATAAAATGCATGAGTTATATGAACTACTTTAATTGTGTTTTAAAGTTTTTTTTATGTAATTTTTGGAGCTTGACATTAACAAACATGACTAACACACCGTATCTGATTTGAATCGGGCTTGTCTAAAAGCTTCAGTATTGGAGCCAATACCGATTCAGGTATCGGATTGGTGCATCCCTAGATCTGTGTGTGCGTTGAAAATAAATCCGGTGCTTGTACACAGCCCTGGCTCTGTAATGGGAAGATAAACAAATTGGATCAGACCGATCCACACAACACTATTGTGTGTGCATAAATTTGGGGGGTGGAGCTTCTAAAGGAGCACTGAAGGGAGGGGTGTGTTTATTTGCTGTTGAGTTCAAATATCAACAGTTTTCTAAGGAATCGCTTACTCCACATGTAAGGGTAATGATGTCGGTTTTGTTAAACTCTCACTTATCTTTTTGGAAACTTGGCTAGGATTAGGGTAATTTTTTAGATTAGGGAGGTATGTTAACCTACTAAAACCTCCATCTAAAATTCACCTTAACTTTATCTGATTACAACCTAATTTTGCTCAGTTTTGGTGCCCCCTGCTGGGCATTTCACTTGGAAACTGCAGCCAAATGTGCTTTGGAACACTTAATTTCAGTTTTGCAAAAATGTTGCAATGCTCACGTAAATGATCATCAGGCTGATTTAAGTCTAGATTAAGTAAAGAGTACGGGCATCTTTTCTACTGAAGACGTTCACTGGAATTACTGTCCATTTTACTACAGCACTATCCAGTTGACTATCTAAAAATGTAGTTTTTCTTAATAGGCTACACATCTTTGATGTAATCGTTTATAATGAAAAAATGTGTAGTTGGATGTTTTTTCATTGCATATAAAATAACACCTCCAATCAGTTCCACAGAGTGAGTTAGTCTAATATCAGATATTGTAAACTGATAAAGAAAAAACAACACTGTTGTAGGACCGGTATCGCTATCAGCCAATACTGAGAGTTCAGGTAGCAGAATCAGATCAGGAGACAAAAAATTGTATTGGTGCATCCTTCGTATGATCGTCATTTGGTTGCAGATGTCTAGATCAGGCCTGTGATCAATGTACTCCTCCCTTAATGACATGGCATGTGCCATTCCCTTCTTCTGCTCTAATGATGTTGTTTGCCCTATAGGTGAAAGTGACACAGGAAATCAAGAACACACACACGGAGCAGCTCGGCCGGCTGCATTTAAAACACCAGACGGAATGTGATTTATTGGAAGATATGAGGTAAGCTAACACACTCTTATTGCCACAAATGTGAATGAAAGAATTAACTAGAACAGAGGAATGAGATGAGAGGCCACAAAGAAGAAATGAAGAGCGAGCGTAGGCCTATTCCCCCTCCGATCACAGGACTGGGATGTGAAGAAAGCCTTTCCTCTGGACTTCCTGCTTCGTTTCCCACAGCTGGAAGTCATACTGCGCTGCTCTTCTTTTTTTTTCTCCCCCCCATTTGTCTCTCTATGTGTCTGTCTTCTCTTAAAAGGGATTGTGGACTGTTACGGAACAGTGTGAGGGAGGGAAGTTGATGTATTATATATCTGTGTGCATTTTAAATCAAGATTTAAAGGGGTCATCACATGCCTATTTTATTTTAATGTTTCTTGAGGTTCACTTATAATTAGGGGTGGGTAAAAATATTGATTTTCCAATGCATTGCGACCTTATTTGAACAATCTCAATATCGATTCTTAAATCCCAAGATCGATCTTTTACTCCATGAGCAACCCTCTGAGAGGAAATCACTCGTATTTGCAACCAAATTTAGTGTTATGCAACTAAAATGTATATATTTGACAACTGGCTGGTAAATGTTTCGATTTCACTCACCAGTGATTGTTTATAGTAGTGAAGTATTCAGCAGCGTATATAATATAAAACATATTAATTTACCAGCATCATTCTGACCCTCTGTCAAAAACACTTGTTTTGGTACTGCTTCTCCTTTAAGACTTGACAGTATACGCCCACTGTTCTGATTGGCTCTCTGCTCTTGACTGACGTGCTCTCTCCTCGCCATCTCTCTGCTCACCACTACTGGGCGGGGCTACAGAATAATAAGGTAATAGGAATTGATTTATTTTGGAGGCGGTCATATGCAAATGTCTACCACAGTGTGACATCACAATGTGGAGGAAGTAGAGAACAAGTCATTTTGGCTGCTTGGTGTCAACAAATGCTCTTTTTGCAGTGAGGAGGAAGTTTTGAGTTCAGAAAGTTGCAGTAAGTTTTTATTGTACAATGACTAATATGTCAAAAGATCAAGAAAAATTTGATTTGTCATATCATGACCCTTAAATATGAAACTAGTATTTGAATATTTAGGGTAAAAGATTATTTCTTGGGTGGTGTGACTGGTGTCACCATTCGCATCTTTTAAGTTTTTCTAGTTTTAATAAGTGTTTCATGTAGTCTCAATTAGGGCTGCACAATTAATTGTATTTTAATCGTGGTCACAATTTCTGCCTGTCACGGTTAATTACAGTAAGTATAACTGTCTGTTATATTAGTGAGCTAGCAAACAGAAGGTGTCAGCCAGGTAAAGTTGCAAATTGTTGCTCATTTTCATTATAGGCTGTGTCTACGGATGATAGACTAAATCGCAAGATCTTTCCTAGTCCGTTTTCACCTCACCTGGTAAATGGTAAATGGTCTGCACTTATATAGCTCTTTTTTTAACCTTAGCGGTATTCAAAGTGCTTTACACTGTGACTCATTCACCCATTCACACTCGCACTCGTACACCAATGACGGCAGAGCTGCCATGCAAGGCGCTAGCCTGCCAATGGGAGCAACTTGAGGTTCAGTGTCTTGCCCAAGGACACTTCGGCATGTGGAGTCATGTGGGCCAGGAATCGAACATTAAAAACATTAATAAACAGTATTTATTTATTTTCAAATTGTGCAGCCCTGTAATTAAAAATAACAATATTTTTAGCAATATTTTATAGTGGATTTTTATAGTGGGAAGCAAAGCATCTCAACTTTCAAGACGTATTTCATGCCAACTACCCGTGAGATGTAAAAACAGCTGTGTTTGTAAACAGAATTTAAGTAAATGAGTGTATGTGTATGTGTTTAGAAGACATTTGACAGTGGCACACCCTCACTAAGGAGCTAAAGATGAAGATTGCTGTGCAATCACAATGTTTTGCATGGGTTATTTTGGTGTATGTGTGCTTATAGTTGACTGTATAGTAGAGGAATAGTTCACCTAAAAATAAAACAAATTCTCTCGTCATTTACTCACTCTCATCCCATCCTGGATTTGTATGAGTTTCTTTCTTCTGCAGAACATAAAACATAAAACAACTCTATAGGTCCATATACAATGCAAGTGAATGGTGACCAAATCTTTGAAGCTTCAAAACAGACATAGAATTAATCCATAAGATTCTAGTGGTTTAATTCATGTCCTTTCAAGTGAGCCAACTGGTTTTGGTTGAGAGCACCCCAAAATATGATTCATTTTCAATATAAATCTTGTTATCAGAGGTCTCTAACGAAATTTGCAAATCATTATTTCATGCTCAATTACACTTCCTAGCAGCATCTAGTGCTCTGCATGTGTCAAGTTCTATGAGGTGTAGGCCTAATCGACCAAAATTGTGATCGTTTTTAGAGACTGCAAGTGGCAAGATGTATAGTGGTCTGTTATCGTTCAAAACAGATTCAGAAGACATGGATTAATCCACTGGAGTCTTCTGGATTACTTTTAATGCTGCCTTTATGGAGCTTCAAATATTTGGTTTTGCATGACACTTTAATCTGAGCTCGAGAGCTTTTTATCATCGAAAATGTAACGCATTGTAATTTCAGTAGTCTGCTCATACCTGCCGTTAGTATAAAGCACAAACCTCAATGCATTCAAATAACAGCTGTTCTGTCATTTGCATCTAGGTTTGAATCTTTGCACAGAAAAGCTAACAGCACACTTTAACAGCTTCACATCTCACAGCTAAAGACCTTCAGCTGGTATTTCTGCTGTCCCTGACTACAGGGAGTAAGACATGACAATCAGTCACTCCATGAGTCATCTAACCATCTGGAATTCTGCCACATCTGCATTTACTTCCCTGTTCCTAGTGATGATGCTTTATGTCCCATCATCAACCTTAGTCAGGGTAGATGCTAATGTCAACCTGATTTCTTGACAAATACACGACTGTGGCAATATTTTGCCATAATGATATCACGTAGCGCTTTACATTAGAGGTGTAATGGTTCAAATTTCTCATTGTTGGTTTGTATCACGGTTTTAGGGTCACAGTTTCTGTTCGGTTCAGGATTTGCTGTTCAGGAAAAAATATTTCTGCCAAATCCAAAGTAAGAATAATCTAGGGTAACAAACACTTCAACAGGTTTTCCCTCACTAAATATTACCATGGTTTTACTACAGTAACCATAGTTTAACCATGGTATTTGTAGTAACACCACAAAATGATCCTTGGTTACTGTCATGGACAAGTAACTTTTACTCGGACAAGTGAATGACCAATTTACTTGTCCGAAGGACAAGCATGATAAATCTTTCTGGTTCCGGCAGACATTACGAAAGCAGCCTAATTATGAGTTGATGAATAAATTGGGTATATGCTTGGCTAAATAGATGAGTCTTTAGTCTAGACTTAAACCGAGTGAGTGTGTCTGTGTCCTGAACAGTGTTAGGGAGACTATTCTATAGTTTAGGAGACAAATAGGAGAATGATCTACCTCTTTTTGTGGATTTTGATATTCTAGGATCTATTTACAGGCCAGAATTTTGCAATCGTAATGAACGTGATGGAATATAGCGTGGTAGAGATCACTTAAGTACTGCAGAGCTAGACCATTCCAAGCTTTGTACGTAATTAACAAAGTTTTAAAATGAATATGAAATTTAAAAGGTAGCCAATGTAATGATGATAAAATGGGGCTAAAATGATCATATATCATGGTTCTAGTCAGCACTATGGCTGCTGCATTTTGATACAATTGAGGTTTATGTTTTTTACTTGCAGGACATCCTCCCTGTAATGCATTACAGTAATCTAGTCTTAATCTAATCTAGTTTTTTTGGCATCAGCAACAGAGAGCATGTGTCTTAACTTTGCAATATTTCTGAGGTGGAAGAATGCTTTTCTACAAACATTGGAAGTTTGTTTTTCAAAGGACAGATTGGTATCAAATATAACACCTAAGTTCTTTGCTGTAGAAGATGATGTAACAGTACATCCATCGAGAGTCAAATTATATTTTAGCAGCTTATTTTTAGAGGTTTTCGGTCCAATAATTAGTACCTCTGTTTTGTCGGAATTCAGTTGAAGGAAATTTCTGGCCATCCAATATTTGATTTCATTGATACACTGCTAATTTGGAGAATTGTGAAATTTTGTTGGGTTTCGAAGAAATGTATCTTTCATCATAACAGTGGAAACTTATTCCATGATTCCTGATATTATCTCCCAGGGGAAACGTATATAAGGAGAATGGCAGAGGCCCTAAATCTGATCCCTGTGGCACTCCATACTTAACTTATGTTTGATTTGACAATTCATCGTTTACACAGTCAAAGTGGTAGTGGTCTGCTAAATAGGACCTGAACCATGCTAATGCAAGTCCACTAATACCAACATAATTCTCCAGCCTATTTAAGAGTATGTCGTGATCTATAGTGTCGAAGGCAGCACTAGGATCTAAAAGCACTAGAGGAGAAATGCAACCGCAATCAGATGATAAGAGGAAGTAATTTGTAACTCTGATAATGCAGTCTCTGTACTGTTTCTCTGTAGAAATGAAAATATTTAGGAGGATTCTTCCTTTGCTAGTATTTTCGACATAAACAAGAGATTTGAAATCGGTCTATAATTAGCCAGTTCTCCAGGATCAAGTTGTGGTTTCTTAATAAGTGGTTTGATGACTGCCATTTTAAAGTTTCTTGGGACATGTCCTAAGGGTAGTGAGGAGTTAATAATATTAAGAAGAGGTTCTGAGATTACAGGGAAAACCTCTTTTAAAAGCTTAGTTGGTATTGGATCTAACATGCATGTTGTGGCTTTTGAGTTTTGTTAGCTCTTCATGACTATGACAGTGAATGATTGAAGTTGCTTGTGAGGAAAATTATAAGATTCTGTTTTCTGATGCGCTGTGGCAATTGATTGCATTATTCAGATTATTTATATATATATATATCAGATTATTATTATATATTCAGTTTATCAGTAAAGAAATTCATGAAATTATTATTATTGTGCTGCGACAGAATATATGGTTCAGTCAAGGCTTTATTCTTTTAGCCACAGTACAGAATAAACACCTAGGATTGTTGTGGTTATTTTCTACAAGTTTACTAAAATATGCTGACCTGGCAGCATTTAGTGACTTTCTGTAGCTACATACAGTATCTATGCATGTACAGCGAAATACCTCTAATTTTGTATTCTTCCTCTTATGCACCATTTTCTGAGCTGCTCTCTTGAGAGCAAGAGTGTGATCATTGTACCATGGTGCAGGGCTTTTTGCTTTCATTTTCTTTAATCGGAAGGAGGGTGATACTATCAAGAGTTCTAGAGAAGAGTGTATTTATATTTTCTGATATTACTTCAAGTTCTTCTAGACTTTTTTGCATACTGAGTAGATGAGGTCTGTCTGGAAGATTGTTAGTGAAGCTATCTTTAGAGGTCGAAAAAAAAATTCTACCTGAACGATACCGTGGTGTAGATTGAATTACATTAGCTGATTGCTGCATACAAGTAAGACGAGGTAATCATCGAAGATGTCATCAATCTTCGGCACAATCTCTATAGTATCAACATCAACTCCATATGACAGAATTTTATTTTAGAATATCGATAAATGCTGATTCCAATGTGTCATTTTCATTATCTATGTGTATGTTGAAGTCACCAACAATTAAACCTCTATCCACAGTAAGTACTAGATCTGAAAATGTTCAAATTCACCAAGGAAATCAGAATATGGCCTGGGTAATCTACATTGGTGGCCAAAAGTTTAGAATAATTTACATATTTTGCTCTTATGAAAATAAATTTTACTTTTATTCACCAAAGTGGCATTCAACCAATCACAATGTATAGTCAGGACATTAATAATGTGAAAAATGTATATTACAATGGTTGCTATAATATGTGGTTCTCGCTCTTGGTGGGGCGTGTGGTGAGTTGTGCGTGGATGCCACGGAAAATGGCGTGGACATCCACACGTGCTACGCCTCCGTGGTAATGTGCTCAACAAGCCACATGTTAAGATGCGCGGCTTGACGGTCTCAGATGCGGAGGCTACAGAGATTCATCCTATGCCACCATGAGTCACTACGCCACCATGAGGACTTGGAGCACATTGGGAATTGGGCATTCCAAATTGGGGAGAAAAAGAAGAGTTCTCATCAAAAAATCCTCCATGTGCAGCAATGGCAGCTTTGCAGATTCTTGCCATTCTAGCTGTCAGTTTGTCCAGATACTCGGGTGTCATTTCACCCCACACTTCCTGTAGCACTTGCTATAGATGTGGCTGTCTTGTCGGGCACTTCTCACACACCTTACAGTCTAGCTGATCCCACAAAAGCTCAATGGGGTTAAGATCCATAACACTCTTTTCCAATATCTGTGTTTCTTTGCCCACTCTAACCTTTTCTTTTTGTTTTTCTGTTTCAAAAGTGGCTTTTTCTTTGCAATACTTCCAATAAGGCCTACACCCCTGAGTCTTCTCTTTACTGTTGTACATGAAACTGGTGTTGAGCGGGTAGAATTCAATGAAGCTGTCAGCGGAGGACATGTGAGGCATCTATTTATCAAACTAGAGACTTTGATGTACTTAACCTCTTGTTTAGTTGTACATCTGGTCTTCCACATCTCTTTCTGTCCTTGTTTTAGCCAGTTGTACTTTGTCTCTGAAGACTGTAGTGACACCTTTGTATGAAATCTTCAATTATTTTGCAATTTCAAGCATTGTAAAGCCTTCATTCCTCAAAACATCGATTAACTGATGAGTTTCTAGAGAAAGCTGTATCTTTTTTGCCTTTTTTGTCCTAATATTGACCTTAAGACATGCCAGACTATTGCATAATATGGCAACTCAAAAACAAAGACAATGTTAAGCTTCTTTTAATGAACCAAACTTTTCAGCCATTATTTCAAACACAGCTTTCAGCTGTGTTTGAAATAATGGCAAGTAATTTTCTAGTACCAAATTAGCAATTTAGCATGATTATTCAAGGATAAGGTGTTGGAGTGATGCTGCTGGAAATGGGGCCTGTCTAGATTTGATCTAAAATGACTTTTTTCAAATAGTTATGGTGATGTTTTTCACATCAGTAATGTTCTTCTGACTATGCTTTGTGAAATGCCACTTCAGTGAATTAAAGTACCAATTTCCTTCCAAAACAGCAAAATCTGTACATTATACTAAACTTTTGGCCACCAGTGTATATAGTAGTAGCAAGCTCAAAAGACGAGATTTTTTTTATTGTATCTGATGGTGTCACATTAAGCATTATTTGTTCAAAAGACTTATATCTGAGTAACACCAAAAACTTCCCTGTAAATTGCAGCAACACCACCTCCTCGAGGCTCAAGTTTATAACAATAACCTGGGGGCTGAGTTTCATTTAAACTAATGTATTCATCCGGTTATGTATGGTTTCCTTCCAGGACTAAGACTAAATAAAAAAAACGGATGACAAAATTAACACTAGTATTCAGTTGCCAGGTCATTAGGAATGTATTAATGCAAAGCCAAAGTTTACGTGTTCTTAACGTAATTATTTTTTTTTTATGAGTATGGTACCACCTCCGCCTCATTTTGAGCCAGAACCCTGAATCTGTTAAGTGAAACGGTGGGATTCCCAATCAATAATATTATATGCTATGGCAAAATTCCAAATACAACCATCTACACCAATGTTAATAATGATTCCACTGTAAGATTACAGAACTTGGCAAGATAAGCCATAGTTCATACAATATAATATTATTACATTACCTGTCTTCTTTAGCTTAGATGTTGTCTCTGACAATCTTTTTGATGAGCAATTTAATAAAGATGGATTGCAAAAATCTGTATTTTTAAATATGTCCTCAAAAACAAGAGTGAAAGCTGTATATAATCACACTGTGATGCGCCATGCTTGTCTATGTTTGAGGCAGTCATGTGATAGAATTTTCTAATATTTTTTTTAGCTTCAAATCGAAGTGTGTAATGTTGTGATTCACCTTGGAGCTGGTTGGTTTGGCTCATGTTTTAGAACTCTTTCTGGGAAAAAATGAATGGGTATAATACTTCTGAAACCAAGAATGCTGAAAAGTGTGTGGGCACTGTTGCGCTCTATACAGAGTGTTTGGCAGGCACAACTCAAACAGAGTTACATTTGCCAAGCAACATCACAACAACTGGACACTGAAGTGTGGTTCCATGTGCGTGAATATCAGCTATTTTTCACCGATTCAGGTGTCTTGTATTGAACTTGTGCTAAATAATGTGAAACAGCTTTTTTGCTTTTAATCATTCATTTGTTATGAATAACAAGATGAAGTAGCTTTTTATTTCTGAAGTATTTAATCCAACATGTATACATATCCATACGTGTGTGTGTGTGTATATATATATATATATATACACACACACACCACACACACACACACACACATATATATATATCCAACAAAAGTTACTGTACATCACCATTCAGCTGTGTTCAACTACAATAATACCTTCCAAAACGATCTGAAATCGAGGTGCAACCATTGATAACCAACTCAATTTCGTAGACCATATCTCAAAGACAGCACGCATCTTGAGAGTTACACTCTACAATATCAGGAAAATAAGATCCTTCCTCTTGTTTAGTTCAGAACTTCTTGTTCAGTCACTTGTCATAACTAGACTGGACTACTGTAATGCTGGCTCCCTGCATGTGCAATTGGACCCTGCAAATGATCCAGAATGCAGCACCACGTCTGGTCTTTAATGAACCAAAGATAGTGCATGTTACACCACTCCTCGTCTCTCTTCACTGGCTGTTGATGCACTTATCAAATACAATCATTTTTAATAAAAATATATATATTATTGTTGCACTCTAATCTGTCTTGGATGCTACTATTCTGATGCTAGTGAAACTTTGTAATGCAGCCTTTTCGTACCATTGTCTCCTTAAGATGACATTTACATTTATGCATTTGGCAGACGCTTTTATCCAAAGCGACTTACAGTGCACTTATTACAGGGACAATCCCCCGGAGCAACCTGGAGTTAAGTGCCTTGCTCAAGGGCCCAACAGTGGCATCTTGTTGGTGCTGGGGCTTGAACCCCTGACCTTCTGGTCAGTAACCCTGAGCCTCAACCACTGAGCCACCACTGCCCCCAGATGAATTGCTTATGATTAATTATTCCTCTTTTGTAAGTCGCTTTCGATAAAAGCATCTGCCAAATGAATAAATGCAAATGAAAATGTTATACTATATTCTGTAAGAGTAATACAAAAATTACTCTTCTCATGATATATGTTTTTGATCATACTGCCCACCCTTAGGCTGAAGCATCTACTTGACCTTTGGACACTTTGAGTTCTTAGTTCTAACCTGACCTTAATGTCAACATTGTGGTCCACACACATAGAAATCTATCATTGCTTAATAAATGAGCTTTTCTTACGACCACAAATACACCCACACAAACCCTGTACTCTCAAACGCTTTAATGAAATTGAGTCCGGCTGCCTCCTCAACGTCTCAAGGCTAATTTGATCAGAGCGGTATTTCATGAAAAGCCTTTTCATGAAGCCTTTGCGTTCTCAAATGCAAAATCCATCTGCTTGTCACTGATTTTAGAGCAGCCCAAGTCCTTGTTGGTGCCTAACATGGATAATAAACAAAATGTGATTTGTGGATAGCCTGAATCAGAGCCATATAGAGAGAGTTGCGACAACGGAAGTTCTAAATGCTTGATCGTCACGTGATTCATGTAGACTTCAGATAGTTCCAGGAAGTGCTTTGGCAGGCATTTAAAACAGTTAGAGTAGAGTGACAGAACTGCGATTTCTGGTAATTAGTAGTCAATAAATGCATTTATTTTATATATTTATGTAACACACTGACAGATGTATGTAGCATGAGTATGTTGTTACAGCGATGTTGTTTTTTAAAGATCAAATCAGCTAATATTTGAGGATTAGTGTTCAGCTACCGTTATTTGCCTCAACTTATTTCAGGCTAGGGTTTCTGTTGCCTTTTTATGTTACCTCATGTTCATTGTTTTCACTAATCTCATGGTAACTAATGTCATATTTATGACTTTTCAGATAGTACAGAGACAGGCTGGTGACAGGTGATTTCCAGCACCGCACAATGGGTCAATGAACTATTAACTATTAGCAGCAGTTACGTAAATGTAAAATTTTGTGAAATGAAGCTTATTGTTTACAATTCTTACAGTTCTATATATAGTAATATAATTATTTATGTATTATAAATATTATATATCTAATGTATAATTCTTACAATACTTATTCATATACACAATATATTCAGCTTTAAAACAACTTAAGCATACTCTTATATAAACTGCCGTTCAAAAGTAATGAGGCTGAAAATTCAGCTTGGCATCACAGGAGTAAATTACATTTTAAAATACATTAAAATAGAAAACAGTTATTTTAAATTGTAATAATATATTACGATATTAATTTTTTTTTAAAACGATGGATGAAACTGAATCAAGAGAACAGATTTTACAATTAATAGGGTGTTCAGTTACTAAATTTATCCAGCTCCAATCCTTGCCTAATCTGTTAGTTATCCGATAACATCCCTTATCTCATAATTTAATGAGTAATACTCAACTATAAGGTTTTAATTTCCAAGTTATTTTTATTTAGATGTACTGATAATATACAGAATAAGATAATATTATTCTTTAACGTCTCACCTTTTAAAAGTGCGTCGCAAACGGTTTGTTCTGCTGCATCTCTACGGCGCGGCATGTGTTTGCTGCTACTTCCGGGAACTATTGAGAGGCTCCACGAGCCGCCATTGCTGTAAAAAAAACGTTCCATTGGAGTCAATGGAGTTGTGGCAACTCTCTCTCTATATGGCTCTGGCCTGAATAAGCCTGAGAATTAAGAATTTGTTCATAATTTTTTAACACTGTCAGCACTTTCTTACCCTCGTGTTGTTACAACATGTGGAAAAACTGATTAAGTATCAATCTGAATAGTGTTTTGCAACTGGAGGGTTACGAGTGCCAAAAATTGGTCTCTTGTCTGTTCGGTCTGGGTCGCAGACAGCAAGAACAATGGCAGGTTTTTGACACTATTACATTTTTCCCAAGGCCCAAGCTAAATTTTGAGCTGCATAGGTAAATTGAATGATATTCATCTCACGTTCTGTACTTCATATGTGCTAAATATGTTTCTCATCTGAAAACGCTATGCTATTGAATCCTGGTTTTCACTCTAGTGTGGGCACGGACCTTCACAGAACAACTCACTAGAATGATCTTCTGTTCTAGCCTACTGTATCTCTGGAGTGTGCATGCATAGGGCTTCCTTAAATATTGTGCCACAGACCACAGTAACGATGCAACCCAGTTGAATTCTCATGAGAACTAGTTTTAAACGCCATAGAGGAAGTCAAACCTCTAAAACGGCTTATAGATATTAGATAATCCTGACATTATAAATGGCACTGGCGAGGAAAAGAGAAAACATTGTGTTTTCGCTAAAATAAAGGTTTTTCAAATTACACATCACAATTAATCAGGATTTTACAATAGTAACATTAATTCTAAATGGGATCTATTACCTATCTACTTAAATTTTCTATGGCAATTGTAGTTAAAAAATTTTAAAATACAAAAAAAAAATAAAAAATTAAGACCAAAAACATAGACATAACCACAGAAATGAGGTGTCATAAAAAATGACCGGCCTATTAAAATAGCTGATAAATCTCCAAATATGCTATATTATTACAAAATATGAATTATATCTTTTTGTTAACTCGGTTTCTTTCAATTAGGACAGGTTTTGTCTTTCTGTTTGGGACTTACTGATCGTAGATGTCATTGACACCTGAGCTTCTGCACCTAATTTGTGAGTGAAATAAAGCATTATTTGTGGATAATTTTGGCCATTTTAAATCAAATGTGAAAATATTCTGTACCATATATTGGACTAGTGTGCTTTAATGTTCAATCTGGAAGTTTGTTTTGAAATGCTTTTATTTTGTACAAAATGGCACAACGTCACACTTGTGGTGTTCCCAGTCAAAAATGACCAGCCATTTAAAATGAATGGGGGAGATCAATAATAAAGGAACAATTGAGTGTTCAAGAGCATATTCATCCATTAGATGAGCACATATGTGCATGCATGCAAAAACATAAAGGCCTTGAACCTGTGCACGTGCACACACACACGCACCCACGAACACACGTGCACACATACACACACACAGTCTCTTGAGTATTACATGCTTTCTTTTCCACAGAGATTAAATTTGTCCTACCCTGAACTGCATCCAACATTATCACACACACACTCTCGCAGTACATGCTTTCTTTTTCACAGAGTATTTTTATACTATCCTGAACTTTATCCAACATCCATTTATCCATCCGTCATTATCACAGTCACACACACACCTGAACGTTCTTTTCCCCACAGTGACCCCTCTCCAATAGAATCTTTCTTTCATCACACCTTTCAGACAAACTATTATGACAATGTGTTTTGGAATGTTCATGCTCTCGTAAAGAAGCAGATAGCTGATTTTCCACTATCGAGCCAGTGCGTGCCAGGGTAACAGTGCTCATGAATGTGCACTGTTGAATTTGCTTATGAACCTTTGTATAGGTGTATGTGAACATGACTGTGTTAACACTTGCACTGTCTTTACATTGTTTACTTAATTTTTTCCTGGATCATCTCTAGATGATACTAACCAACTTTCATGCAAATCAGACAAACAACCTCTTTATATATATATATATATATATATATATATATATATATATATATATATATATATACATATTTAATGGAATCCATGGCATTCAATATTTTGACTTTTCATCATTTATGTATCTGGTTCATGTGGTCCTCTTTCACCAGTAAAAAATATCAAAAGCAATTTTGAGTCTGGTACCTCTCATTGCGTTGACACGGAGGGACCCAATTACTGTAATACAATGATTTGTTGTTTACATTTGTATAAATTAAAAGCAGTACAGCAAATCTTACCTTGAAAAATAGTCTTCATTTTAATAATGCAAAATATAATTTCTTATTTCTTTCTTTTGATTTTAAGATTTTTTCTTCTTCTTTTTCTCTGGTTTGTAAAGACAAAATGAGATAAACACACACACACACACACTCACTGATGACAGCAGATTACATCGCTCTCACACCCAAACAGTCACTAATTTGAAAAGCAGGAGGTGCAACACAAGGCCTTGACCTCTGTGACATCTCCCTCTCCTCTCCGATACCTCAGACGCCTCCGCCATTCTTAATTAGTTCAAAATCACCCATCCTGATCCATATTGATTCCTTTATCTTACATTTTGTTTCACCCCTCCCTTTCTCTCAGTTTCTCCTCCCCTTTTTGTCCTGTTGTTGTTGTTGTTTTAATCTCTGGAACTCCTGCTCTTTTTCTTCAGTACTTGTTAGTTTTCTTGTTAAGTGTTACAGGGATAGTTTAGCCAAAAATTGTTATTCTCATTTTCTCACCCTCATTTGGTTTCATTATGACTCTCTTTCTTCTGTGGAATACAAAAAGAGGCTGTTTTCTACCATAGCATGTTTATTTAGAGCACCACGCTGGTGTGCGGAATGGCAGACGAGAACTTTCTGCAGAAAGTGTTTAGTGTTGGATACACACATGAAGCAGATCTGTGGAATTTGAATGCCTAGAGTCAAGCTGTAAACCCAGGAATCTCCAACAAAACTACAAACACACACTTAGTCATGGTAATTCATCTTACAGACAGAAGTTTCATGAGAAAGTTTGTTCCTCAAGACCACAAACACTGAATGCTTCTGAATGTTCAGGGATGACCGATATACAAATGCCCCAAAGAGCACTTTATGGCTGAATGTCATTATTTAAAAAAAATCACTGTGAGTCATCTCTGAACAAATGATTAAAAAGCTTATCTGTGAATAAACTTTTCTGAGCTATTTTTGTAATGACTTCTAACCCACTTCTAACCCTTCAAGTTCACACTGGTGTCCTAGCAGTTACCAAAGGTTTAGTTTAGCACATTAACTATGAACATGTTCCACTAACATTTAAAAACCACAAATTATCACAATACTTGGTCTTCATTTAATAATGGCAACCCTGGGGCACTTAACACAATTTGTTTCTGTAAGTAAGCGTAATGTAAGTCGGAAAAGAGCGTCTACTAAGTGATTAAATATTTAATAGAAACAATACAACAGTTGTAAAGTAAAGTAAAATCCCCTAGCCTATATCCATACAGATGGGGCAGTGATGTGTGCGTGAGTGTGTGCTTAAGTATAAAGTCATAAAGAGATAAAAAAGAATCCAGAGGTCCGTAAACCTGGATGACGCTGTCTCTGTTTCCAGGAAAGATCATGCAGACTTCTCCTTGACCCATTTGACTATCTACATGTTTTAAAATAAGATATATCATAACCAATCAGCCTCCACTTTTCGTTTTGTATCCAAATGAATAGAGTTTACGTTTTGCTGTCTTGTGGTTGGTTGCACATAGCATCAACGTATGGTTGCTAGGGTGTTCTGGTGGTTGCTAGGTGGTTGCTTACTAGCCCAACTTGAAAGAGCCCACCCCCAATTGTCTATAATATTCCAGTTTATAGATACAGTATGGAATGGATCCCTGTCTTGCATTGCTAGTATATAGGAATTGTTTTTAATACTTAGGATTAGGAGTTTGTTCAAATCCCATCTCTAAATTTGAGCCATTGTAATCCACTAATAGAGATGAAAATCAGACAGGAAGACATAAGTACAAGACTGTGTTGTGAACTACAATCCCATGAAGCATTGCAAATTATGTTATCAAAATAAAACCGATGGAAAATTGTAAAACTATTGATTTAAAGTTGTTGATTATATAAACGATTGATTTTAACTTCATTGAAATATATTCATATATATATATATATATTAGGGCTGTCAATCGATTACAATTTTTAATCAAATTAATTACATGGTGTCCCGATTAATTAATCGCATATACAAATATTTGCTGAGAAAGCCCCTCATATAACAATAACTCAATATATAATGATTATACATATTTATATCAATATATAATTATACATAGTTACCTTTTTAAATATAATTTTTTTTTATATATATTATAGAAAATGCATTATATATAAAATAAAAAATATTCAGATAATTACAATGCATTACATTCTTGTAGCAGAAGAGTTCATCATTGATAAGACAATACAAAAAGCAGCTTTAGAATACAATGTATTGTTTACTACCATATTATTGATCATAAGTCAATCATTGGCACTCAGTTCACAGTAATCCATTACACAAGTGAATTTGTCAATCGGTTCGAGATTCATTATGAGGCCTTGTTTGAGTAGCGTCTTGTGTGCATTGTGTCATAAACATAAAATGTTTAATATATTTTAATATTAAATATAGTTTAATACTCAATCTTTAAACACATCTTGAGATCCCTTAGTTCGGATTTGCGCTCCAAGTGTTTTGAACGCAAGAGCGTTCATACAGTGTTTTCTTCACTGTATAAACTGCGTGTTGCTCACACAGCTGAAATTTCACTTACTGCCCTCTGGAGTAAACAGGTGGTACTACAAGCTTGCATTTCTCAGGAATCTTCCTTATTATGGTCCGGGGGCATGCGATTAATTGCGTAAAATTTTTTAACGCGTTATTTTTGGTAAAATTAATCACACTGAATTAACGTGTTAAATCGACAGCCCTAATATATATATATATATATATATATAAGAAGTTTGAGTGTATGGAGACTGACTCAATTGCTTCATTCATAGTGTGCCATGGAAGTGTGCATCACTGCTGGGGTATTTTGCCATGATTTGATTGCCGCATATCTCTGATTAGTGGATTGTATTCCATTGGGGATAATGGGTAGTGAAATACTTTATCAGAAATTCCCTTGTAACATTTTTTTTTTTTTTAAATCTGTGGACTGATGGCTTCAACAAAAGCGCATTCCATTGATCCACACCCTCAAGGAGGGTCTGTCCTTAAAGGTTTAAAAGTTATCCTTAATCAATTCTCCTGGGGAAAAAAGGTCGTTTTACTTCTGAAACCACACTGAGATCTATTAACATTAATGTTGTAACAAACTAGAGTTAGCACAGTCATTTGAGGCACCTAAAAAGCAATAAGATGGATCATATTATACACGTTCTAATTGCAATGATTTTCAGTATTGATTTACTCATTTAACTGCAATTCAGTTCAACCAGGCAAACAAGGTTTCCAAGGATACGGCTGGGTTTTTCCCAGCTCTAGACAGACACTCAGACCTGTAAACCGTCATTAGACAGTGACTGCTCCTCAAGCTGAGAGATGCTCCTCTGTAATTAGTAACGCTGTGGTCGGGTCTAATTATTGACTTGGAATCGTCTCCTTCCCCATTTCCTGTAAAGTATCTCATCTTCTGTGTCTAGTTCCTTGTAATCTCTTTGATTCCTTGTGTGTCCTTTAGGAATATTCAAGTAGTCTGCAGTATGTATGGCTTTTGAATGCATGGAACATGCAGATGACCTTCTACATTTGCCAAAATATTCAACCAGAGCGCACTGCATATATGACCTTCCTAGGGCCCTGTGATTTCAGCAATGCAGAAAATACAAAACAAGTCTGAATTAAAAGTAATTTACGGAATATCACAGAATCTGACCAATTTTGAATTCAATTAATATTATTATTAAACCACAAAAGTGTGCAATTTCATTTAATACATTTATTTTAGTTTAACAAATATAAAGTATGCATGCTCTGCATGCTTCAAAATGAATGAACAGTGCTCCTCTGCTTTACTTTCATCAGTTTTCATTTATTCTTGAAAGCTCTGTTGTGCAGAACTTTATAGATATGTCCCCTTTTAAAAAGATGTAGTGTTGCCACAAACATGCGCAAATTCGGCACTCATTAAAGGTGCACTCAGTATTTTTTTTCCCCATTTAAAAAGGTTTTACTCCTAAATACATGAATTGTTATTTTGAAACATACTGTATGTATAAAATCGTGACCACTCATATGAGATGAGGACTCTAGTCATATCAGTAACCTTATAAAAGCTGTTTTATTCTACATGGGGCATGGTTGACCTCAAGGAGGCTGCCATTTTAAAATCACATGACCAGCTGAATACTACTCGCTTAATCTCAGTGACTAGTCTTGTTATTGGAAACTTTCACTCTTGGATTAAATTAATCATGGCTGATTGTTAAGAGTGAATTTCTACAATGACATCTGTAACTGAAAACCTTTGATGTTGAATAATGCTGCATCCACACCACTAGGTGTCACTATAAGTCAAAGATGACAAACAAAAAGTTACTGAATGCATCTTTAATTTTCACATAGAAATAAGCTTTGTGGCAAAGGTTTGCTGCAGGTTCACCACTACCATTGAAGAGCTGCAAGCTGCTGGCAAACGTGCAGTGAATAACAAGCTCATTTGCATGTGAAAATAATGAGTGGCAATTTTGAAGCAACTCTTGATTTTTTTTTTTTTTTTGTAAGTGACTTTATAACTGCAATGTTTGTTAATGTTGTGTTGTTACTTGATTAAGGTTTTATTAATTGATTTAATAAGACACCCTTGTAGGCAGTATATACTGCACAGTATATGTGTAGTAAACAACAAGCAGTGCTAGTTTTCCATGCTGCTTTATTTTATGACCATTTTCATGTCACTTTCCTACAGATTGTCACACTGATCTTACAGTGAGATCAGAAAGAGTAGGTTGACATTTCTTTAGCTGAAATTGGTCTGAGCTTACAGAAATTTGAAACTCTGCCCCCAGTGGTAAAAGCGGTAAGTGTTGTTGGGCGTATGGGCAAGTATGACCTTTATTTTCTGGGTGTAATGTCCATGGAGGGGCGCCACAAGTTGTTTTCAGTTGTACAGGCTGTAGTACAGTGAAAAGGAATGCATGTTTTGTAAACTGAACCACCCCTCCCAAATTCCTTCACCTGGAATTTAGTTTATACATTTTATTTTTATTTTTGTGTGGGTGTGTTGGCCAGTATTTGTTGCCTTATCCATATAATCTTTGGTTGAGTAGGTCAGGGAGTAGACCCGTCAGTAGAAATGACCTCCTTAGGCATGGTGATCTCTGACCTGGCCGTGGTGTTTCCTATCTAGGTCAGTGGTGGAATGCGCATAACATCTGGAGTTCACATGCCCCACTGTCTGAATATTGCTTCTTTATGTGGCTGTACTTCCTGCCTAGTAGCAACCAGTTCATACCACACACACATACCAAGGATGTTAACCTTTGACCCATTGTGCCTTTTTGCTGTTGCTACTATGTAGTGGTGGACATCACTTTAATGTCAGCTCATTCCTCTTTAGTGTTTATATGTGTTCCTCTTGCTCAGCTGGTATAGCATGGCACCGGCAACACCAAGGTCAAGGGTTTGATTCCCAGAGAATGGACATACTGATAAAACGTATAGCTTGACTGCACAGTTAAGTTGCTTGGGATAAAAGCATCTGATGTCAGATGCAGAGATGTATAGATTTAGATGTGAAATAGATTTCAATGTATTTTTGCTTTCTAGTTGAAATCGAATTGCAACAATACAGGCCTATCCCCTCTTGTGGGATTACAGTTCACTCTAAAAGTGATGTGAAGGCAACAGTTTTTTTGCCCCAAAAGCATGGCCCACATTTTCGAAAAGCCTTGGAAGGAAATTCTGCACTGTATACAAGTGGAAAAAAGCATTACTTTGTTGTTGGTCGAGTTTTCGCATCTGAGACGAAAGTGAATGCATCTTTTTTTGTTTGAATAGTACCAAAACTTTTAGATGAAAATTCATGCTCTCTCAATAGACCTGTAGTCATGTGATATCTATGGTGATGGTTATGATACAGCAGCATGCAGTCAGTGGTGGAGCTAAGGGGTGGCCGTGGCCACCATGGACCAAAGCTTGTCCACCCCACTCACACCTCACTTTTAGAGATGAAATAATCTCTGTACAAATGTTCAAATTAACGTGTGTGCACACCAAGGTCGCCAAAGCTCTCCATCCTGGGTGTCATTGTATCCAATCAAAAACTCCTGGCTCCGCCCTTGCATGCCGTTATTGAACCAAAGAAGAGGATCTGTTGCAACAAAAAGATGTGTGTGGATATGCTAATGTGATTCTCTGTCGATTATACTGAGTGTGTATGTGCTGTTTTCTATGTATTTCCCTTGATACATTTTAACACAGACTAAATATCAGCAGACTATATGAGTCTCTCTTTCTTCTAAGAAATGAATTCATAACTGCATAGAAGAAGTCTATTTTATCCCATTGGCAAAAATAGTAGTTGGCATATCTGTGTTGCGGCTAGGGATGTAACGGTTTCACGGTATACCACGGTTTTAAAACGAGACGGTTATCAAACTGTTGACATTTTAGAATTCACAGGATTTCACTTAATTTTAAAAGTCGCACGGCAGACAAATGTCAAAGCCTGATCTCCCAGATATACAAGATTTCTGTGACTACCTGTATATGTCCAAAACAAATTTCACCTCCATATTCTGAAAGGTCCTGCGACTTAAAGTCTGAAGCGACATATACACATAATTTATAAGTAATTATTGTCGGCCATTCAAATGCATGCCCACATAAGCACATATGCTTACACTCAAACAGATGAAAACATCAGTCATAGAGATGGTAGAAGCATCTTAAAGTGGCCAATTCAGAATAATTTGCCTTTACAAAGGTACTTTATGCAACCAGTTTATATGTTCTGTCCATCATAACATTATTTGTCTAACAAGCTCTACTTTTCTCTACACTCGTAGGAAAAGCATTCAGTCAGTGAACCGGAAAATTAATGTGCAGCATGAAGGGTTCAAATATCAGATATATTCACAGATAGACGGTCTCTAACATTAATGAATGAATGGAGTACAACAGGCATACTGTTTTACTAGCAGACTAAAAGCTGTTTATTTCTTACAAAGCATAGAGATCTGTATTTTCTAATCTTCATAACAGGGATCGTCTGACTTTAGAGCGGATGAAAGGAAGTCGGGACTGTGGGTGCTTCTGCCTGCCGAATACAATCTCTGTCAGTGCGATTTATACAGAGATGCGGCTTATTCATTTTCAATGAGAGCTGGCGACTTCCGACAACTTGAGCGACTGCGACCGGATGTAGGCGTGTCCAGTGACGCAACAAAGTTGAGAAATGTTTAAATTTATGCAAATGAAGAGTGACTTTCGGGAGCGACAGACAATACGAGAGAAGATGGTAGAGCTCACGTGATCCTAATATTTCCATACATACCACTAGCGACCTAACCGCCAGCCACTGGCGACATGCAGCGACAAAGTAGCTGGCAGTGTGAACGCAGCATTATTTGTTTCTCTGAGCAATGCAATTTTTGACCAGTTGTGACTTCTATTCAGGTGCGTCTTTATTTATGGAAAAACATTATATCATAAATAAATATTAAGCTGCTAATAATTTTAGCAAGGCACTTTAATACTGTGATACCATAATACTGCAGGTTTTTTGTGAAGATTATCGTACCGTGAACATTTCATACTGTTACACCCCTAGCTGTGGCAACTAATAATTTGTGTTCTAGAAAAATAATGACATAAATAGTTCATGTATTACCTAATGTCATACAAAGTCCAGTAAACATAAAATATTCAGTGAGACCACATTTGCCTTTAAAACAGCACCAATTCTCCTAGGTACACCTGGTTGTTGGCAGATAGGATGTTTCAAGCTTCTTGGAGAATTTGCCACATTTCTTCTATCTATTTTGGCTGTCTCAATTGCTTCTGTCACTTTATGTAATCTCAGACTGACATGATGTTCAGTGGGGGCCTCTGAGGGGGCCATGACATCTGTTGCTGGGCTCCCTGTTCTTCTATACTAATCTTTTCTATTAGCAAAAGTAATGTTTGTGAGTTTAACGTTTATGTTTCCTATTGACACACTAAAGCTGAAGATATAAATAACCATCTGAAGACAAATGCTTTTGTGAAACATCTTATTTGCCCAAGACCTTTGCACAGTACTGTGTATATATATATAGAGATAGTATATCTTCTCAAAATAGCACCAAAAAATGTTTTATATTAAAATTACATCTTTAAAAAATGTACATTACATTTTAAAAAGTTTTTTTGTGCATTTTAGTTATATAGATAAAAGTAATCAAAGTAATTTGTTCACACATAAAGAAATGGTTGTTCTGCAAGAAATTATTGGGGCTGCCACGGCTAGATAAACAAATCGGAAAACAGAAAAATGTATCATCTGATATATTGGCCTCTGCGATATATCAGTCGGCCATGACTATATAATATATTATGAATAGTATGCAAATTTGTATTAGAGGTAGAACGATATATCATTTTACTGTCCCCAAAGCACTCACCGCGCTCTCCCAGCTAATTAGGTGCTAAGACCTATGTATCATTATGAAAATGCAAAAAGGTTTGCACTCTTAAAATACAGATAAAAAAATAGTACAAATGTTTCGGCTGAATGCCTTCATCAGTGTAACAATTAACTTGTTCTCAATAGTTAAATAGAAAGACGACCCTACAAATCTTCAGGTGATCATAATCACCCAAACAATCAATCCACAGTCTCCAGTACAACTCCATATTTAACAACAAATAATAACTGAAGTGGTGGTGGCGTAGTGGCTAAAGCACAGAACTGGTAAGCAGAAGGTTGCTAGTTCGATCCCCACAGTCACCACCATTGTGTCCTTGAGCAAGGCACTTAACTCCAGGTTGCTCCGGGGGGGATTGTCCCTGTAATAAGTGCACTGTAAGTCGCTTTGGATAAAAGCGCCTGCCAAATGCATAAATGTAAATGCAAAACACCTCTCTTTGTAAACGTTTTTTATCGATATCTCCACCACGGTGAGAATTCATTACTTTCTCAATGCCTATACATTTAAGTTGTTTGATATTGTGATTAGACTTAATAAAGTGTCTAGCAATCAGAGAGGTAACATCATGTCTGCGGATGGCTGATTTGTGTTCACTCACGCTAATCTTCAATGGTCTTGATGTTTTTCCAACGTATATTAATAGACATGGACATTGGAGTAGGTAAATCACATTCTTACTCGAGCATGTTATACAGGACTTAATATGGTATACTTTTTGGGCAGAAGAACGCGTGAAAATGATTAAAACTGGTAAATCTGTCGCTATAGGTTTTTTTTAGAACTATCGTTATCGGCACAAATCTATGGTAATATTTGCCGATAGCTTTTTCCATCATTCCGTCATTTCAAAATAAGATTCCCCGGTGTATTTCGGGCTTGTTCATACTTAAGTCCCATGTTATGCACAATATTTCTTGTTATTTTGGGGATTTTGGTTGAACTTTGTCTGTGCTTGTCAAAAATAAGATTTTTCTCATTTGGCATTTGATAAAAACATTTTAAAAACTATCAGCCAATTAATCGGTCATCGGTCTTTTCCCCACCACCTTAGTTACCACTATCGGTCGACATCTAATTTGTATGTTGCCTAATGCAGGTAATATGCCAGAGAGAGGTAGAAAAACTGTCTGTCACAGATTGTATTAAGGATGCATGGTGAATGTTATGTCATTACGAAATATCTTGTTATGCTCTGGGACTAACAGAGAAGGCATTCTAAGTCCTGAGTGGCAGATAGTGGTATCTTCAAAGCGCTTAAGAGAGATGAGAGACGTTATTTACAGCCATGAGCTCTAATGAAATACTTTAGGTGTGTTTACTGGCCGTTCGACCCTTTGAAAATGAAAAGTGATGAGCAAGTATGTGTGACATACCACACAAAACCCTTTCTGCTGTAAACTGTTCCGCTATGCAATCATCTTGCCTTGCTTTGATTGGACCTGAGACTGGGTCTGAGCCACAGAGAGGTCCTGTAGTTTACTTTCCATATTTGGGAGCATATCTGGGGGTGGGGGGGGGGATTCCTGTCTTTCATAAGAACAGTGTCACTGAGTACATGCACACAATCCCATAAATGTTAGATGTCCACCGGTGGGAATTGACAGACCCCACTGGGGAAGTTTGCAGTACATGCGACAAATGATTTAAGATTGAAATCAGAGGGATGAAAAAGGGATTATGGGAAGAGGGAGTTTGAGTCAGTGGAAGGAGGAAAACAGTGACGTCTTTATCTTCGTGACTCAGACTTCACTCATTTGGAATGCAATACACAAACAGTGGACACTAGAGACAGATAGATGCTCAAACCGTCAGCTGTGTGAATGCCTCGTGCTCTCTGATTTAAAAAACAAACCAGTCATACCAAGAAGAATGTTAAAAACACTCTGAAACCTTTAGCTCAGCTGAGTCGGAGTGTAATATGTGAGGTCACTTACCTTAGTGCTTGGGTTTTCAAAGTCTTGGACAGTAAGCCCCCCTCTATATTAACTTGTGCAGCTGTTGTCTACTGAGGTGACAGAAGATGTCAGTCGCAACAGATGTTTAATTGGCGGTTTTATTTGCTCACATCACTTGCATTGTCAGCGAGCATCAGAATAGCATATACAAATGTAACCATATTATGCTGCAATTTCTTAAAAAAAAAAAAGTAACCGGCTAACTGATGAGTTGATCACTCAAACTCCAGTATCGTTTCTCCCTTGATATATATAACACGTCTGCAGAAGCAGAATAAGAATATACAGAGGCGGAGCTGTGTGGCTTTATAATAGATTTGCGAATGTAGAGCAGCGTCGTTTATTGGAGAGCACGTGTCCAGTTCTGAGTGAGAGTTATCCACGTCCGAGCTGAGAGATTCACGCAGGCACAACCGGTACATGGATGCGCTCTCGCATGATATGCATGTTGTGCTTTTGACATTAACAATATTATAACACCATATAGCTACGGTCTATGAAACAGGACTATGGCCCATTATACCAATACTTTTTATTTATCTTCACACAATGTTTTTTATTGTATTATGTATCTTTTTATTTTACTTGGTGAAATTATCATCAATCTCCGCGCCTCCCCTGACATGCTCTGGTGCCCCCCTGGGGAGGCTTGCCTCCCAGTTTGAAAACCGTGGGCTTAGAGGAACATAAATAACTCTTGTAATTCGGAGAGTTTAAAACTGAAGTGTGTGAATATGCAGAGACAACTGTTAGTAAGCCATTCTTAGGTTGATTGCACTAAAAAGTGCAACATTTTCTCCACCAATGGTATGAGTTTGGGGCGGGACTACGTGTTTGTTTGACCAACAGCATCCAGAGGGTGTATTTGGGAAATCTGTTTGAAAATAACACTTTTCCACCATCAGGCTGAACGGTTAATGTTGCTTAATTGTGCCGTTCAGTACCAATCTTTCACGGTTTATTTTTTCATTGTGGTTTTGCGGAACCAAGATTAAAATGAAAATCACCGACAATTGACCAATCGTGAGTCATTAGTAAAACTGTTCTACCAGCAATCCGGATTTGGAACGGTTTGTAAATTACCATACCGAGCCGTGTTCAAGTGGAAATGCAGCTGAAATCATTACTTGCTGTGCTAAGGACCGTTTGGCTCTGGTGGAAATGCGGCTAAGGTTTATTTTTGCAATTCCATTTGGTGACACTAGGGGTGCAAAATATGCACTCTTCAAATGTAAATATGTACATTTAAATTAAAAAAACAAAATCACAGCTGTGATTTTTAAAGACTAAACATGCTCTATGCAAGTGCAAGAACACAGCCGCTTGTTTCTAAGCAAGCTCGATTTCACATTGTGTTGCATTCTGCAACGCGTCAGCGTACATTTCATAACGCAACCAAAGTATGCCTTGCTACATGGCGGTTAAGGTAAACATTCAGTTTAAATGACTGAACAAGAGTTTGAAGAGAATCTTTGCAAGTCAGTTTAAGTTGTTAAACTGTTGACATATTTATAGCTAGCTAGCTTTATAATAACACATCCGGTTTAATGACACGGACATTTGAAGCTGACTCTGTCGCCCCCTTGAGGACTGAGGTTTGTTAACGCAACAGTAATGCAAGATGCACGTCAAATATGGACAACGTGACCGAGTGCGTAATGCGTTGATCCAGCATTTACGTCTGCATTTGCGCACTTGTGTAGAGTATGATTCTGGCTTTAAAGGCCTTTATTTAAGCTTAATGTTATTTCTTTGTTTACTGTTGTCTGATCTGTATATTTTTGTTTTTTTAATTGCAGAACATACAGCCAGAAAAAAGCCACTCTTGAGAGGGATTACGCACAGGTGAGATTCCAGTGTGTTTATACTAATAATGATGATGGTGTTGCATGTGTTTTAAATTGTTAACACTTTTTAAGTGTTGAGATGGTATTGCTTTATATCCCCTCACAGCTGTTTCAAATGTTTGAGGCTTTTTTGGGAAACATGGAAACAACAGAAAATCCATCCCACTCTGGTTCTGTTTATTGCCGTAATTGGAACACTTTAAATCTTTCCATATCTCTGTTGATCAAATGGATGTTCTTGCTGCTTTGCTGCCTTCTAACTCCTGGGAAGTGCTTAGAAGCTTCAAAAGTTGTAATTACGACCTGTTGTGTGTTTTGTTGATCATGGTTGGAATGAATTAAATGCGTTGTGCAATTTTATAATTCTCACTTTACCACTTACCGACAAGGACAGGGAGTTTGTTTAAGCGCCATCCAAAATGAAGAACAAAAGATGTGCATTAGGTGTGTAATTGTTGCTTTACTGTATCTGCGTATATAATCACTATTGCACAGCCACTGAGAATGATGGGAAATTTAGTTTTGCTGCACAAGTCTGCCACCTGATTTTTTTTTAAGAGAAATGATTGAACAGATGATGGATTTCAGCTAATTCCTGTGAATCTAGACCAGCAAAACAGACATTCTGCCTGAAGTATTGTGTCCCAGCATTTCAGACTGCTGTCGCTTTAGAACAATTGGACATTAAGATTTGGTTTTGTTGTTTGCCAAACTGTGACAGAGCTTAATAATTTGGTGGTTATGCTAGTAAATGTATTTCTCAACTTTCCTGATACGTCATAGGTTTGCTAGCCTGCTTTAAGTTTATGACAAAGGTCATGGTTTTGTGCTTCCTAAATGTTTATAGACCATAAAATTATTACAGAGTTCAATGATATTTAGCCAGTTTTAAGGTCACATCATATATCGCAAAGCAAGTTTATAGCATATTGTGATATCCGACTTCTTGAGATCCATCAATGACTTATTTTATTGTCAAGTTGGAGATTTTTATTGCACCTGTAATATCTTGGTGCTTGTAAAGATATGCAATCTGCTTTCTTCTGACAGAGTTTAATGTATATTGCACTTTAAACTGTAGATTCTCCAGCCATTTTTAAAGGTTATCTGACTATTCTTTTGGTTAAACTTCAATAGACTCTTAAAGAAAATATTTCACTGTTATTTGTTTAAAGGGATGGTTCAATCAAATCCTCATGTTGTTCCAAACCTGTATGACTTTCTCTCTAGTGTGGAACACCAAAGGAGTTGTTAGGCAGAATGAAAGGGACTGACAGCCTTAGTGACCATTCACTTTCAGTGCATCTTTTGCCCATGCAATGGAAGTAAATAGTGATTGAGGCTGGCATTCTGCCTAACTATGCCTTTGGTGTTCCACGGACTAGAGAATGTCATACAGGTTTGGAACAACATGAGGGTGAGTGAATGAGGACAGAATTTTCATTTTTGAGTGAACTGTCCCTTTAACAAAATCTCCACACTTTTCTGCACTTCAGCACTGGTCCACTGGCCCAGTTCACCCTCACAGCAATGGCATTTGTCTGATGGTACGCAAATGTTATGCCAAAAGAGAGGTGAGTGGCATACATGCTGATCCAGAGATTAAATGACACGGATTATTAACCCATTGGATTAGGAGCAAATATTCAGTGTGCATGGTGCGCGTGCGTGTGTGTGTGTGTGTGTGTGTGTGTGTGTCAGGCAGGACAAACGCTGTGTTGTGTGGACCCTAGTGTTAAGTGTAAAATGATATTGGCTCTTTTTTGGAGTGTTTAAGGCACAACACTTACTGAGGCAGGTGCTGCTGTTAGTGTATATTACCATCATGTACACGCATAATAATGCCATAAACACAACTGCCACATGGTCTTTATGAAGACACACACACACAAATAGTGAATGCACGACACATCTTAGTATTTGGGCTTTTGTGAAAACAGTTTGTTGGATTTAAGTTATAATTACAGTGGAGATGTTAAAAGCTTTCTTTATTACAAAATCGCTTTATTACAAAACAGGATTTCAGGATTTTTATTATTTATAATATTATTATTAAATCATTCACTTGTTGCTGTGTTTTTGTTTTGCGAAATGCAGTTAAATGTTAAAAATATATGCGCTCAAAACCAGTGAGTTGTAATTAATGAAAATATGTCGACATTTATTGCCAGCCTGTAATATAAAGCAGCATAATGTAGTAACTTTGCACAGCTAAAACAGCTGGAAGTGGCTTATGTGAAGTGTTCCACATTCAACCAAACGCTCTCAACCTAGTTTTGCTGAAAATAAGGTGAATAGCATATGTAATATTTTTTTCTTACATATTGACGAATATATTACATTTTCTTACCTATTAGAACATTTATAATTTTTTCCAACATGATAGCATTTATCATTTCCCCCACATATTATAGCATTTACAAAAATATATTGTATACAGTGTGTGAGTTAATCATCCAACCTGATTGAATCACTTTGGTTTGTAAGTCTTTAAAAAGAACTGCACCAGTCGAGTGATTTGTTCATGGATTGAACATTGCTTTGAGCTGTATGTTCATTTTTGTCAAAAACACAACAACACACAACTCCGCTTTATTTTTCAGCAGTGACAAAGCACTGCTCCTTAACCTGTTGATACGCACCCACTTTTTGAGCACAAACCATGAAAATGACATACCTGAACTTAAATGGTTGTATTTACACAACCGTTTGGAGTATGGACACAGATGTAGTATCTTTTGAAAGGAAGACACTTTGGGCTTTATTACCCAAGTTTCAGAATTAATATATATTGTTATTCTTTAAAGTTAGAGAAGCTGAAGTTAATAGTAATGGAAATATTTTGTGCTGAACATGTTTTTATAATCTAAAAAAACAATTAAGACAACCCAGAAATACAATGTTATCCAAGCCACAAGTCTAAAGAAGTTATGTTTCAAATTTGAAGATGAACTAACAGAAAATGAGGTTCCTGCAGCTTTTTTCTTTGTAAAATCGCTGGAAGCGTACAGAGTCAAATTAAGGCTCCGCCTTTCAAGACGACACAAAATCTGACTGCACTGCTTGGCTATTAAGAATAAAACTACACCACATTTTTAAAAATAGACTTTGGAGACACGCTCATTTTGTTTATGAGACTCTTATATATAAGATAATATACAGTTTAACAACATGAATGCTGCTCAGATTACATAGTTTGTTGAAGAAGGGTAATTCTTTCAGGCGAGATCTCATGTAAACAAAGGAGAATATATTTCCCAGATTGATCACTTTTATGGACAAAAAGTGCTATTGGATGTTTTTCAATGAATGCTCGTCATGGACAATTGACCCAAGTGTGGCGAGTATCACATTTCATAACAACGGTATGAAGTCCCTTTTTGATATTGCATGTTTTCAATTGTACTCCTGGCACATATAACTAATTCTGGAGCATTGCTATCGTGAAACAGAGATCGGATATCAATGTTGAACCCTTAGACCTTTGAGAGGATGTATAATTTATTAACATTAATTACATTTATAGATGGTAAATTATATTGTAAATGTAAGCAGAGTGACGTCACCACCGCCTGCAGGCTTGCGTATCAACAGGTTAATAACGGCGTAGGAAACATGGTTTCACAAAAACAACTGATTTGCTTGTGAGCTTTCTGGAATATAACCTAATGTTTATAGGGACTTGAACTTTGACCCCAGACATTTGTTTGTAGAGATTAGAAATGGTTGCTTAACGTTTAATGCACTCTTTCATAACTGACTTTCATAAGCAGAGCTTCCTCATATGACAAACAATTTTAGACTAGTTCATGATTTTGCAGGCTTTTTTTTTTTGCTGGCTTTTTCTAGCCCAATTAATAGTATGATAAAAAAAATTGTATGTCAGAGGTGCTTGTATTTTGTAGTATTTCTTTTGCTGAAGTAAAATGGGTTGCAACTGCCATTTCATGTTGATTTGATGTCTGTGACAACTGAATTTAGCTAAATGCTAACACGTGTTAGCAAACGTAAACGGTGCTTGACAAATGGGTCTGTGATATCAAGAAGCAATTTTATGATGTCTTAATACTGCTGTAAAAGCTTGTACTTTCCCATTCACAGAAACATTTAGTATATAGTCGAATATGAAAATTGTGTTGCAGCCATTGATGTTTCTGTCTTAGCATCAGCTAATAAACTAGCAGAGGGCAGGTGAAGAGGGCGTGGCTTAAAGTGTTGTGCCAAATAGTTCCAGTTTAAATGTTGCCATGGTGACCCTGACATTCACACTTTGGAAAAACGGGCCACAAACCTGAGATTTTCCCTCACGGTGATTAGTTTTGCTAGGCTAACACCCATGTCATTGTGCAGACCGGTCCTCTATTTATCAATATTAATGACTGGAGGTGAAATTAAATGAGAGGCATCCATTCAGGTCTGTAAGAATCTCAATCCCGGTCTAATCTTTTCTCCTTTATCGGACTTGGCACGGTAATCGACTTGCAGCTCACGCATGAGCTCGGCACGCTGTGCAGCTGTCCTCTTAAATAAAGATTCTATTACTGCTCGGCCCCAACAAACAGAAACTCTTGTGTTTAAAGAAGAGGGGGCAAGAAAAGTTGGCGTATCAGTTTATTCTGTGTGCCAGCGCTAGGATTGACTTGACCACCATCACGTCTGTGATGAGTCAACTAACATCATCTCATGGAGAGACAGAAAATGTCCCTAGTCCAGAGAGAGGAAAACAGGGAGAAAGCGTGTGAGAAAGGATACTTACTGTATCTCTGTTGCCAAACCTAGTGAACATCCTTGCTGTCTACTGAAGTCTTGTGAAGGGCACATTAAAAATGAATGTGTTCTTGTGTTCAGATATAGGCAAAATGGAACAGAACAGAGTATACACAATTCTCTGAGCTAATGTGCAAAATAAAAAATTGCTCCATCAGTCGTCACTTTTCTTCTTTTTTTTTATTTTTTATTTATATTTAATTGTGGCTCTTAATATTATGGCATGTCATGTGTTCAATAGATTCAATCCATGTTTAATGGAAATTGTTGTTAGAACAATAACTTGAGTTTTGTACCTCTTTGTAAATGTTTTAAAGCATAATTCTCAAGCAAAACAGTGATTTGATAAAAAAAAAAAAAATGTGTGGCAAAATATTGGGACATTTCAATAGAATAGAACATTTCATATTGATCGCATTTTTCCACTTAAAGGGACAGTTCACCTAAAAATTTTAATTCTGTCCTTTGCTTAAACTCACATTTCTGCTATCCATTGCTTTTCCATTTTGTTTTCACAGGGAGCACAAATATGTTTTCCCCCTCTTGCAAGTATTACTGCGAGTCTGAATATTTTATTCAACCTTGTATGTCTGTTTGGGAGGCTAGGAATTTACAAATGTATATTCCTAGATCTCTTTCTACTAGAGCTTATCTGTGGATAGCGCTGTAACAGATGGAGAATCTCTCTCTCTCTCTCTCTCTCTCTCTCTGTCTACTTATTTTCTGTCTTTCTGTCTCTTTCTCTGTCTTTGCCATCGCTCTAATAAGTTGCCCATGTGCTGCTGGCTGAAAAAGCAGGATTACATGATGAAGGGAGAGAGACTGGAGGACAACTGCAGGGGGGTTCGAGAGACCGAGATGGACCTCACTCTGCCTGACACATCACATCAACTTGCACAAAGTGAAGATACATTAGACATGCACAACACATAGACACACATATCCAAACCTGTGCTTACAAACTATAGGAACCACATAGCAATGGCCTAGCAATCACAAAGAACAACCTAGCAGCCACCCGATACCGAAAGCAACCACATAACAATGCCATAGTAATCACCCAGAACACCCTAGCAATCACTCGGATCCTCATAGCAACCACCTAGAATGGCCTAGCAACCACATAGCAATCACCCAAAACACCCAAGCAACCACCTGGAACACAAGCTATAAAAGTAGCCACATATTAATGCCCAAGCAACCTCCTTGCAACCACATAGCAATGCCCTAGCAATCACCCAGAACACCTTAGCAACCAACTGGAACTCCATAGCAACCACATAGCAATGCCTAAGCAACCACCTTGAACAATATAGCAAACTCATAGCAATGGCCTAGCAACCACCTATGGCACTGTCACAACTAGGGATGGGCATTTTCAAGTAATTTTTATGTTGAATACTCTAACCCACAAAAAAACTAGTACCCAATAACTTGTAAATAAAAAATGCTTGTTAAAAACATCCCTGAATGACACATACGTGCATCTTATATTTGTATTATTCACAAAAGTATCCAAGAATGGTTTTAAAATAAGACAACTTCAACAAACTATCCTTTTCTTTTTGGGGGAAAAAAATGAATGAACAAAATGCATGGAAAACAAAAAAGACTTGGAAATAACTGCAAAAAATATTTGAATTCAACCGGAGCTTACATAGAAACCGATACTGATGGCAAAAGGGTAATGCACATGCTGTATACATAACAGTCTACATAAAGGCGGTCATATTGTTTATCATTTTATATATTAGTATTCAGAAAAACAATTGGTGAAAGTTTGCTTTTTATTAAATTTGCTCTGCTATTGTTAAAAGATTTCAAGCCTCATACACATACTTGTCTGATCATCTTCAGAGTCCGTGTCACATTTTTCCACCTTAAAGCATATTCTCGTTTGTTGGTTTGCTTGACTCCCAAAAAGAACTGAATACAAATAGAGTAGAATTCAATAAGAACCTTGTAATATAACTAGGCTACACAAACACCATGATATATCTTCTCTCATCCAACTCAACACCAGATGTGTCTGCAGCATTCCCAGTAGACTCAATTGTAACTGCAAGATTTGGTGGGAGATTCAGTGGGAAAACAGTGTAATTCAGGGCTGCTTACAGCATATATTTGAGTAGTGTTTTTAATACTTGAGTAGCTGATGCTACTCTATTACTCAAACCACATAGCAATGCCCTTACAATCATCTAGAACACCTTAGCAACCTCTTGGAACCCCATAGCGACAACCTAGAACCCTATAGTAATCGCATAGCAATGCCCTAGCAATTAAGCAGAACACACTAGCAACCACCCAGTTTCCCCATTGCAACCACTTAGAACACCCTAGTAACCACCTGGAACCCCATAGCAACATTTAACACTATTGTGACCACATAGCAATGCCGTGCAATCACCCAGAACACCCTAACAATTTGCAACCACCCAAAAGCAGCCTCATAGCAATGCTCTAGCAACCACCCACAATACCTTAGCAACTGCCTAGAACACCCTAGCAACTACCCAGATCCTCATAGAAATCACCTTGCAACGGCCAACCAACAGATTGAAACCCCCTTAGCAAGCACCAAGTAATGCCCTAGCAATTACCAATAACAACATACCTACTGGACCACACGGGACCTAAAAGCTACCACGTAACAATGCTCTTACAACTACCTTAAACACTAACACTACCACAGAACAATGCCCTAACAACCACCCAAAACCCCATAGCAACCACATAGCATACCCCTAGTAATCACCCAGTGCACTCTAGCATTATGGTGGTAACTTTTGCATGAGCAAGTGGCACACACACTTCCCTTGGAAAATGTAAAAATTTAGTACGGTCTCTTCTGTTTCTGCTCTTCACCTTTTAGCTCTTTTTAGTCTCCCACAGTCTGTCTCTCCATCATTCCATCATTTCTCGATCCCACAATCACATCTTGTGCTCTTTCCCAGAGCCTCAGTTGTATAAGCACAACTTATGCTGCCAATGTAATCAAATGGCTTCATGTGTTAGGACTTCTGAAATCCAACTAATTCCTGGCAAGTCCAGCAGGAGCAAACCAGGCTTTTGAACCTTTGACCTTTGTAATATGTAGTACTCAAGCCCCCCCATGTGTGGGCTGAACTTTTATAACTAGCTGTCAGTCATGTGTGGGAGGAAGGATAGATAAAAGGACTTCCTGTTGATTGTGATGCCATAGAATCCAAACAATAGAGGACCGTGAGCCATAAAATGGCAAATTATGTCGTCAGCTGTTGTTCTTAGTAGTGATTGCTGCGAAGGAAAAATTCCTATACCAAAAGCTTTTGGCTCATAATTTGTCCTGTATCGTTTGTGTTAGGGCATGAATGATGTTCTGCCACATTCAGATGTCTCTATAATCCACTGCTGTGTAAGCCTTACAATATGTTTGCATAACCGGGACTTCTTTTGTGCCAAGAACATCTCATATCAACACTAGTGGACTGCCTTGCTGTCTATTGCCTATATAGGCAGTTTTCCTTCTAAGGCATCTTAACTGAAATGGCACCTTGTAAGTTATTGATTTGGAACACTACATAGGCAGCAACTCATGTGAAACGCAGAAGAGAATCGACTCGCAAGTCATTACCATGGAGATTGATGCAATCATAATGCTAGGCTAGCATCATGATAGTCTACTAAGCATTAAATACACAAACAGTAGTTCAATTATTTGATAAGGGCATACCATTTTTATCGATACTTTATTGAATAAAAGACATTAATTTGTTGCCAACTATGTTTATTTTCATAACGGTGTTGCTGCCAACTTTTGGAACAGCCTTCATATTAGGAGCGCATCTGTCTTAAAGGAATGTTCCTTTAAAGGAACTTAAAGGGAAGTTTAGCTCAGTCGACAACATTTGTGGCATAATGTTAATTATCATAACAATACATTTTGACTTGCCAATCGTTGATTAAAAAAAGAAGCAAAAGTCATGGTTACAGTAAGGTACATACAATGGACGTGAATGATGCCAATCCATAAACATTTTAAATATACGCTGTTTAAAAAGTATAGTCACAAGACGTAAACATAATGAATGTTAACATGATTTTAGTGTGATAAATTTGCTTGCTAACCTTATCTTTGTAAATTATTTCCAATATAACAACTTTGTTGTCATGATGATGTAATGCTAATAAACCTTGTAATTGGTAAAAGGTGTAATGTTGGTGAACCTGATTGTATCACACTAAAACCATGGTAACATGTATCATGTTTATGTTTGTGGCTATACTTTTGAAGCAGTGTGTATTTTAATGTCTGTGGACTGGTCCCATTCTCTTCAATTGTAAATGCCTTACTATAACCTCAAATGTTGCTTCTTTTTTTAATTGAGCATAACTTGTATTGAACCTGGAACATTCCTTAAAATCCTGTCTAGGTAGGCAGCTCACTAGGTTTTAATCTAGGTCTCCTCTCATCTAACATCTCTCTCTCTTTCTCTTTCCTTACTCTCATCTCTCCCCATGGATGGATTTGGCTGTAATTTAAAGGTTTATTTCAGTTTTTTCCACTTTCTCAGTGGGATTGTGAGATTCAGATGTCAGCTGTAATTATCATGCCAATAATTGCTCCGTATTGGAATTCTACTTGTTGATGACACTCTTTCACACAAGATCTGTACATAATACAACAAACCTGTTTCAGATTGAAGTGTCCAGAAATGTGTCTTCGAGAGCAGCGAAGAGAGCCACTGCCTCAGACAGCCTATTTCATCCTTGTCACTAACCGAGACATCTGCAGTGCATCCCCCCTCAAACACACACACACACACGTTCCTCCACACAGCCCCCACTTGTGCTCCCTTTCCTGGGAAAGTCTCTGGGAATGGTCTTCTACTTGCATAATCGTCTTTAGTGCCATTGTGGGCGGGCTCTATGGGACAGCGGCAGCCGCCACTGGTCGACTCTACCACCTGTCTAGAACAAATCAAGCGGGTCTTTGTGGAGCAACCGCTCACCCCCCCCCACATCCACATGCTAATGATTACATTTAGTAAATATGACTTAAATGGTCAAAAGAGAGCCAATAGTCTGTTAATGAGAGACAGAGGGATTGATTTGCTGTGATGCATTCAGTATTGATACACTGATATTGTATTTCATTGAATGCAGCAAGAACATTTCATATTGATTGCAATCTTCCACCTAAAGGGATAGTTCACCCAAAAATGAAAATTCTGTTATTTATGCATCCTCATGATGTTCCAAATGACTTTCCTCTGAGTAACACAAAAGATGTCAGAGAGAATGTGTTAATTTTAGTCAACATTCACATTCATTGTAAGGAAAAAGATGCAATGAAAGGGAATGGTGGCTGAGACGAACACTCTGCTTAACATCTAATTTTGGCTGCCATAGAGAAAAAGTAATGTGGGTTTGGAACAACATGAGGGTGAGTGCATGATGACAGAGTTTTCCATTTTCATGATGCATCCTGATGTTTTGAAAGATGACTAATGCATCGTAATGAGCGTCATGTTGCGAGGTAGTTAGTAGCACCCAGTCCTAATGTAGAATTGTCCCCTTTCATAATTATTAATCGTATAAACCCAGTAGGCAGATTTTTTTTTGCTGTTAAGCATTGTATGGTTCACAACAGCATCAGTCGTTCGTGTCATCCCGCACGAATTGAAACAACTTGAAGGCGAGTAAATTATGACAGAATTTTCATTTTTGGGTGAAATATCCCTTTAAAGAGATGGAGGAGAGGATGATGAATCAGAATGGAGACAGACTGACCACCAGTGTGCGACCAGAAACTAGGAATTGTGCATTCGGTTTGTGTGTTTGCATGCCTGGTTTACTTGGTGAGTGGTTGTGTTTGTGTATGTCTGGACTGTAAAGCTGATTATAGCCCTTTAAAAAGGCTGTAAAACACATGAAGTAGGCGCAGTGAAGCCAGAAGCTCTCCCAGGTATAAAGATGGAGCCAAGTGTACATCAGGGTGCTATACGTTGTTATTTTCCTTTATGAGGGCTTTTTTTCTAACCATATTTATCATGCCTTTGTGTCAAATACTTACATTTTATCAATTCATAAATATACATTTTATATCTGAATCTTATACATTTTGTGAAATGGTGTGTAACTAGGCCTAAAATAGTATAGAAATGTCTCAGAAAATTTATATTATTTTAATTATTTCATTATGGGGGTAATTTGCCTTAACATTTTCAATTTAGGGTGAATTTTTATCATGTTTATTGGCATTTTTGCCCCAAGCCCTGGTGTATTTCTGACCCTAAATGGGAGAAATCATAGCGCTGAATATGGCGGCTGTTGGAATGGAAGTCCCATCTTACAGTTAAAAGATTAAATCGCCATTTTGACAGACATCAGCTGTCAGTTTTCATCACGAATGTGCATGGGTTGTAGCTGGTGTAGCCTGAAAAATAGCAATTTATGTGTGATTTGAGCGAAAGGAGAAAAATGTATGATATGGTTGTTGTTCAAGTAGATAGCTTTATTTGTATCCATAGAAAATTGCATCCCACGGCTGCCTGAGGGCTTTACAAATCTGGTTGCAGAGTGACATGACTTGCCTTAAACAGACTTTGATGCAGCACCACTATCTATCCTCTCTCTATCTGTCTGTCTGTATCTAGCTATCTAGCATAAACAAATTAGCTAGCTTGCTAAAAAACTTAAACTGTCTCAAGACGCTTGCGTTTGGTTCTGTTAGTTGCACTGCGTCAAAGTCAAGGCAAGTAATGTCACTCGACGGCCGTAAAGCCTCCAGGCAACCCGTGGGACGCTATTTTCTATTGATACAAATACAATGATCTACTTGAATGGGGGGAAAAGATATCAAATAACAATTTGCTAACTATAGAGAGCTAAATAGCTAGCTAGCTAGCTATCTATAGATCAAGCGATCTATCGCTCTATCATTCTCGCTATCTGGATCTAGCTATCTAGTTACAAGCTAGCGAGCATTCATTTTTATGTCTGTGGACCCTTCAAAGCTCAAGCTTAGTCTTAACAACCTTTATGCTCAATGCATGAGAGTTGGCAGCCCTGTTTCTTAAAGTGTTTTAAACAAAACACTAACGTGTTTTAACTTTTGTCTTTGTGTCATTTTGGTCTTGCACTGACACCTAGTGTCTTGGATGAAGCACAAATTATAGTTTTCATTTTTAGATTCCATTGTAGAAATTTAGTATTCACAGTCAGCCATGATAACTTTAATCAGTGAGTGAAAGTGTCCAATAACAGGACGGTTACTGAGAGTAAGTGAGTAATATTCGGCTGATCATGTGATTCTAACATAGCAGCCCCCCCATGTGCGGACCATCTCCATGTAGAATAAAACAACTTTTATAAGGTTACTGATTTGACTTGAGTCTTAATTTTAATGTGAGTGGCCATGATTTCCTACATAGATTGCAAAATTACAATTCATGTCTTTAGGAATTAAACTTTTTTTAATGAGGAAAAAATGTTTGAGTGCACCTTTAAGTATCTTACTAAGATTCAATGCGAAGAATATTTGCAATTCTAGTGACTAGTTTTGTAAAACACTCATCTAAAGAAGTTGTAAACGCAACGTACAAATCTCAAAAGAACTGATAGTGCACCCTAACTTGTGCAAATTGGGCAGAGCCTCCCAATCAGGTTAGATCTTGCTGGTTTGAATAAGCTTTTATGTTATTGTGTGCAATGTACGTCTGAAGGCTTTGTTTTTCTCTTTAATTCTAACATTTAATCTAAACAGTTTTAGCTGACTGATGTATGCGTGGCCACTGATGCAGACGTGGTTTTGTGGGCAGGCTGTAACCTTAGGTAAGATAGGCGGGAAAGGGTCTGTTGCCACAGAAATTCTGGACAAGAATGGTGGAGGATTGAGGAGTCAAGGTCTGGGGGAACAGATCATCTCAAGGCCAGATGTCTCTATCCTTGTCTTTCCTGAGCTTTCCCACCATTTGACAATGTACATTTTGAAGAGTCTCTCCTTCCATAGGAATTTTCATCACGTACTGCAACAAAACACACCCATCCAGTCTGGTCTACTGTATTAATCAGAGCGACAAAGCGTAAAATGGCCACGATCGATTCTCACACTGCATTGTGAGTGGTGCTGGCACACTTTAATAGTGTTTTAATGCGCCGTGTCTCCATTAAAACGCTGAGCCCTCAAGGACGAAACACTTCCAACGGGCTGGCTGTGACTTCAGATGTGTGAGAGCTGGCTGGCGGGTAATGTTATACGCTTGTGGTCTTTTAGACGTCACAAGTGTTCATTTCAGTGCTTCAAGGAAGTGTTCATTTTGAGGTCTTTAAAGGATTGTTACTGAAATTTAAGTTGTTACTCATTGAAAAATGTAACACAAAAGAAGTTGTCTGATTCATGAAAATAATTGCTCTTTGGATTTGGATCTTTTCATTGAATTGGACTGGATCATTGAGTGAGTTAAACTCGAGGATAAATTCATTGAATAAACTCTTATTCAATGAAAATATAATATATGGAAATTAACTGTATGGAAAAGAGTGACCAGTACATTTCCATCAAATTAAATTGAGGAATCTTTTACAAAAAAACAAAAATCCCCGAAATATTTTTTTTTGCATAAAACTTATTAAAATAGTGGATCTTATAATTTGTGGCATAGTGGGCTAAAGCACATAACTGTTAATCAGCCACTGCCACCACCATTGTGTCCTTGAGCAAGCACTTAACTCCAGGTTGATCTGGGGGGATTGTCCCTGTAATAAGTGCACTGTAAGTCGCTTTGGATAAAAGCATCTGCCAAATGCATAAATGTAAATGGGCTGAAATATTTTTTTTATGTCAAGGGACTCAAAGGTGTGTGTCAAATCCAAATTTTGTCAGAAAACCATTTCTGCTTTGTGTATGTATCATATTTGAGATATTTTGTGCTGATTTTCAGCAGGACCTCTAAATGTCATTACAAATGTAGGCCAACAGGTCAGAGGTCACTGGGTGAAATGGTGACCGAAGGCATGGTCAGTGTTGTCACTGTGGATGAATCCTGGATAAAATGATGTCCATGAAATTTCAGTTTGGTGATGTTTATGCTGTCTTAAGACCTGTATGAACTTTTTCTGGGACTTAGCATGGATCAAAAGCAATTTTGTATTTTTTTCCATTCATAGCCATTGTTTGTAGATTTGTATAGTAACTTGTAGCGGTTACTAATGTTTGGAATTGCGCAAAATGCTTGAACAAGAATTACTTTGATTTCACAATGCACGTGAACTGATCTGAGAATGCTGCCATTACCTGTCTTTAAATCACAGCCTTTTGTGGATTAATAATCACATATGACCAACTCTTGCATTTTTATGTTATTTTTATTAATTGTACAGCCCTGACGGATCGTGAAATTAGATTACTGATGCACTCATTATGAAACTTAATGGCCAAATGAAATCACATTAAAATCATCACGGTATTCATGATATTGGTCAATTTTACATTGTCAGCAAAATGATCTTGATTATATTGTTAATATCCGATATATCCCCCAGCTCTACATCCCTACACCTCAAGGGGTGTAGAGTCTACACCTTCAAGTCTGCACTTTGACTGTTCACCTTTATCCTACAGTCGTTGTTATAGAAGAAATCCCTCACCACACTCTTGGTCTCCATATCTCAATTTTCAAGTAACAAGAAACAAGTAAATAGCTCATGGGGAACATGAGAGGAACACATAGCATATGGCAGGCAAGAACCCTGGGGGTACAAATTATAATCTTTACCCTAAGCATTTTCCTTTCAGTAGTAACAAAGCATATGTAGTGCATGTGAGGATAGTTTGAGATGTCATGAGATGTCAGCAGCCCATTAGAAATGCTTTGATGTGAATCAGCACATTGTCTTGTTCAAAATGTTGTCCAGACACACTGTCAGTTCTCTTGTGTTTAGTGTGGATGCACACTTTTACTTTAATATCGGATCTAGGGGTGGGCTGAATGACAAATCTTATACAGTATAACATCAACAACATCCCTTATAACAGGTTCAACCTCATCTTGCCTTTTGGGACAGGTCCAGTTCTGTATTTTTCCCAAAAATATTACATAGCACTGGAAAATATTTACCGGTTCATACATTTATGCCATTATATTGTATGTACAATCATACCGTTCAGCCATAACCTGCACCAGTAATACTTTTACACTAGAGAATCATTGAAGGACTCGCTTAGATTTGTATTTTCAAAGAAATTAAACGGTTTCATTTTCAAGGAAATGAAACTTCTACGAGCGGTCGATGAACCTCTTAATGTGGGGTTTTTTTTTTAAAAAAATTTATGGCCTGATGGTGAGGTTGAAGAACTTGATGTTACCACAGACAACAAAGGTTTTTTATATATCAATCTTGTCATCGTGAATCAAAAAATCAATCTTTATGTGTTGTGTTAAATGGAGTACTGATGTACAGATAAACTGTTTGCTGTTGCATTGTTTTGATGTGTAAAAAAAGACCCAAGTATATGATATTTGTGTGTTCTAAACCAAAAGTGCTGTGACTCATTTTAAGTTATACGATATCTGGGTGAAGACCTCAAAATTTAAGTAAAAGAATAAGAAATTATGATTATGTATAATTGTATAATATGACATTAAGACACATTAATGTGGCAGGCCTCCTTGCTCGTACATGCTTGTTCATTTCTGCCCACAAATTGGACTGAGGTCAGGGCTTAGTGATGGCCACTCCAGTACCTTGACTCTGTTGTCTTGAAGCCATTTTGGCACAAATTTGGAGGTATGCTTGAGGTCATTGTCTATTTGGAAGACCCATTTGCAACCAAGCTTTTACTTCCTGGCTGATGTCTTGAGATGTTGCTTCAATATATCCACATTCATTTCCTTCCTCATGATGCCATCTATTTTGTGAAGTGCACCAGTCCCTCCTGCAGCAAAGCACCCCCACAACATGATGCTGCCACCCCCATGCTTGATGGTTGGTATGGTGTTCTTCGGCTTGTAAGCCTCACCCTTTTTCTTCCAAACATAACGATGGTCATTATGGACAAACATTTAAATTTCTCATCAGTTTTTCATCTACATTTCATCAGACCAGAGGAAATGTACCCATAAAGTAAGGTCTTTGTCCCCATGTGCACTTGCAAATTGTAGTCTGGCTTTTTTATGCCGGTTTTGGAGCAGTGCCTTCATTCTTGCTGAGCAGCCTTTCAGGTTATGTCGATAAAGGACTCGTTTTACTGTGGATATAGATACTTGTCTACTTGTTTCCTCCAGCATATGGACAAGGTCCTTTGCTGTTGATCTGGGATTGATTTGCACTTTTCACACCAAACTATGATCATCTCTAGGAGACAGAATGCGTCTCCTTCCTGAGCGGTATGATGGCTGCATTGTCCCATGTTGTTTGTACTCGCGTACTATTGTTTGTACAGATGAACGTGGTACCTTCAGGCATTTGGAAATTGCTCCCAAGGATAAACCATATTGTGGAGGTCCACAATTGTTTTTCTGAGGTCTTGGCTGATTTCTTTTGATTTTCCCATGATGTCAAGCAAAGAGGCACTGAGTTTGAAGTTAGGCCTTAAAATACATCCACAGGCACACCTCTAATTGACTTCAATAAGCCAATTAGCCTATCAGAAGCTAATTGGCTAATTGTCTAAAGGCTTGATATAATTTTCTGGAATTTTTCAAGCTGCTTAAAGGCACAGTTAACTTGGTGTATGTAAACTTCTGACCCACTGGAATTGTCAATTAAAAGTGAAATAATCTGTCTGTAAACAATTGTTGGAAAAATTGCACGTATCATGCACAAAGTTGGTGTATAAAAGACTTGCCAAATATATAGTTTTCTAATATGAATCTGTGGAGAGGTTAAATTAGTTTTAATGACTTCAACCTAAGTGTATGTAAACTTCTGATCGATCAGCCACAACATTAAAACCACTTGCCTAATGTTGTGTAGGTTCCTCTTGTGCCACCAAAACAGTGCCAACCTGCATCTCAGAATAGTATTCTGAGCTGATGCTCATTGGATGTTTTTTGTTTTTGGCAAAAATAGGATTAATTTTCTTTCTTTCTTTTGATTTTCGGGTGAAATATGACTTTCTTGAAATTCACCCTTTTTATGTGTTAGTTGCTTCTCACTTTGTACAATATTGGTTCACTCTAGGGAGTCACTGCCATTGTCAACGCACTTTTGTTATGGTGTAGAGGCCATTGCAGTTTAGACTGCATCCTGCTACCTAAATAAGCTTTAAAAAGCGTCACAATAGTCCAAGTTGGTTCACTATTTAAAAATAAACGAAGCTGCACTTTATACAGTCCCAAAGGGCTGTTGAGTCATTTAGAGTCAGTCAGACATTACACGGCACATAAATCATTTTGCTGGGTGCCAAGCTGTAGTCAACCACACCCACTGGCCAGTGCCAGGCCAGAACCAGCTGAAAGGCCATTTACCCCTCATTTTAAAACTGTGGTGAATTAGGACACGCCCCACCGTTGAATGAAAGTCCACTTCACCAAAAGATCAGTGAGAAACCTGGATCATGCTGGATAAGGTTGAAACAGACCTTTTGGATGTGTTATCAGGGCTCAAAGGCAGTTCAGTGCCCACTTAATGCCCCTATTGTACCCTTAGTTTAGGGAAAGGGCCAGGTCGAGCCAGTTCAAGAAACTAACCTTCCAATAGAGTGATACACAAAGAACGGCTTGTGCAGAACCCCTTTGCCAAATCGTGCTCCAAAAACATGCATAGAACACCAAAGACCTGCTGAGACAAACAAGCCATCCCTGGTCTTGAATATTTATTTAGGCTGTTTTGTGATTTTAAAAGGATATTTCACCTAAAAATTCAAACTTGGTCATAATTTACTCACCCTTATGTCGTTCCAAATCTTCCGTGGAACACAAAAGGAGATGTTATACACAATGTTAGCCTCAGTCACTATTTACTATATATTTTCCATACACTGAATGTGTGGAAACTGTAGTTTGACAAGCTACAAGATAATTTAAAGTAGTTAAGCTACAGTGAAGCTACTCATTTGACAAAGTAGTTAGCTACACTTCAAGCTACTTTCAAAAAGTAGCTAGTTACTTTGAAGCTACTTAATGAGGCAATATGTTTTTACAATGTTACTATCAAACCAATAATACTATTTTATTAAACACAAATAACATTTATTAATTAATATTAATTAAAAACATAAAATATATTGAATTGAATACATTAAATGTATTTAATAAATTTAATGAATAGTAACATTAATACGTTTAAAAAGTCCATCAAATATGATACAACAACATAAAATAAATACAGAAACAGTCAGAGCCATAAAAAAAATAATATATATATATATATATATATATTTTTTTTTTTTACAGTACTTAAAACTTTTCAGTCCTCCTGCTGTGCCCATGTGTAGCCTACTTCCCTAAAGGTAAAATGTTTATGACAAGCTAAATGCGCTTCAAATATCTGTTGGACTGAGTTGTAAAATTTCCATCATGGTCATATTAGTTTAAATATCCCTGATATCTAATATATTTGATGTTGTCTCAATATAGTCAACTTTTGCGGTTAAAAAAGTTGGGGAACGTACTTTTAAAAGTGTACTTTCATTATTGATGTTTCTTTCTGAAAGAGGCAGAGCACGTCTTGCGATCTCCTTCCTGCACACACATACAGCGTGCAGTGAGCGAGCAGGTGGGACAGTGAGAGCGAGAATGTGTAAAAAAATATATATATATATATATATATATATTTTAAGAGTGGGTGCTCTGCCGCTCTATGCCTGAATAATCACATAAGGACATGTATACGTGAGAGAACTGAAATTCATACAGTATCAAAAACAGAATGTATGATAGTCCTAATTGTGGAGAGCACATCAGTATGAAGACAAAGCCAAATTCCGGTCATTTAAAGGTTGAAATCCTGGCCGGATGCTTTTTTTCTGGTCCACAAAAAGAGGATGTGTCCAGGAAAATGAGGACATATGTTCACCCTGTAATGATAGAATTAGAATACATGCTAGAAATAATACATGCCATAATTCATCATGCCACATTTCTTATACCAGTAATTTTTTGTATTTAACATACACATCATAGTTAATTATCCTATTGCTAAGAAATAGTTATGCATGATAAGAAATATTTCTCTCGCTGCTCCCAATAATGCACAGATAATGAGAAACTAAATACACATTTTCAGTACAGAAAATAAATCCCTCAAAATAGTTACTTATTGAATTGTATTATTTTTTTAAATAAATAAAGATAAATATGCTGTTGTGTTGTCTATTAATTACAGTGTCTTAAGCATTCTTGGTGGTGTTTTATTATTTTCAGATTTACCCGCCTCTGTACGTCTTGAAAGTAAACAAACTTTGGTTGGTCGCTACCTTCAGAAGCTACCTCACTTATCCAAGTGAGCTGTAATAAGCTGTCAGTAGATGGCGGTAATGCACTATTTTAGTTTGTAATCTGTCGTTACAAAGAAGAAGAAGAAGAAGACACTGCCCGATTCTGAGCAGCTGCCTGAATAAGCTTCACTTCATCAGATGTTTTGCCGGTAGAAGTTTGGCTTCTTCCCAGTAAAGATGGCTATTAGTTATAATCTGACCAACATAATGTAGCGTTTTGTCACACTACACCCTTACTTGCTGGAAAAAGTTGCTTGCTACTGGAAAAGCTTCACTGAAAAATGTAGTCAAGTTAGTAGCGTCGTTATATGTAGTTAGCTACTCCCCAACACTGTACATTTAAAAGTGTATGGGGATTGGTGCTGTCAACTGGCTTAACATCTATTTTGTGTTGTGGTATCTGCACTAAAATTATGTTTTTCTCTGCCAAAAACTGAGATTTGTATGATGTTTAGAAACAGAAAATGTAGATTAGTGTGAATGGCTTGATTCCCACCTTTTGGAGCAGCCTTTGCTTCAGGAGCGCACCAAGGATGCTTTAAAATGCTTTTTGGTTGGCAGCTTTCAAGGATTTGGAACAGAGTTTGAGTTTTGAAGACCTGTGCACACTTCCTTCAAAATCAATCAAATGGGCGTGATGTCATTTAGAACAAAATCTGGCCAAAAAGAAGGACTTTTTAAGTTCGTTTTGGTGGTTAGTAACTGCTCTTCAGGGAAACGTCTGCTGAACACCTTACTGCCATTGGTCCACATCATCCGTAGGTGTGACCTGGAGCTCCACCTATTTTGAGGCCAACAGCTTATTCTGAAGGTGCGTACACACTGCCAGGGACTTTGTCGCTGCAGGTCGCCAGTGGCTGGCGGTGAAGTCGCTAGTGGGTGTTCCCAATACTGGTTGCCTAGTAACGTTTATAAATGACATTCACGGATGTCATTCCATTGCTGTTGACAGCGAATCTCTTTTCTTGCCACTAAAAACAAACAGTTTGGAGGGAAAAGACTAAATATAAATGGAATCAGTACATAAAATGCTTTATATCAAAGATGAATGAGAAACAAGGCGTGCTCTTTGCCATAGAGGCTCTTTATCTGCGGCGAAAATGCAAATGCCGGTCTGTCTGGGTCCATAAAATCCCTGCGATCTCAGATACACCTTTCCACGCAGTATTTTTCTTAAAAATGTCCTTGTACGCGGGAAGAGAAAAATTTCTAACAGCAAGAATTAGCCTTTCATCCATCTTTCTGTTACTGCAGGAGCTGAGAGAGAGAGAAGGATCACGTGAGCTCTCCGGTCTTCTCTCGTATTGGCTGTCGCTTCCGTTAGTCGCTCTTCATTTGAATAAAGTTGAACTTGTCTCAACTTTGTCGCGTCGCTGGACACACCCACATCTAGTCGCCAACGGTCGCGACAGCTCGTGTCGCCGGAAGTCGCTGTGCTCTCATTGAAAATGAATGGTATGGAGTCACTGTCGCGCTCGCGATGCCGCTGGCAGTGTGTATGCACCTTAACAGTTCAAATCAGTCAACATGAACACACCGGCATGTGGAGTTATTAGCGAGCTGGCAAATGTACCTACATCTTAAAGATCGTCCGTGTAGAGACATTTAAAAAGAACATGCCATTCTTTTTTTCTTTCTCTAATTAGTCTACAAAATAAATCAAATATACAAAAATACCTTTAAGTAACGCTTTTGTTCTATATGCTACTTCATTAATTTTCCTTGTGCAGCGAATGCCATTCACATATCTGCCCAAAGTAAGATTTGCCTATCATCATACTTTTGTCTGTATTCTTCCCGTTAACACTGTTTTATACACACATGCAGTTGTATCAATGTCATCATAAATTATAACAGCGTGTAATCTGACAATATTATAGCCGTTTGTCATGAATTCTTCATGAATTCTTCTTATAGAATGAGGCATTAGTCATTGATAACACATTTTAATGTCATATTATTTTAGGGCTGCAACATCTAATCGATAAAATCGATTATTATCGATAATGTAAATCGTTGACTGCGAATTTCATTATCGATTAGACGACGTCCGTCAGTGACGTCACTTTACAGCCTGGTGGAAATGTGTTACATGATGAAACTCATTTGAAAATCAATGGAGATGAGCTGAAGTGGGAAAAACATGACCCAAGTTGTACAGCACATGAGAGCAATTTATAAACTTTTCAAATAAGATCATAATAAGCAAACCGTTTAATGCGGAGCGGTTACTGCATCAGGTGCGTTGAAAGAGTGATTGTGCCGTTTGATGAGCTTAAGAGTCGTTTCTCTCCAGCACATGACTTCCATTTTACTGCTATTTTCTGTTTTCTAATGTATACATGGTATGAGATCAAAATCAGGTGCGTATTTCGGAATACTGTTTGTTTTACGAGTAATGCAAGGAACTATTTTGCATATGTATTGAAAGTAATAATACATTCAAACTTAACTTTTCATGATTAGAACATAAACATGACTGTCTTATCAACCCTGACGCCACACACTTCGCAGGTATCATAGCTCCTTGTGGTTCATTGAAGGAGGTGTTTGGAAGTGGCTCGGTGTTGTTTCCATCTTAATTATCGTCTTTAGGTTTGCATTGTGTCTGTTAAAGCGTAAAAGTCAACTGAAGGCTTCCGCAGTCGAGCTTGAGTAATTACAGGCTCAATCGATTATAAAAATAATCGTTAGTTGCAGCCCTATATTATTTGACGTTTTACATGTAGTCTTACTATTTAAAAGTACCTCTAAATGCTTCCCGCAGTGGTGTGGCGGGTGTCTGAATGTTTACCTGTGAGCCAAGAATGACGAAGAACTTCTCCGTAAGTGTGCTGGGGCCTTTAAGGGTTATGAACACCATAAAACGTGAGATGTGAACAGGTATGTACATGTTTCACATCACTGAAAACAATGATAGCACTCATTATGTTGGTTGTTTAGGGGAAAGTGGTTATTTGTTTGTTTTATTATTGGTATGTTATTATTGGTAGGACAGCAGGGATTTACATCACTAGATTCTGAGAGTTTTTCCACATTATTCATGAGAAGGAATGCTTCCATCCAATCACAGCGCTGCCTCATGCACAAGCTGGCATTACAGCAGAGAATTCAAACTTATGAACATAGCAGCTGTTCCGCAGGTGCAAGACTTCAACAGCACTTGGGAAACAGACATGAGAGCGGGCTTTTACACTAAACATTGTTGTCAGATTTCTCCATAAAATGCACCGCAGTCCATCACCAGACCAGAGCGGGCATTTCTTGACTGCAGTTGTGCTAGTCACGCTCCAAAAACACTGTTTATGAAGGAGGACAAGCGCTGAATTCATCGACTTCTCTGTGTGTCGGATAATGGACATAAGATTGAAATCACATGTCAGAATGGACGGTCCACATTTCATAACCGCATGAACCCATAACCCATCTCAAACACGAATCCGCTGTTTGTTTCAGTGTATTTGTGGAGGCTGTTCTGTTTAAATGACCCCAATCACGTCTTCTTGCTGTGCGTCTGATCATAAAAAAGACGGCTTGTTCAAAAACAGAAGACAGTGATGAAAACTGGAAACTCATGTCATGTCATCTCCATTTTTATCTACTTTACTCCCATTGTTTATTGTGTAACGTCATCATGACAATGGAGTTTAAATACTGTATAACTTTATTAGCAGTGTAATGGTTAAAATTTCTCACGTTTCGGTTTGCATCATGGTTTTAGGGTCTCTGGTTCTGTATGGTTCGGTATTTGCCATGTTAAAAAAGATATTACTGCTAAATCCAAAGAATAATCTATTTGGTAACAAATACTTCAACAGGTTTGCCCTTAATAAAAATCATTGTTTTACGGTAACCATAGTTTAGCTATGGTATTTGTAGTAAAACAAATGTAACCACAAAATCAACATGGTTACTATCATGGTTAATATATGGAAACTATAGTATTACTGTTGTAAAACCATGGTTAATTGTATCAAAACCATGATTTCTGCAAGGAAAACCATGCTGACAGCTGTCATGGTTATAACAATATTACTAAAGTAAAACCATGGTTAATTTTCGTTAGGGTCATTAACTAAAAAAAACTTACTCTATCTATCTATCCATCTATCTATCTATCTATCCTATCTATATATATTAGGGCTGTCGAGTTAACACATTAATTCAGTGCAATTAATTTTTTTTAAATAACGCGTTAAAAAATATTAACGCAGTTAATCGCCCCCGGACCATAATAAGGAAGATTCCTGAGAAATGCAAGCTTGTAGTACCACCTGTTTACTCCAGAGGGCAGTAAGTGAAATTTCAGCTGTATGAGCAATGCGCAGTTTATACAGTGAAGAAAACACTTCAGTAGGCAGAACAACAAACATGCATTACGTTCTTGCGTTTAAAACACTTGAAGGAGCGCAAATGCGATCTAAGGGATCTCAAGATGTGTTTAAAGATTGAGTATTAAACTATATTTAACTTGACACAGTGACCTAAACATTTTATGTTTATGACACAACGCACCCGAGACACGTTATATATATAATATTTAAAGATGACTATGTATAATTATATATTGATATAAATGTGTATAATCATTATATATTGAGTTATTGTTATATGATGGGCTTTCTCAGCAAATAATTGTATATGCGATTAATTAATCGGGACACCATGTAATTAATTTGATTTAAAAAATGTAATCGATTGACAGCCCTAATATATATATATATATATAAGAGTTGAATGCCTCATTTCCACCAGGTTTTCTGCTCTTTCTTATGCTGTTTCTACATTTTAACATTCCTCTGCAGTTTTTGGCTATAGGCATTTGACAGCAGTTTGACTGGCCCAACTTATTCACTCTTTAATTTTGCACTCTGTGACAACAACTTTCGAGCAGGAAAGAGACGTTTATCTCTCATTCTTTCACACTTATCTTTCTTCTACTCTTTCGTCTGCTGTGGATATCCTGTCTTTTGATGGCCACTCCAACCTCTGTTTGTTTGCTGTGGAGGGAGCTTCCTGTTAAGACTGGTCCATTTTCTACCACACCTATTCCCAGTAGTGGTCCTTTTGACCGTACTCATTTTCAATAATGGTGTTTGTATCAGATGTTACAAATAGTAAAACCATGGAATTCATTATGGTGCATTTATGTCTCTTTCTGTGCCATTTTTTTCCCTCTTAATTTCAGATTCTGTTTACTACCATTATTGCTAGCTCTCTGTGATTCTGAAGTAGCTAGATTTCTTTTTTCTTACACTTTGACTGTAATGAGTAGAAAATAAATAAACTAGACTCAACACATGGCAACTTCAGACACCTTTAGAGAACCTAGTGTTGTGAAATTGTGTTGGTTCCTCTCAGCAGGTCAGCTTAGGACATCTCACAGGAACTTCCGAGAGGGTCAGTTAAATACCAGAAGTGTAAGGTCTGGAAAAGACATTAGAAGGTGTTTGTCTGTCTGCTTTTATCAAACCACCTCAGACGTGTAATGTCACAGCAGAATAAGTCTAAAAGGGCAGGTGTTCCTCTGAAATCTTGACCCACAGGGGCCATTACATACTTTCTGCTTGAATTTACATTGTTTATGGATCGGGCCTGTTACCGGACGTTTGTTAACATTTGCATGCTGAGAAAAGTACATTTACTTTATTGAAGCATGGATAATGCATTATAAAGGTATTTTAGCACCATTATTAAGGTATTCATAATTCCGTAGTGCCATTATATTTTTCATAAATAATTGTAATCACTTTTATAAAAGTGGCAAGCCATGTGAGGCCACTGTAATGCATGGCGTTGAGTTGCTTATAACTTTAATAAAGTGGTGACATCAGCTGTATGATAAAACACATCTATGTTCAATAGATGTACATTTATTAATAATATTCATTGTTATTGCTTTTCGTATGTAATATAATTATGTTAAGATTATTATAATTCATTGAAATTATGACCACTCATATGAGATGAGGACTCTAGTCATATCAGTAAAGCTGTTATTCTGCATGGGGCAGGGGTGCCCTCATGGGGGCTGCCATTTTAAAATCACATGACCATCTGGATACTACTAGCTTAATCTCAGTAACATGTCTTGTTTTGGACACTTTCGCTCTTGGATTAAAGTAATCATGGCTGATGATTGTCAATTTCTACAATGACGTCTGTAACTAAACTATTGATTTTGAATGATGCTTCATCCACACCACTAGGTGTCACTGTAAATCCAAGATGACATGAGGAAAAAGTTACTTGGTGCACCTTTAAGGGCCAGTAATAAAAAGGTTGTGAGTAAGGCCTCATCCACACTAATCCATTTTTATTTAAAAACTAATTTCCAGTTTTCTAACGTCATTGTTTTACAAAATAATTTGTTATTCTATCCTTCCTTTGACGGGCACAGACATAAAGGCTAAAAAAGACCAAAACTAATCAAATGACATATGCAGTTTATTTTTCAACCTAAATCCTATTAATAACCAGAAAAGAAATATGTTATAACGCAGCACTTTTAACTATGAACAAGCCTGAAATACAGTTGGAACTCTTATTTTGAAATGACGGAGACCCCATATTTAAGTATTTACCATGTTTAGCTTTTTATAGAAAATATATTCACCAAATGAGGCAGTTTATTCATATTCAAAATATATGAAGTTGAAGACACACTGTATGTGTTGACTGAACATGTTTCCATTTAGTAGCATTTTTCTTTGCATGCCCTCGCTTCAATTTAGAGCTCTTGACTATCTAATCAAAATAACAAAATTGGTGTAAGGATAAAAATATGGATGAATATTTTCAATTAGGAAAGATTTAGATACAGCAAATCCCTAAGAGATTGTTTTTGTTACACCTCAAGAGGCCGCTTTTATACCGTAGAGCCAAGCCTTTCTAACTGTAGAATCATCTAGTATTGTCCACAGAGGAATGAAAAAAACTATCAGCATAGACTTTAGCCAGTAACAATTGTTCCAAAAAGCAACTATCGGCACAGATTAATCGGGAAAACCGATGTATCGGTCTACCTCTACATCTCTTATCAGAGCATGAAATCAAAGCAGTGGTGCATCTTTTCAAGAGGAGTGTTCCGGTTGTCATGACGACCCCCACCAGTTGTTTATAGAGATGAGGTTGTACGGTTGCCTGTAATTATCCGAGCTCGACTGCGGAAGTCTTCATTTGACTTTTACGCTTAAACGGGCACGATGCAAACCTAAAGACGATGATTAAGATGGAAACAACACTGAGCCATTTCCAAACACCTCCTTCAATGAACCACAAGGAGCTATGATGTGTGTGGCATCAGGGTTGATAAGACAGTCATGTTTATGTTCTTAGTAGACAGTTACTTGTAACATAGTAATGCACGCATGTTGCATAGAGAGCAATAGCCATAACCGTTAGTAGTGTCAATGGCTCTAAAATCTGATTGATTTATTGGCTATAGTGATCACTGCAGGAAAAAAATCATACATAAGCACTTAAGGAAAATTTCAGCTGATTTTTTTTGGGGGTGGGTGGGTGCTTAGGGGTGCTTAGCTCTTCCAACACAATGCATGTTTCTTCACATTTCTATTATTTTCCCCTGCAGCTTTAGAAAATTGATTTGTCTTTACAGTGTTTACCAATAGCAGTTCTGAAGTATTATATTGCTGAGGTATTGTGTTAGTCATTCAAATGCCATTTTTGCCAGTAATTGAGTCATCATGCTGGCCAGTACCTTATTCAGTTGTTTCCTCTTTTATGTGTACACATTTTGTGATTGAGAGTATGGTTTATCTGGAAAGGAAATGTTGATTTTCCTGTTCGTTCTGCATCTGGATGGAGGAAATAATTAAATTAAATTCCATCATTATCATCATTTGCTCTTGTTTCAACCCATATGATTTTCTCTCTTCTGTGGAACAATAAAGGACAAATTCAGGAGAATATATGTTCATACTGCTCTTTTCCATACAATAAAACAAGACGGTATGCATGAGCTGTCAAGCTCCTAAACAGACAAAGTACTATAAAAGCACAATAAATGTAGTTTGTTTTGCGCTATATTTGTTTTCTGCATTTGCGATGATTTTTCCCTCCACCACAGCTTGAAAACATTGCATGTATTCAAATATGCGCATATAGTAGGTTTGTCAATTTGTCATAATCAAGTTGTAATGTAATAATCAAGAAGATGTAAAGAAGTTTAAATATGCATAAGCGTGAATTCGATTTGAGAGCTACAGCAGAGGGGAATATTTTCGGTGAATAATTCGCTTTAATGCCCCTGTTGATTTCATGCTTCAAGACAGGGGACATGGCAAATCGCACTATTTTACTAAAGCAAAATCATTTAAATTATATATGGAAAATATTTACTTTTTTGAAGTTGAGTGTCTTTATATTTTAATAATGTAAGTTTAATGTAATGTTATGTTTATACCCAAAGAGAAACTTTTCAGTTCAACTCAAATGTATTTGTATAGTGCTTTTCACAATAAATATTGTTTCAAGGCAGCTTTAAAGATAATAGTAAAATACAACCCTTAGTTCTTACAAATAAGAGTTTTTGGGTTAGGTATTGAAGTGACTTCGGGCAACCTAGCAAAGACTATAACACAAACTCTATTCACTCTCTCTGTGTGTGTGTGTGTGTGTGTGTGTGTGTGTGTGTGTGTGTGTGTGTGTGTGTCCCCACTGGTTATGTGAGTGTTAGAAAAACATGTCCAGTGATTATTCAAATGCATGCAATGAAGGAAAATAGAAGTCGTCATCTCAGCTGATCTGTAGTGTCCTGTTGAGGACCTGAAAGAGGCCAGTCTTTGTAACTCCACCCGGCCTCACCGCCGCCCTCAGTCCATGAGAAGGGCCCTTTTATTCTGCTGCGTTCCCTACCGCTTACACAAACACATGCCATGTACCCATACGCACACACTGTAGATGCTCTGTGTTCACAGCGAGTGGCTTTTTTTCAATCTGGGAATCAAGCAGGTGGTCCGCACTGCAAGCCAGCAGCTGATCGGCCTCATTTAAAGGGTCAGTTTAAATGACATTAGGGTTGTCACATTACCAAAAATGTTATACCAGCACCAGTAAAATGTAATGATTCTCAATGTAAATGTTATTCCATGATAAAAATATTGCAATAGTGTAATGCAACAATAAACCTTTTAAGACAGACCTACTGTGAGCGCTGATGTTGTAAATCAAGTATTTCAGCTTATTTATTTTTTTAAAGAAGTGTTAAATAGCAGAATTCCTGGTGATGAATTTAGCTATTCATGATCCTGAAGAGAAAGAACCACCAATCAGAGAATCAAAGCCAACAAAGTGCGCCAAATGAGCTCTGCAGCAGCTGTCAACTTCCACTACGCACTGTGAATGGCACAATCGAGTCAGTCTTTCTGCACTCTCAAACAGCTTGTGTATTTTGTTTCTACTTATAATCAACATCTTTAAAATAATAGTTTTATTTTATTGTTTTAAATTCAATTGCATCATTCACAATGCTTCATGGGATTGTAGTTAATTCACTCATGAAAGACGATAAGTAACTTTGTCTTTTGGTCTGATTTAAAAAAATTAAAAAAAATGTAGAAAAAGGAAATCCAAGACACTCTTCTTAGGAAAATAAAGAAGCCTTTATTGGACTGGCTATATCATGATAGAAAAAATAATTAAAACGTGGAGGAAAAGATACAACCCACGCGTAGCGGCACAAACAGCCTTCTTCAGGGTATATTTTCCAAACAAACAAGTTTGGTATATTTTCCAAACAAACAATTTCCTCTTTTATAGATGCTAATTGGAAACACCTGGATGACAAATAGCCTGCACATACAGAGAAGGTCCACTGGGAGGTGGTTACAACAAAAAAAACAAATAAAAAATTTCACAGAAAAGGGCTGAAATCTATTTCTTCATTTAAACCAGGATATACTGTGGCCTGTAATTCATATATATAAAAAGTTTCTCTCTGTAGAAGTAATTTTAATCGGTCACCACCCCGAATACTCTTTTTAATCGTTTCTAAACCCTCAACCATTAGACCTTCTGGGTTACTATTGTGCACGTTTTGGAAGTGTTTTGCCATAGGGTAATCTAAATTGGCTTTTCTAATGGCATTCTTATGCTCAGATACTCTGTCTTTAAGACGTCTCTTGGTCCGGCCTACATAAAAGCATCCACATATGCATCATAACCTATATACCACGAAAGTGGTATTGCAATTAATGAATGAATAAATGCTCATTGGATCTGATCCTGCTAATTATTGAACAGAGTAAGAAAGAAAAAGCAGTGTTGCAAGAAGAAATTAATGAGATAAAAGCACAAATCTCTGGCATGAGTAATGATGACAATAAATTGCCATTTGAAAATAAACTGAAACAGGACCTCGAGAAACTCACAGATTGGGTCAGACTACTAAAGATCAAGAAATTTAAGAGAGATGAAAATGACTATAAAAATGACAGCGTGTACAAGTGGACTAGACCCAATCACAGAGATAGACAAAGACAGAGATCTGTGTCCTTCAATTTTACTACCAGTGATGAAGAATCCACTTCGATCTCTAACATGTCTTCACCAGCTACTTCCACCACGTCTGATTTTTTTGGACGTAAGACCCAAACACATCAAACCCAACATAAAAAGAAGAAAACAATGAGAGGCAGAAAACGGTCAAGGACAAAGACAACAACTGAGACAACAACCATGGATTCTCAGGGACCGGAACAAGAACAGATGGTAATTAACCTATCAAAAACATCTCTTACCCCTGACCATGTGAGTGTGTTGTCCAAGGGACTTTCTTTTTCTCCCACTTACCATACCAATGCGTTTAACACCAAGGTGGATCTATTTAGATTCTACCGAAGTCTCCACCTCAAAGTTTGGTATCATCAATATAATCAGAGAAATGATTGCACAGAACCAAGATCTTCTTTTAGACCAAAATCATATTTCATGCCTCCAGTCTCAAATGTGACTTTGACTGCTTTTACAAAGAAGGTGGATTATGATATTGAAAGACTATTCTTAGTATCAAATAAAATAAGTAGGGAAAACTTGACCAAATCCCAGAAATCTGTAATAGATCATCTAACTAAGAATGAGTCGTTACTCATAAAACCTGCTGATAAAGGAGGAGCAGTGGTAATAATGGACAGAGACAAATATGTTGAAGAAGCCCTGCGACAACTTAACAATCAAGATTACTATCAACGGTTGCGGTCCAATCCAATAGACGACACGAGATCAATTAAAAGTTCTGTTGCTTACGGCTAAGGATGCTGGATGGATTTCTAAACAGGAGCATGATTTCCTCCTATGTCAACATCCTAGAATACCAACTTTCTATATGCTCCCGAAGATCCACAAGTCTCTTGAATCTCCTCCAGGCAGGCCTATCATATCATCCAATGGGTCCTTTATGGAACCAGCTTCTCAATTTATAGACTTTCATATCAAGCCATTGGTTCCATGACTTCCTTCCTATATACAGGATACCACTCATGTGTTGAAGGTATTAAGCGATATGAAAGTTCCTGATAACTGTTTTTTTAGTCACATTGGATGTGGAATCTCTTTATACAAATATTGCTCACAATGATGGACTAAAAGCTTTACAACATTTCCTGACCAATAGACCTATAGACTCTTTGCCTCCCTCCGAGTTCATCGTTCAGCTTACCGAATGGACAATTAAGAACAATGTTTTCCTTTTCCAGGACCAAATGTATATCCAAGTTCGGGGCACTGCGATGGGTGCATGTTTTGCCCCCAACTATGCTAACCTTTTTTTAGGTTTGTGGGAGAGTGATCTTGTCTATCCACACAGGTATATTGACAAGATAAAATGGTGGGGAGGTATATTGATGATATTCTTTTGATTTGGGGAGGTTCTTTTGATGAATTGTTACAATTTTATGAGTACTTGAATAATAATGATAGGAATATAAAATTGTGTATGGAACATTCCAAAACGACTATTAACTTCTTAGATCTAACTATTTCTATTGGTAAAGATGGGAAACTCCACACTACTGTATATCGCAAAACAACAGATAGGAACACCATGTTAAAAGCAGATAGTTTCCATCCAAATTGGCTAAAGAATAATATACCTTTTGGCCAGTTTCAACGTCTTAGACGGATTTGTGACACAGATAATGAATATGAAGTGCAAGCTAAAATTCTGTCCAACCGATTTTTAGAAAGGGGCTATCATACAGAGATTATACAAAATGCTTATAAGAAAGCCCAGGCTATCTCTAGACTAGAGTTATTCCAGAAGAAGAAAAAACCATCCGCTTTACAAAATCAGGCCTATTTTGTGACAGAATATAGCTCCTTGGCCAATTCCATAAAAAGAATTATAAATTCAAATTGGAATCTTATTAAGAGTGATCCTGTTCTTAGAGAAGTATTTTCTGCATCTCCAAAAATAAGTTTTAAGAGGGCTCCAACTCTACGAGATAGGCTAGTATCTAGTCATCTTCCTGCCGAAAAACGGACCACCTGGCTTAACATACATTTAAAAGGAGTTTACAAATGTGGGTCTTGTAATCATTGTTCTAGTATGAAAGAGTGTAAAGAATTTTTTAATTTCAAGACAGATAAAAAGTATGACATAAAGACATTCATTAATTGCAATACCACTTTCGTGGTATATAGGTTATGATGCATATGTGGATGCTTTTATGTAGGCCGGACCAAGAGACGTCTTAAAGACAGAGTATCTGAGCATAAGAATGCCATTAGAAAAGCCAATTTAGATTACCCTATGGCAAAACACTTCCAAAACGTGCACAATAGTAACCCAGAAGGTCTAATGGTTGAGGGTTTAGAAACGATTAAAGGGGTCATGACATGAGAAACCAAATTTGCCTTGATCTTTTGGTATATAAGAGGTCTTTGTATCATTAAAACGTCCTGCAAGTTTAATATTTTAAGACGTCCTCCCCATTCTAAACGAATCATTTATTTAATCAAGCTCAAAATACAGCTCGTTCTGGATTCATGGTTAGAAGTGACGTGTCGGTTAGAAGTGACGTACCAGCGTTTGCATATGACCGCCTCCAGCACAAGATAACTACGCTTTAAGCGCAAGACAACTACGCTCATTTCAGTATCGCCGTCGCCTCACAAGTGTTCAGTCGATGGACAGCGAGCTCTGACAGAGACTACTTGTGCACAGGAAAATTACGATGCCACACAGATGTGCTGTTCCTGGCTGTGGTCAAACAAAACCTCTGAATAAGCTGCCGAAAGATCCAGACGTCAGGGAAAAATGGATGCAGTTTATTTTTTGCGGACGTCCCAGTCACGGCAGTGTTAACTTAAGCGTTTGTTCTGTACATTTTAAGGATGACTGTTTTGAGAACAAATCTCAATATGATGCTGGCTTTGCCAGAAAACTGTTGCTCAAAGATAAGTCCGTGCCGACTATTCTGGGAACAACGACGACGCAAACTGTAAGTAATCTATTTTAAACTTTAAACTACTTTTTAAAGCGCAATTTCATTCATTATGAATAATCACAGTGTTTTTACTTAGTTTACTTGCATATTGTTCTGGCTGGGAGCGTCAATAATTGATACATAGGCACTGACGTTAGCCAATCATAACAGTGGGCGTTAACACTGAAGTCTTAAATGGAAAACGCCCCCAAAACAGACTGTTTGAATCAGAGGATGAGAAACAGGGTGGGAAAACGTCATAAATCACTAGATTTTAAAAGTTTTTCTTAAAAAACAAATATATTAATACTATAATTGCACCTAAGGGAACATAATAATACAATAAAAAAAAACATGTCATGACCCCTTTAAAAAGAGTATTCGGGGTGGTGACCGATTAAAATTACTTCTACAGAGAGAAACTTTTTATATATATGAATTACAGGCCACAGTATATCCTGGTTTAAATGAAGAAATAGATTTCAGCACTTTTCTGTGAATTTATTTATTTATTTATTTATTTTTTTATTTATTTATTTTTTTTTGTTGTAACCACCTCCCAGTGGACCTTCTCTGTATGTGCAGGCTATTTGTCATCCAGGTGTTTCCAATTAGCATCTATAAAAGAGGAAATTGTTTGTTTGGAAAATATACCCTGAAGAAGGCTGTTTGTGCCGCTACGCGTGGGTTGTATCTTTTCCTCCACATGTTTTAATTATTTTTTCTATCATGATATAGCCAGTCCAATAAAGGCTTCTTTATTTTCCTAAGAAGAGTGCCTTGGATTTCCTTTTTCTACATTTTTTTTAATTTTTTTAAATCAGACCAAAAGACAAAGTTACTTATCGTCTTTCATGAGTGAATTAACTACAATCCCATGAAGCATTGTGAATGATGCAATTGAATTTAAAACAATAAAATAAAACTATTATTTTAAAGATGTTGATTATAAGTAGAAACAAAATACACAAGCTGTTTGAGAGTGCAGAAAGACTGACTCGATTGTGCCATTCACAGTGCGTAGTGGAAGTTGACAGCTGCTGCAGAGCTCATTTGGCGCACTTTGTTGGAAATTGTTTGTTTGGAAAATATACCCTGAAGAAGGCTGTTTGTGCCGCTACGCGTGGGTTGTATCTTTTCCCCCACATGTTTTAATTATTTTCTCTATCATGATATAGCCAGTCCAATAAAGGCTTCTTTATTTTCCTAAGAAGAGTGCCTTGGATTTCCTTTTTCTACATGACATTGAACTCTCGACCCCAAAGAGCACCTTCATATACTTTTTTGAACTCCTTGAGCACCCTGGACATTTTTTTTCTCTTTCAAATAAAAAAAAATCTTCAAATCAAAGTTGGTTGGCTTTTTTTAATGGATCTTTTAAGAATTTATTTTATGGATTTATTTTATGAAGTCCTTCTGTGCAAAAGTTTTAGGCGCTTGTGAAAATGTTGCACAGTCAGGATGTCTTCAAAAATAATGACAAAGTTTTCATTTATCACTTAATGTCATACAAAGTCCAGTAAACATAAGAAGTTAAATCAATATTCAGTGTGGCCACATTTGCCTTTAAAACAGCACCAATCACCGGTACACCTGGACACAGTTTTTCTTGGTGGTTGGCAGATAGGATGTTCCAAGCTTCTTGGAGATTTTGCCACAGTTCTTCTATCTATTTAGGCTGTTTCAATTACTTCTGTCTCTTTATGTAATCTCAGACTGACATAATGTTCAGGGGGAGCTTTGTGGGGGCCATGACATCTGTTGCAGGGCTCCCTGTTCTTCTAATCTTTTCTATTTGCAAAAGTAATGTAAAAAATGTAAAACAATTATGGCAGACACTCGTGAAATGAACTAGTGAATCAAAACTTTGATCCAACATGGAGAAACGGTGATTGGTGACCAGTTATAGTACCTAAAACATACACGTACAAAAGTAGTATGTGTGATTGTTAAAGTGGATCTGCCTTGTTTTATTATTTGTCAGGTGGCGGTTGTGCACTTATGGAACTGTAATATGGAGCAGAGGCCTTTACTTTCCCGAATGGAGACCACACATCCCCTGATTCGTCATGCCAACAGCAAACATATGTCACAGAGTGTGTATGCATGTGCATATGTCATTGGAATTTGGCTTGCTTTGTAATATGGTGTGTTTATGTGTTAATTCTTGACAAATGGCATTTGATGACAGGGTCATGAGAACACACATATGGCATGTTAATTGCTTTGAGTTCATGTTCACAAATACAAAACATGCGCATATGAGGCTGTCCTAGATCGCATACTTCTACTACGCATTACAAGTGTGTATTTTGCTGGCGATCGAGAAGTAAGATGCTTTGAGTTCTAAGACAGCTCAATGGCTGTTACAGCCATCAAGCGCCTCTTGTTCACTGTCATTTACATTTACATTTATTCATTTGGCAGACGCTTTTATCCAAAGCGACTTACAAAAGAGGAAGAACATCAGCGAATCATCTTAGGGAGACAGTGGTACAAAAAGTGCCATATTACAAAGTTTCACTATCATCAGAATAGTACACCAAACAGATTTAAGTGCAACAAGCAATGTAAATAATTTATTTTTTTATTTTTTTTAGTGACCGGTTAAGTGCTTTTGGAAAAGATGTGTTTTTAGCCGTTTTTTGAAGATAGAGAGTGAGTTAGCTTCCCGGATTGAGTTTGGAAGGTCATTCCACCACCGCTGTCTGACCTCAAAATCCTCTTCTGTGATTTAATGTCCTGTTCTAATGCATAATCCAAAAGTTTATTTAAAGTACATTGTGGAGAGTATTTTTCAGGAGTCACTCTGCATATTCTGACACTGCATTTTTTTATTTTTATCATCTGAATTTGGAATGCCCAATTTCCAATGCACTCCAAGTCCTCATGGTGGCATAGTTTTGCCATAGTTGCCTCCGCATCTGAGACCGTCAATCCACGCATTTTATCACATGGCTTGTTGAGCGCATCACTGCGGAGACATAGCGCGTGTGGAGGCTCACACTATTTTCTGCGGCATCCACGCACAACTTACCACGGCCCCCACCAAGAGTGAGAACCACATTATAGTGACCACGAGGAGGTTAACCCTATGTGACTCTACCCACCGTAGCAACCGAGCCAATTGGTTGCCAATTGCAAATAACATGCAATGACATTGGGACTACAGGTGAATACAGGTGTCATAATTCAGTACAGCTCCAGAAATAGTTCTTGAACAAGTTTACTCTTTAGCCTTCATTTGTATGATGCAAAGTGATCATTATGATAATAGTAATGGCCTATGTTAGCCTAATACAGTTGAAGTGAGAAGTTTACATACACCTTAGCCAAATACATTTAAACTCAAAATCCATTTTTGGATGTATGGAGGTCATTGTCCATTTGGAAGACCCATTTGCTAACAAGCTTTAACTTCCTGGCTGATGTCTTGAGATGTTGCTTCAATATATCCACTTAATTTTCCTTCCTCATGAGGCCATCTATTTTGTTAAGTGCACCAGTCCCTCCTGCAGCAAAGCACTCACACAACATGATGCTTCAAGGTTGGGATGGTGTTCTTCGGCTTGCAAGCCTCACCCTTTTACCTCCAAACATAACGATGGTCATTATAGACATACAGTTCCATTTTTGTTTCATTAGACCTAGAGGGCATTTCTCCAAAAAGTAAGCTCTTTGTCCCAGTGTGCACTTGCAAACTGTAGTCAGGCTATTATATATGGCAGTTTTGGAGCAGTGGCTTCTTCTGTGCTGAGCAGCCACAGATATAGACTCTGTTTCACTGTGGATATAGATTCTTGTCTACCTGTTTCCTCCGGTATCTGCACAAGGTCCTTTGCTGTTGTTCTGTGATTGATTTGCACTTTTCGCTCCAAACTACGTTCATCTCTAGGAGACAGAATACGTCTCCATCCTGAACGGTATGATGGCTGCTTGGTCCCATAGTGTTTATACTTGCGTAATATTGTTTGTGCAGATGAATTGGTACCTTCAGGCATTTGGAAATTGCTCCCAAGGATGAACAAGACTTGTGGAGGTCCATAATTTATTTCTGAGGTCTTTGTTGATTTCTTTTGATATTCCCATGATGTCAAGCAAAGAGGCGCTGAGTTTAAAGGTAGCCTAAAAATACATCCACAGGTACACATCCAGTTCAGTACACCTCCTATCAGAAGCTAATTGTCTAAAGGCTTGACATCATTTTCTAGAATTTTCCAAGCTGCTTAAAGGCACAGTTCATTTATTGTATGTTTTATATTTTATTTTCTAAAATAACAAAATTCATTTGATAAGTTAAAATGATACATTGTAGATATTTATTTGCTGAATACAAATGGACATAATGCATCCTTATACGTGGGTTCCTTTGTACTAACTAGTCGCCAAGCTCAGACAACACACTGACTGGTTGATTGGTTGTTTTGTGCATCCTTGCCTTTTACCTCCAAATGATTTATTACGGAGTGAAAACAGCTGTCATTTCAGACACAACTGTTCTTCAATAGACATTTCTTTCTAAGAAAAAGGAATTAACAAAAAATATGTATGAATCTTTTCTATCAAAAACCAGTTAGGAAATATCATTGTTATATCAAATCAGGAGGTCTGTGGCAATTCTCAGCCCTAATGATTTGGGATGCAATTTTTGTTATTTTTTTAGACGGGATGCTGTATAACCACATGAATGCACTCAGGCATCTAACGTTGTTTTCTGTTGTTTGTTTATATTTTTCAGGCCCTCCAGAAGTTGGCGAGTCAGTATTTAAAGAGGGACTGGCCAGGTATCAAACCAGACGACCAGAGAACAGACTACAGGTGATTTCACTACAAAGATTCTTTTCGAATCTCAAGGTGGAATCAGGAGGATTCTTTTGATGTTTTATTACAGGGTTTTTTGTTTTTTTACTCCAGGCACTTTACAGTGGTGCTGTATTTTTCTTGGTTCTTACAACACTTAAAGATGCCCTTTTAAAATGGCTTAATTAATGTCTTGTTAATAATGTGATGTATTTCAGAGTTTATTGATTATTCAGTGGGGAATAATGTAGGGCAGGACATGATTTTACCATCAGGATTTTATTGGACAGGTTGGGAGAGGTGAAACATGTATCATTTTCTACCAAATAAATAAATATATTTAATGACTTGAAAAAAGTAAAGTTGTGTAACCATCAAGAAAAAGGTATTAGATTCTTTCCTTCCACCTGGAATATTATGTTACACAATAAGTGTACACAACTTAATAATTATAATACTAATTATTCACCTTATGAAATTGAAGATTTTACATAGGTTCTTTGGACCCCCTCTAGATTGTATAGACTTGGTCTTAAAGGCACACCCACCTGCTGGCGATGCCAATCAGAAGATGGGGACACAACCCATGTCTTTTGGTGGTGTGTTAAGATCCAAGAGTTTTGGTTGAAGGTTCAGAGTTTTTTGTGTGATGTTTGGGCACTCAAATTTTACTTTGTCCCAGACTCTGTATTTTGGGTGATGTACTTAAATCTAAGTAAAGTTATTATTATTATTAATTTTGTTTTTACAAATATCAAGAAGTTGTATTATAGGTCATCCATTTGACCTTAACAAAAAGTCTTTTCATTAAAAAAAAATTATATCTGTTAATTTTTAAAAACTTTACACACAGTCATGTGGCTCTAAAGGGGTTCTTTTTTTTTTTTTTTTTTTTTTATGGTCAACTCATCACATAACAACAAAATGTATATGTACAGCTGGGCGATATGCAAGAAATATGTTCACAATATTTTTAGACAAAAAAATGTTGTGATATCCGATTACATCATCAACCCTGGAACGAGGGATCAGGGTAATATTCTTGCTTTATTGATTTTGCTTTATAGATATTTCAAAATTCAAATTGCACTTCAAACTAAATGAAAAACCAATTAAAATGATGAAGTGGTAAAAAAACAACAAATATAACCAACCTTCCATTTGCCGTCATGCAAGTATCCATCTAAAAATTACTATTTAAGATCTAAATGCAATTTTAAATGTAAACAATCATGATAATGATAAAGATTATAATAATGATTAAAACATAAATACATTTTAGGTTCACTTTTTTGGGTTGTATACACATGGATAGTCTATTAAGTGAACCTGCTGAGTTAAGCGTGAACTGCTCCGTGGAAATAAAGCTAAATAAACTTTAAGCACCTCCTGAGGTGGACTGAGGCTGAGGACATTTGTAGCATTCTCATAGATGACACTATTCTTGCAAACAGTTTTCAGACGACTGATACAGTAAAGAAAGAGTGAGAACTCTTTGTATGTGCATGTAGAATAGAATAGAAGCCTTTATTTTGGTCACACATTATACATACATTTTTGCGTATATACAGTGGTATTTGTTTTCACATCCCAGCTAAGCTGAGATCAGAGTGGAGGCTCAGCCATGATACGACGCCCCTGGAGCAGATAGGGTCAAGGGCCTTGCTCAAGGGCCAAACAGTGGCATCTTGGCGGTGCTGTGGCTTGAACCCCAGACCTTATGGTCAGTAACCCAGAGCTTCAACCGCTGAGCCACCACTGCCCGTGTATGAGACATGCTCACTCTTCTGAACAAACGTACGTGTCTTCAAGCGCGTGTCTTTCAGCATTTCTTGTCATGTATCATTCTGAGGTGTCTTACAGTCAGCCTGCTACAGTGGCTAGTAATTGAGCAAAATTATCTGTCATGTGCATGATGCATGCTACCGGCATTTTGGGAGTGGTCATTTCATAACCTGTGCTTGGATTTAATATATTTGCAGATTTTCCAGCTTCAGGGTTTTGTAATTTTCCGATATTGTCGATCAATGTCTGTAAATGAGTGTGGCTATCGACATTGGGATATTTGTCAGATATCGTCAATATCCGATTACATCGTCCTGTCGCCCAGCCCTATGCCAAAAATCCTAAATTGAAAGCATGTTCTTCATACTATACGTGTATTCAAGCAATTGTTTTGTGTACGTTTTTGTATGTATTTTTGAATAACAGGAGCATCATGTCATTGACCCTATTATCGGTTAAAATTGTTATTTCTGCTTATGCATCCAAAAAATCCAAAAAGAAATATTTTGAGTTGGAGCAGATGGCCCAGGCAGTCCGGTGCACCAAAGAAAGATGTAAAGATTATTAAAACAAAGATTTTTTTCTGTAGAATAGGACTTTAATTTAGAAAACTAGTTCCAGAAGTAGCTAGTTCTTTAACTTGTATTATGTCAAGTTTCATAGACTTTCATAATGAGTTACCTTCCCAGAAATAGCGTTTTGAATCAGAAACCATGTTTTTCCTCTTGTAGGAACGTGTATGGAGTATGGAGAGCTTATCTCGAAGGCACCATGCAAGTTACGCAGTCTCGTCTCAACGTCTGCGACAACTACAAAAACGAGATTTCAGACCCCGCCAAAACGGTACGACTCTACAAAGAACAGCAGCTGAAAAAGGTACGGACCTCTCCATATGGACACATTCCCTGATTTTTCATATAATTCTCTAACCGCCGCTCTCTCTCTCTCTCTCTCTCTCTCTCTGCTGTCCTGTGGTGGCCGCCCTCAGTGCATTGAGCAGCTGGGTCGGACCCAAGCTGAGCTCCAGGATTCAGTGAAGGATCTGGCCAAATCCAAAAAGAAATATTTTGAGTTGGAGCAGATGGCCCAGGCAGTCCGGGAAAAGGCTGATATTGAGTCCAAGTAAGTGAGTGTACCCTTGCAGGTGCAAAGTTAAGAGTTCCAAAAGTGCCCACATCAGAAACACTCACTTATCATGAACCATTTTAGGGCTGCCCCATTAATCGTGTGTTAAACTGGGTATTAAACAACCACTATTAGTAGGGATGGGTCAGAAAGTTCAACTAGTCAGCATAGTTATTAAATCTTAATATTTGCCTCATTTTACTTAATATTTTTTGTTGCTTGGAATGAAATTAATGTAGAGAGAGAACTTCTTTTTAAAGGGTTTTGGCATGCTGACAGCATGCTGTGCTTTGACATGCTAACAGTACTCTTTAGTAAACTGTTAAGCAAGTTTGTGAGGTAGTTTTGCATCATAAAATGTCTTTAGTAGTGATAGATTAATTAATTGGATAGATAAAATTATCGGCCGATATTTGATAATTTTGAGATGATCAGCATCATCTGATGACAGTGGGCGCTGGGCTAATAAACAGAAGTGTGTGTCTGTGTGTATATATATTTATTTTTTATTTTTTTTGGTTAATATTTTTTTTGGTTTGGAAATATCTGTATTTCTCATTTGGCGTCATTAAAGGGATAGTTCACCCAAAAAGAAAAATTCTGTCATTATTTACTCTCCCTCATTTTGTTCCAAACCCATGTGACTGTCTTCCATTGAACACCAAAGGAAAAAAAAAATCTTGACAGTGAAGTGAATAGTGACTCTGGTCTGTCAAGTTCCACGAAGGACCAAACCACACATTTGAAAGTAGTCTATAAGACCTGTGCACTATTTTCCAAGTCTTCCTAAACCATACGATCACTTTGTTTATGAACAGACCAAAATTTAAGTCATTATTCACTCTTAAATCAAATCATTAATCAACTCGTGTATAAAGAGCCCAAATCATATGTGGCGACATGGCAATAACATCAAACATCATTGGTTCTGGTGTCATGCTGTCATGAGATTTTTGGTCCCAAAATGCGCAAGAACCAATGAAGTTTAATGTTACTGATGTACTCGCCATATTTTAGTTGGGCTCTATATACATCAATGTATTGACTTAAATCAATGGATCGACAAAGTGATCATATGGTTTAAAAAAACAGTGCAGGAGTTGCATCTACTATGTTTTATTGTGATTTTTGTCCTTCATGGAGCTTGACAGTTCAAATTCACTTTCATATAGAGGTTAACAGGTAGTGGATTGTGTGGTATGATATTTTAAATGAGAATGCCCCCAAAGTTGTTGACCGGGTGGGAGGGGGGTGAAATACAGGACGTGACTCACCTGAGGCAACTATTCCCGTGTTAGAAAAAGCTGCGCAAAAAATTGCCGGCAAAATAACTTAAAAGCACGCACAGATTTAAAGAAGACTCAAATGTCGAAACATCCATAGCGACTTTCAAGTCAACGTTTCAGAAATCCACTTCCCGCACCACCACCGAAGGGATTTCTATAGCTACTCTGCTGAATTTTCTTGTCTAGTGAGAGGAAATTTTCCTGCATGCCGCAAATGAGAGAGAGGGAAGAAGCACGCAGTCTGAGGTGAAATTAAACTTTGTATCAGCTCCAGATATCCTCTTTATTTAAATAATGTTTGTGCTATTAATTATATTTAAAATGTGTAACATTAATATGGCATTAAGCACAGCCTCTGTAAGTGTGTACAAACAGTTTAATGGGGGTGAAGTATTAACCAATTTGTAATTCCAGTGTCGACTAGCAGCATCAGAACGGCTTTGTCAAGTAGTGTCACATCCCTAATCAATATATCTGACAGAAATGTTTCCGCTTGGTGTCTGGTGGGCATGATGACTAGCTAGTCGTTCAGACAACCCATGACTAGTCACTTTTGAAAATGCCAATATGCACATCCCTAACTGTTTTGCTGAAATAGTTTTCCACTTGGTCGAAGATATTAAAGGCAAAGTCAAGGATTCAAAGTGTCTGCAGCCTTCAAAGTGCCGAAGACATAAAAGATGTGTCGTTTTGCGTTCATGAAATATGCAGCTCTTTGGCTGATATTTAAACCCCCTGTAGGAATACTCGTCTCTGTTCAAAGCAATTTATGAGCCCGCTGCAGAAAACGTTAAACACACTCAAGCATCTCTCTCCATCTTCAAGGGTCATTTGTACCCACACTAGAATTGCCAATTCAAAGCGTATGCCAAGACCGGATTAGACAGAGAGAGGCTAGTCCAGTGTTGTGGTGTTGAACTCGCTCTGAGTCGCTTCAATTGATATTGGTGATTGACGTTGCCCTGTTTAGCATGATTAGCAGTAAAATGGAATTAGAATTAGGCTGCTGTCAAACTAGAGCTTTTGACTCAGTTCGACATTTGGTACAATATTTTGTACACCCACAAACCACACCTGAGTCGGTTTGAAAAGGTGTTCTGGGTTACGCTGCGGTGGCTGCGTCTCAGGTGGTATAGCGGCTCGGACACTAATCCCAGGGTTGGTGGTTCGATTCCCGGCCCACACGACTACACATGCCAAAGTGTCCTTGGGCAAGACACTCAACCCCAAGTTACTCCCAGTGCTAGGCTAGCGCCTTGCATGTCAGCTCTGCCGTCATTGGTGTGTGAATGTGTTTGTGAATGGGTGAATGAGATGCAGTGTTAAGCGCTTTCGCTTAACACTGTGTCTAAGGTTAATACCGCTAAGGTTAAAAAGGTATATAAGTGCAGACCATTTACCATTTACGGTTCATGTGAACTTCTATAGGGTTCGCTGCAGATTTCAATGCAGTTTGTTCTAAATTACTGAAGTGTGTAATCAAATTAATGGACTACATGTAACCTGGAATACATGATTGCAAAAGTCAGGTACTTGTAATTAGGTGATATTTTTAAATGTGAGTCAAATTATTTACTTCTTATGGATAACATGATTACATATCGATTACTTTACCTATTGGTTTTTCAAAAAACTGCCAACGGGTGCAGTTAAAATGAGATTTTCTTTAAATCCAATAGTAATTACATTAGGTTACTTAAAAGGTGTTATCTAAACTATCACTTTACTGATTATAATTTTAGTTGTGTAATTTGTAAATCAATACCAGATTGCATTTATAATTGACGTCTGTGAGAGCTTTTGGTTTGGAAGCAGGAGGCGGTGAGTTCAGGAGCACAGGTATCTTATATTTCACTCAAACAGAAAATAAACACACTCGTTCTTGGTGTCGTTCCAACAAATCCCATATATGTGCGTGTGTGGAGCTTTCTCTCCCTTGTCCTCTGGGACGCTCTTAAAACCCCTCTCAGCTCTCGCTGCAACGAGAAACAGGTGTTACAAATAAACACTGCCAGGTGATGATCCTTACCCGACCTCACTCTCCACAGAGCGTCACTCAACCACGCCCCCCCCACAATAACATATTATTTGTACTCTCAAATTGCCTTCAGAGAGCAGCAATGCAAGTTTTACGCAACTTTGTGATTGAATTAAACTTTTCTTTGAATCAACCCCAGTGGAACTCTTAACCTCAGTAATAAACTGTGCTCTGTGATCAGCATGAAATAGAAGACATGAACACAATCACTAAATCCAGATGGAATTTTAACAAACACGAACTGCCATAAGATTCCAATTTGGACTTTTGATTTTCATGTTAATGGAATAATCTGGGTTCAATATAAATTCAGCTTAATCAACAGCATTTTTGGCATAATGTTCATTACCACAAAAATGATTTAGATTTGTAAGTGAATGGGGCCAATTTTTGGAGGGTTTAAAGGCAGAAATGTGAAGCTTATAATTTTATAAAAGCACTTACATTAAGTCTTCTGTTAAAACTTGTGTATTATTTAAGTTAACTAGTATAAAAGTGTTTAAATCGTCATTTTTGCTGGATCACAAGGTTTACTGTTATGTTGTCATGGCAATGAAGTTGTAAAATTGGATATTTCTTTATTCTGAAACGTTTTAGTGATTTTATGACACTAAAATCACATTCAATGTATATTGTTTACGTCTTGTGGCTATACTTTTGAAATGTGTATTTTAACACTTACAGTTTGGCCCCCTTCACTTCCATTGTAAGTGCCTCACTGTAACTGTGATTTTTATTTTATTTTTTTTTTGTTCTTTTTATAAAGAAAAGGAGGGATAAGTCAAAATACATTTTTGTGGTAGTCTACATTATCCCACACATACTGTCGATTGAGCGTAACTTATGTTGAACCCGGAATATTCCTTACATTTCTGTATTATGCAATTTTGTCTGTGTATTTCATCTTTTTGGCATAACAAAACTCAAAGAAATATTACATAACTGCACATAAAGCCTCTTCCTCCCTTTCGCAGATTGCTCGAGTGTTCCACTCTAGTTTGATTTATAATGCCTGTTTCCTGCTCACCACAGACCTGGGAAGTTTTTTGATCAGGCTTTGATTTATTCTGCCTGTTCCTTCCGCTCAATGCTGTGACAGGTCTGATATGTGTGTGATTTATAATGTGTGCTCTCTGTTTTCTCACAGGTCAAAGCTGGGGCTCTTTCAGTCCAGGATAAGTTTACAGAAGGCCAGTGTGAAGGTAAACTTAACTCTGTCCTTTCAAATAAAATCTAAATCAAAAATTCTCTTCCACTCTAAATCAAGATCAATTATGTGAAGACCCCATGAAATTGGTTGAACTTTTTGTTCACGTATAAACTTTTTGAATTTGTCTTAATAAGTGGCAATAGGGGGAGGGACATTCTCATTCTAGAGAGCATTAAATAGGACCAAATATTGTATCTATTTTATTTTAAATGCGTTTATCTGCTAAAAGCATATTTTGCCACCTTTTTAAGAGTTCATTAGCATATAGATGGCCTCAAAGCAATCAGACGTGCTTTAAGCCACAAAATGTTGATGTAATTAATGTCATGGTGATTTTCAGTTTTGATTTCTTTAAACCACAGTTTACTTTGCAAGTTTATATGTGTTTGGATGTAATGTGGGCCATATGTTGACTGTAGAATTAAACAGATGGGCTTGCGGTTTACACATCCTATTGTTTGAGATGGTTTTACATGTGTTTCAGTTGAAAGCTAAGAGGAGTGATTGTAACTCCAAAGCAACCCATGCGAGAAACGAGTATCTTCTTACACTGGCGGCAGCCAATGCACACCATGACCGCTACTACCAGACTGACCTGGTCAGCTGCATCAAGGTGGGTGCTGTGGTTTCCTGAACAGTGATGACTTATGAAACTAACAGAGTAAATGTGAGGAATAAACGTTTTGTTTAAGCACTTGCATGAATTCTTCACTAAGTTTAAGTTAACCTTTTAACTTAAAGGTGGGACTACCTTTCTCAGTGGAGGAAAATCTGGTTATGCTTGTGGGTATTTTGGTCATTTTCTGTATTGCTTTTATGGTATTCACCCACAAATATTAAGAGAAAGTAACCTAGTTTGTTACATGAGTCATGACATGATTCTAAAAATGCTCATTTTTATGTTGGTAATTTGGTTTGCACTATTGGCAATGTTAAAGGACATTGGTCTACCTTTGTATAAAAAAAGCAAATATGAAGGTTACAGTGAGGCACTTACAATGGAAGTGAATGGGGCCACATTTTGGAGGATTTAAAAGCAGAAATGTGAAGCTAATCATTTTATAAAAGCACTTTCATTAATTCTTCCGTTTAAACTCATGTATTATTTGAGCTGTAAAGTTGGTTAAATTGTCTGTTGGTTTAAGGGTTTGTTGACATTATATCGTCATGGTAGCGTAGTTGTAAAATTGGGTATAACTTTACACAGTAAAGGTTAGTAATTGATTTTATCAAACCAAAATAATGTTAACACAGATATTGTTTACATCTTGTGGCTATACTTTTGATACAGTGAGTCATTTAACGTTTACGGATTGGCCTCATTCACTTCCATTGTAAGTGCCTCACTGTAACCTACATTTTTTCTTCTTTTTTTTTTAAGAAACGAGAGACGAGTTGAAATGAATTTTGTGATAATCAACATTATGCCACAAATGCTGTCAATTAAGCTTAATTTATATCCTTTCATTTTTAAATATTCTAGAATATTCCTTAGTGTTTGTATGATGGATACACAATCTTATAGTTTGTGAACGTTTAATGGAAAATAGGGAATTATTGCAGTACATGCTTTTTTGTTTGTTTTTGTTGCTTGTTTCTTTTTAATCTGCTTGATGTCTGTAAAATTGGCATGAGTGATGTTTGTTGATGATGATGTAATCTGTGGGCAGATCACACTATGTACTTCCTGTGTAGATTACCTCACAGGAAATAGCTCCCTCATATATAGAGGCGTTCTGCTTTTCTTTTCTTTTTTCTCGAGACAAAAGTTAATGATACTTAGATTATTATGCATTTTAAGGGCGGGCGTGCGTGTGTGTGTGGGGGGTTTAAGTCGTTTATGAGGACAGTGTTTTAGGTTACGAACTGGTAATTACAAGGGTATTATGCTATAAATGTAGTTTGAGGAACTGTCTAGTGTCCCCATACTTCAGATCACTTAACAAACATACTAAACTATGTTTTTTGAAAATGTAAAAATGCAGAACGTTTTTTTGTGAGGTTTAGGGGTGGGGATACAATCTATAGTTCGTGCAGTATGAAAATCATTATGTCTTTGGAGACTCCTCATAAGGATAGTCACTCCAAGATTTTCACTTTATTCCCTATATTTTACCACAAGCGCACCCTGTCCTGCACCCTAATGTCCTCTCTCTCTTATCCCCTCTTATACCCATGATTAGACCAGATTAGCGTTTAACCAGTATTTTCCTGCTCGACCAGGTCTCGTACATCTCAGAACGGTGCTATCTGCTTCATTCTTTCACCATGTCAAATACCGAACTCATACTCTCCTTTTGTTCTCTCCGGAGGACATAATCTGTGGACATAACCTGCTTGCTTGTGTACTGTACATTGACCTCTGGCGATATGAATGAATTCTGAATGCTGAGAGCGAGAGATTCTGGTTTGAATTATTGATTGGTAAAGAGTCATCGCTTCAGGCCCACCAGCTGCCAAACGCCAGGCCTGCTACAACCTCTCTCCACATTTCCCATTGGTTGAGCCCGTAACCATGGTTACGGTGAATATACTATAGCTCTAAATCTACATCTTTGATTATAATTAATGATAATAGCCCCATCTGTCATATTTTCAGATATATTCAGGGTTATATATTTTCCATCACTGTCAGGGTAGATTTGCAGAAGGCTTGAATTTCTTTTCCAAGTCTTACTTTTCACTTTTTCCCAAATTAATTTTTTTCTTCTTTAAGAAGTGTCTTGTATTTCCAGGTTCATGTGTGTCTTTGGCTGCTTCTCTATACTACCCCCTGCTGTATGAACGTGTATCTGCCCTATGTGTGTTTGCATGAACTAGAAACTGTATTAAGACATTAATCATCCATTAAATAAAAATGCAATAATGCTAAATGTAATTATTTCAAATGATTATATGCAGGAACTTGAGTTAAAGGGATTGTTCACCCAAAAATTAAAATGTTTTCATTATTTACTCACCCTCATTATATCACAGGTTTGTATGACTTTCTTTTTTCATCAGAACACATTTGAAGAAAAATATCTCAGCTCAGTAGGTCCTTAAAATGCAAGTGAATGGAGATTTCTCTTTGAAGCTTCAAAAATCACAGAGTCAGCAGAAGCGTCATCGATACGACTGCCGTGGTCAAATTAATGTCTTCTAAATCGATACGATCACTTTTGGTGCAAAAATAAAAAATCAACATTTAAGTACTTTTTAAATGTAAACCATCACTTGCTTTAGGTTTCAAAAGTCCAAACGGTCTCTCGGGTGACGTATTCACATTGTCATGAAACTGACGTAATCATGTTCTCCTTTCGGTTGAGACATCCAGGATAAGCACACAAATGCACCATTATGATTAAAGAAATGGATAAATACAGTCCTAAACCAAAACCAACCAATTTACCCTACAGCATTCCTCCTCACTTGTAAACAGTGCTTGCGCTTCTGACTAATGAGTTCTGGTGAAGAAAGAAAGGCATGCACACCTGGGATAACTTGAGGGTTAGTAAATAATTTTATTATTAAAAGGTTTGGGTCAACTATATCTTTTAATATTTTGTTGAATTTTAGTTTTGAACCGATTCATTGATTTCCAGACTCAGCATTTTTTTACAGCACTGCTACTGAAGCCTAATACGCTATTGAAATATTTCTGCCATCATAATCTGAGCCGTGGCACGTGGAGCGGGTATAAAACAAGACACTGGCATGATTTTTATTAGGATTTTCCACTGCACTGTACAGCGCGACTGCTCGTTTTTTGGGGGTTTTCCACTGTTTGTACTTTTTTTAGTACCACCTCGGTCGAGGTTCCAAGCGAGCCGAACCAATACTAAATGTGAAGTCAAATCCCTGACTACCAGCGTCACTGGATTTTTGACATGGGACATCAACCCGCTAGTTTTAAAGTTAGCTACAGCGATAGCAGTATCATTTGTTCGCGCAACTTTCGAATTGTAAAAAGAATTGGCTGTGCGCAAACCCATGCCGTGGTCAATAAACAAGGTGCAGTCGTTCCTCTCGATTGCGTCAAACGAAATTATGCGAAATGGAAAAGTCTTTCAGGAAGTGTCTCAGCTGTTGGCCGCACACGGCTACCACCGGACAGTGTAGGAAAAAGTTAAAAATAACTTAAAATTGACTACAGAACCATCAATGACCACAACAGCTGGAGTGGTTCAAACAGAAGAAAGTGGAAGTGATTTGACCAAATGGACGCACGCTATCTATAGCAAGAGACCTGTGAGCAATGCGAGGTAGAGTGCCCTGGACTCTGCCACGGCGTTATTGGAGTCCACGATGGAGGATGGTACGTTTTGTTACATTAACTCTATATTGAGCTTGAAAGCTTTACTTTATTTAGTTGACCAGCCACTGCTTGCTTCTAAAACAACCAGGCCAATTTAACTGTGTAAAATCACCATGCAATAACTGCTTTATGCAGCACAATGAGCTAGTTGCTAACAGCTTGCGGTTGAGTTATTGTTTATGGTCAGTAATATTTGTATTGCATTTAAGATGATGTCACAGCAGTAGAGGCGGCGCAACTATGACCATCAGCCTATAATCCCACCCACGTTGAGGTGGCACTAAACAGCACTGGAAAAGCAAGCTAAGTAATGTAAAGTGAGCAGAGCAGAGTCGAACCGAGTCTAACCGTAACGTGCAGTGGAAAAGTGCCATTAGAGAACTTAATGGCCAAATAAAAAGCATACAGTATCACAATCAGTGCACTTAAAGAGGGTTGTACAGGTCACCCTGAACAAAGGAATTTTTATAGCACAACAGAGACCATGTTTACAGTTTTGAAGAAAATTAACCAACGAATGGTTTGTGTATTGTTGTCTCTGTGTAATAGGCTGGGATAAGAGAAAGTATTTTCACTGTCTTCAGCTTTAAATGTTTATCGGTTTAAGATCAGATATAGAAAAGGGAAATTCTGCTGCTTTGATAAATTCGGGAGGGTTTCCCCACAGTTTTTCATTGCTGTATTGTTTTGTTTGTTAGTGTAAGAAAATGTGAGGAAGTGAGAAGATGATTCATTATTTGAGATGTGCATGTGTGCATGCTTTTCACATGTATTTCTAGGTCTCATTCTTGTGTTTTTGTGTGCAAATGTGTGAAGCAGGACACAGTTATTTAAAAACTCCATCAGGATGGTGTAATTGTTCTGCTTTGGGCATTTATTGAAAATGTACATTTACTAAGCTCTGAAATAATTTGGCTTCCACAGAAACACATACACACACGAATATAACCTTCCTGCATGCCTTAAGCCTAAATAAATATTTCACCCAAAAATGACAATGCTGTTATCAGTTAGTCACATACATGTTTTTCTGAACCCATGTGACTGTATTCTGTGAAACACAAAAGTAGATGGATGTTTAGATCATTTATCAGTGAAAGTCTTGATGGCTGTTGCATGTTCATGAGCTCTCTAAAAATATACAGTTGTTACTCTGGAAAAACTTATCTCGTAGCGCTCATGAGCGCGTAACTCGCATGCGTTAGATAAGGTCAACATTCAAGATTTTCACAGAAAAATGACTTCTCAATAAAACCTTTCATATGTCTTCAAAAGTCTTGGAATATGATGCATGAGTCGTATGGACTTATTTATGATACTTTTGGGTCCTTTTTTAAGCTTTTATGTGAGACACTATCAACAGCCATTGTTTTAAGACGACGTCCCGCAGTATTCATTAAAACATCTTTTGTGTTCCACATAAGAAAAAGTGGTACAGGTTTGGAACGACATGAGGGAGGGTAACAGAACTTTCTTTTTGGGGTGAGCTATTACTTTAAGTGTTATGTGTTTGTGTCCCGTTTGTAAACCTTACACAGCAGAGTCTGTGTACAAACATATAGGCTAAAAATAACTTGCATAAGTCTTAAAATACTCCTTTTATAGCCAACAGACAATAGTTTTTCTTTTTCGTTTTCTTAAATGTGCACCACAGGTTCATATAACTTCCTTGAGAAACAGCATTTCTAAATGTGGAGTGTGTGGCTCATTAATTCACTGCAGGAGGCATTGGGTTGTAAAGTATTTATTATGCATTATTTGTTGTATCAGCTGATGGTGGTGTCTCCTTGTGTTGTGTGTGTTTGTGTAGTTTTGTAAGAGTACCTGTCTATCTACCGTATCTCATTCCTTCTGTTGTTCTGTCCTTTGTTTGTTCGTTTAATGTTATGTTTGTTCTGTCTGTCTTTGTTGTTACTTATATCTTTCTGTCTCTCATTCGATCTATCCTTTGTTTGTCTGATTGTATGTTTGTTTGGTCTGTCTGTCTTTGTTGTTACTTATATCTTTCTGTCTCTCATTCGATCTATCCTTTGTTTGTCTGATTGTATGTTTGTTTGGTCTGTCTGTCTTTGTTGTTACTTATATCTTTCTGTTTGTCATTCGATCTATCCTTTGTTTGTCTGATTGTATGTTTGTTTGGTTTGTCTGTCTTTCTTGTTACTTATATCTTTCTGTCTGTCTTTCTATCTATCCTTTGTTTGTCTGATTGTATGTTTGTTTGGTCTGTCTGTCTTTCTTGTTACTTATATCTTTCTGTCTGTCATTCTATCTATCATTTGTTTGTCTGATTATATGTTTGTTTGGTCTGTCTGTCTTTGTTGTTACTTATATCGTTCTGTCTGTCATTCTATCTATCATTTGTTTGTCTGATTATATGTTTGTTTGGTCTGTCTGTCTTTGTTGTTACTTATATCTTTCTGTCTGTCATTCTATCTATCCTTTGTTTGTCTGATTGTATGTTTGTTTGGTCTGTCTGTCTTTGTTGTTACTTATATCTTTCTGTCTGTCATTCTATCTGTCCTTTGTTTGTCTGATTGTATGTTTGTTTGGTCTGTCTGTCTTTGTTGTTACTTATATCTTTCTGTCTGTCATTCTATCTGTCCTTTGTTTGTCTGATTGTATGTTTGGTCTGTCTGTCTTTGTTGTTACTTATATCTTTCTGTCTGTCATTCTATCTATTCTTTGTTTGTCTGATTGTATGTTTGTTTGGTCTGTCTGTACTTTTATCTTTCTGTCTGTCATTCTATCTGTCCTTTGTTTGTCTGATTGTATGTTTGGTCTGTCTGTCTTTGTTGTTACTTATATCTTTCTGTCTGTCATTCTATCTGTCCTTTGTTTGTCTGATTGTATGTTTGTTTGGTTTGTCTGTCTTTGTTGTTACTTATATCTTTCTGTCTGTCATTCTATCTATTCTTTGTTTGTCTGATTGTATGTTTGTTTGGTCTGTCTGTACTTATATCTTTCTGTCTGTCATTCTATCTATCCTTTGTTTGCCTGAAAGTATGTTTGTTTGGTCTGTCTGTCGGTCTAATTTTTCCATTGTTCAGTCGGTCGTTCTATCATTTGTTTGTTTGATTGATTGCATGATTGTTTGATTTATCTGTTTATCTCGTTCCTCATCTGTGTATCATTTTATCTATTGTTTGTTGGTTTGATTGTATGTTTGTTCGGGCTGTCTGGTTTGTCTGTCTGTTGATTGTTTGTTCGTGGGATTGTATGTTTTTTTTTTTTTCAGCCTGTCTACCTGGTTCCTTAAATTTTTCTATCTGTCATTCTATCTTTCGTTTGTTTGTTTGTTCATTTGATTGTCTGTTTGTTCATTTTATTTGTCTATCTGTCTCTTTTCTTAAGTTGTTCTGTCCATCATTCTATCCGTTGTTTGTTTGTTCATTTGATTGTATGTATTTTGTGCTGTCTAGTTCCTTGCATTGATCTGTCATTGTCTATCGTTTGTTCTTTCGTTTGATTGTATGTTTATTCATTTTAGATGTCTGTCTCGTTCCTTCTATTGTTTTCTCTTTCGTTCTATTATTAATTTGTTCTTTCCTTTGATTGTATGTTTGTTCATTCTGTCTATCTGTCTCTGTCTCTCTCTCTCATTCCTTATGTTCTGGCTGGCATTCTATTTATCATTTGTTAATTCTATTCTGTCTGTTACTCTATTGTTTTTTGTTTGTTTGATTGTATTTTTGTTTGTTCTTTCTGTCTCATTCCTTCTATTGTTCTCTCTTCCATTCTATCTATTGTTTGATTATTAGTTTCATTTAATGTTTGTTTATTCATTTTGTCTGTATGTCTGTCTCTTTCCTTTTATTGTTTTGTCTGTCGTTCTACTGTTTATATGATTACATGTTTTTTTTCTGTCTGTTTTGTTCCTTCTGTTTGTTGTTCTAGCTATCATTAGTTCGTTAATTGTATGCATGTTCATTCTGTCTGTCTTTTTGTTATCAGTCTATCTATTCTTCGTTTGTTCTTTCTGCATGTCTGTCTTTTCTCTCTTGTGTCATGTGTGTGCACTTCTGTAGGTTTTTTTGATAGTATTGTTCTGTTGGTGCTGGTTCTTTAATCATTGTTCATGTGAATTTAATGAATGTAACCACATTTGGAAATGTTTTAAGCATGTGTGAATGCACAGTTATGACAAAGCCAGGAAGCTTGCGATCTCATGCGTCTTTTGAAAGCTGAATGCTGGAGAAACAGAATCATTTTACAGTGTGCTGGACTCAAATGAACCCCCCACCCCCCTTTCCTTTCCGTCCAAGGCTCTCACATACACTCTCAAACATACACACAGACGGTACAGAGTTTCAGTGTGGTGGGTGGAGGTAAAGGAGACCCTATCAAAAGGAAGCTTGCATGTAATGAGTCACAGCCTCCCTTTCTCTCTCTCTCTCTCGCTCTGTGTGACATTCCGTCTCTCACGCATGCAACCCTTGTGTGTTTCCTGAAAGCGCTGGCACCTGCCGTATTCCAGTGGCAGTGTGTGAGGGCTGATAATCCTGCTGTACCAAGACCATTTCGTGGTCCGTCTGTCTGCCTGTGTGTGTACTGTCAGGCCTTCTGGAATTTTCAGCTCACCACAGCAAAACAATCTTACAAATCAAAGCCTTTTTCCAGAACACATTCCTTCCTACCACTGTAGAACATGGAACAGAGAATGAGAGAGAGGGAGAGGGGGAAAGCAGAGGTTTGGAGTTTTGTTTTTGCACTTTGAGGCCTTGGAATCTAAACTGGTTAACATTTCCCAGCATCTGCTGCTGTTTGAACATTGTGCTGTGATCCAGCCATTACGTAGTCCAGAGAACAGTTCAGTGCTGGTTTGGCCACAAGGGGGCTTGAGGGGACATTGTCTCGTTTTTCTCTCATTCAAATAACCATACACTTTTGATTGTGTTTGGATATAGATGTTGATTGTGGATCATAGGGGTCAATAAAGTGTCTGTCTGTCTTTATCTAGAGTATATCTATGTTTATTTGTCTGTTTATCTTTCATTCTGTCAGTCTGTCTATCTATCTGACTTTTGATCTGTCTGTCTGTCTCTCTCTCTCTCTCTGTCTCTGCCTCTCTGTCTATCAATCTATCTATGTCTGTCTGTCTCATTGTCTGTATGCCTGTCTGTCTGTCTGTGTATCTATTTATCTCTATCTATCTAGCTATCTGACTGTTGATCTGTCTGTCTCTCTCTCTATCTGCCTGCCTGTCTGTCTGTATATTTATCGTTCTGTCTGTTTATCTCTGTCTAGCTAGCTATCTGACTGTCTGTCTGTCTGTCTCTGTCTGTATATTTATCGTTCTCTCTGCCTGTCTGTCATTTTCTGTCTGTCTATCTATATTTATGCATCAATCTGTCTGTCTCTTTGTCTGTATATTTATTGTTCAGTCTGTCTTTTAAAGCATACATGTGATTCTCTCTCTCTGTTTCAATTCAATTTTAATGTAAAGTACTTTATTGGCATGATTGTGTTTACATAAAATATTGCCAAAGCATTAATACACAAAATAGATCAAATAAGGTGCCAGGTAATTAACTATAATAACACTATACAATATAAAAAGACATTATAAACATTAACATAAAATACTGTGACTGAAGTACATTAAGGCAGTAATTGGTTTCTGAGGGTGTGCACATCAAAAATGAATTTTGCTGCAACTGATGCATGATGGTCCTCCCCCAGCAACACCTGCATTTGATCTGTTTCTGCTGAACTGGAAAACTGTGGCATGAGGTTTGAGAGTTTGTCAAATTATTTATCTCTCACCTCTGTACATTTCTCACAGTGAAGGAGAAAGTGTGTCTCTGTCTCGACTTCAGCAGTGTCACAGTGAGCACAGACTCGTTCTTCCTTTGGAAGCCATGTTTGTCTGTGTCTGCCTTTTTCTATAGCCAGACTGTCATCGCTGTATTTGGTGAGGATCAGTGTCTGTTTTACATCTCTCTCTCTCTCTCTCTACGCAGACTCTGGAGGGGAATGTGTATGACCAAGTGAAGGACTATCTGGTATCCTTTTGTCGGACTGAGCTGGAAGCGTTTCAAGCCATCCATAACACCTTCCAGTTCCTGCTGGAGAAGTCCAGTCGAGTGAGTCACGAATATCCCCTCCCTTTCATCACTCTTTCAGTTTCCCTCTTCATTCCTAGAAATATATTCCCTCAGCCAACTCCTTATTATCAGCTCTCCCAGGAAGAATTCCCATTGTACACACACACACACACCATTCCTATTTTGTGCTGTCTAACACATCTGTCTGTATACTCTCACTGCCCGAGTGTGCCTACATTTTGCATATCATTAGTCTGAGCTATGTGCATCTTGTTGTTGTGTGTGAATACTTAATAATGTTACTTCATGTCTGTGAGGGAGAACAGCTCTGTTCCAAAACCTAGTGAGCTGCCTTGTTGTCTACTCCTTATTTAGGTAGTTTGCTTTAAATTCAGCATCCTAAATGATATGAAATTCTGCATAAGCAATGCTGTGTCCTAACCAGGCATGATGCGATAAAGCTACTGACTGTGACCGCAACGATTGAAAGGACATTTTGTTTCTTAATGTATGCTTTCTATTTCTGCTACATCGTGCTGGGTAGCTCTGTCCACCATAACAAATCATGGCCTCCACAAATTGTACTTTTCACATCAAATATGTTCAGACATGGCTGACATTACAAAAATATTCTTCTCTGTTTGCTTTATTTATTGATAGAATCCATCTTGTTCTTACGACAAAAATAGCCTTTGGTGCTGATATGGCATTGAATAATTAAATTCAAATACATTGTGGATTGACTAATTACTAATTACTAGTCACTGGAAACTTGCTTTGCACCTGGACAGGACAATGCGTTTTCAATGGGAATATTTGAGCCAAGTTTCTATGTTTCTCTGTCCAGGTAATGCAAGACTTCAACCAGCAGTTGTTCTTGCAGGAGAATCCCGTGTTTCATAAAGCACAAGACTTTCAGTTCCAGGCGAGTGACAGCGATATGGTGAGTTTCACACATGCGTGACTGTACCGTGATCAAAACAATCCCATGTGCACAAAGCAATACTCAACAGCAGATTAACGCTTTCTCTGTAGCAAAAAAACAAATTATTTTATTCAGTTGTGTAAAAGCACTGTAACCAATATTTTACAATTCATCGTCTTCACGAATTACAGATTGACTTTGTATTGCGTTGAAACTATCTTATTGCTGTTTTATAGGCTGGGAGACCAGCTTAAAACACCAAACGCCACTTTTTCAGCAGGGCAGGCAGGGAATCCACATCTGTTTTTCTCGTAAACATCTTGGTTTCGTTATCCAGCGAGCCAGCACTCTCTTACCCTCAGTTTCCTCTCAACCTTCTCATTGAAAGGTTTCAAATTTGTTGAAAGTTTATTCAACGTCATTGACGCATACTGTACCTCTAGACTGTGCTGAAAAAACCCCTCGTTCCTTCACAAATTTCATCATCACCTTTTATTTTTAGCTCGACGCATCATAATGGACAGAATTTCTTGTTCCTGTGGTGATTAGGAAACATGCTGCTGTTTAAACTCTCCTCTTCCGTCTGCTCTGCTTTTAATCACGACACATTTGTGAACTTTCCTTTTTTTAAACAATGTGCTAAGTTCAGCTCAAGTGGGATGCTGTTTAGTCTTTTTGAAGTTGCACATCTGATAGCTCATGTTCTTTCAGTCATGTAGCTCTCTGTGTGAGTTCAGTCCTGTTTGATCATTGAATCCATTTTGTGAAAATTATCAAAACAGAAAAATACGAAAAAACACCTGTAATATTTCTTAAAAATAATAAGAATGGCCAGTTTGTATTTTAGATGTTGGCAACATGCACTCAAACATATATAGATTTTTTTATTATATCAAATGTTCCTCTTTTGTGCTCTTTCTTGTAATTGTAATTATTCAATACTGTTTTGTAATTTTATAATTTCGCTCAGGACAAAGGAAAAATCTTAAATTAATAACCAATTATAACAACATTTCTGAAGAAACATGTATTGTTTTAAAAATGTTCATCATAATAAAGAAAACAATGATGAAATAACAACAATATTTCTTTTAAATAGGCCAGTTTTTTATTTTCGAAGTTGGCAACATGCGCTCACCACAGTAGCACAATTATTTAAAATTCATCTTTATGATAAAAGAACATTAACTAATATTATTTACACCTTTAAAAAGTGAGTTTAATATTTTATCCACTTAATTAAGACTTTTATGATGGAGACATGAAAATGTACTATTATACTGTATATTAGCATAGTAGGAATGACCCACAGCTAATAGCTAACTCTACAGCTAATAACAGATAAGTTTTGCCAATGCTTAAGCTCTCGCTCTCTCTCTCTCTCTCTCTCTCTCTCTCTCTCTCTCTCTCTCTCTCTCTCTCTCTCTCTTCCATCTTCCTATTGATCAATGTTGTATCCTATAGTCTAATTCTCCTCTCACACAGCTCTATTGGTTGGTGGCTATTGTGTTAGCTAGCGTAAACATCTCTGATTGCTATGCTATTTCTAACCTTGTCCAATTTCCTGTCCTCTAACACTTTCTTAACCCCACTGCACACGTGTGAATGTGTGGCATGCATATGCCCCATCTCTGCGCCTTTCCGTCTCAGACTCTGAGTTCCGTGCAGCAGTTGGTGGACATTGAGCCGTCGGCCGTCAGTGTGATGAGAATGACTCTGGCACAGGTACACGCTGTCTGTTGGACTCATTTTTGCCCATCATACATCAGTGTTGTGCGGCCATCGTCAGCCTGTTGTTGTCGTTTGCATGTCAGCCTGCTGAACCTGTTTGTTGTGCTGAAACCAGTGTTGCGTGAGAACTTTATAGTAGACAGACGTTTTGGACATACTATAAAAAACGTTTAGACCTTATTTAGCGTAGCGCTTAAAGGGTTAGTTCACCCAAAAATAAAAATTCTATCATAATTTACTCACCCTCATGACATCCCAGATGTGTATGACTTTCTTTTTTTAGCAGAACATATTTAAAGAAAATTTGAGAAATATCTTGGCTCTGTAGGTCCTTAAAATGTAAGTGGATGGTGATCAGACATTTGAAGCTCCAAAAATCACAGACAGTCTGCATAAACATCATCCATATAATATATATGTGAATGTGTGTATGTGTATATATACATACACACACACACACACACACACACATATATATATAATAAAAAATATTCAGATAATTAAAATGCTTTACATTCCTGTAGCAGAAGAGTTCATCATTGATAAGACAATACAAAAAGCGGCTTTAGAATACAATGTATTGTTTACTACCATATTATTTATCATAAGTCAATCATTGTCATACAGTTCACAGCAATCCATTTCACAAGTGAATTTGTCAATCAGTTGGAGATTTATTATGAGGCCTTGTTTAAGAACCCGTCAATGTACACCAGACGTCTCGGGTGTGTTGCGTCATAAACATAAAATGTTTAGGTCACCGTGTCAAGTTAAATATAGTTTAATACTCTATCTTTAAACACATCTTGAGATCCCTTAGTTCGCATTTGCACTCCGAGTGTTTTGAACGCAAGAACGTAACGCATGTTTGTAGATCGAGTAGTGACACTGCCTACTGAAGTGTTTTCTTCACTGTATAAACTGCGCGTTGCTCATGCAACTGAAATTTCACTTACTGCCCTCTGGAGTAAACAGGTGGTACTACAAGCTTGCATTTCTCAGGAATCTTCCTTATTATGTTTCGGGGGCGATTGATTGCGTACATTTTTTTAACATGTTATTTATTTGTAAAATTTAATTGCACTGAATTAACGCCTTAAATCGACGGCCCTAATATATACATATATATATATCTATATATATCATTTTGTAATTTTAAACAACAGCTTCTTGATGCAATGTCAAGAGTCGTAAGGGAATGTCTCTTACATATATACTGAGACAAAGGGAAAGAGACATTGCATAAGCTGGACGCACTACAGACTCAGATTCTTTGAGGTGCGAGTGATGCGCTCTTGTCCCTCATTCAGATAATTCTGAGGAATGGCGTTTGCGTGCCCGCTTTTATACCGGACAGCTTCACGCCTAAAATAACGGGGCGTAAACACCATAGCCATATAGATCGGATACAAGGACACTCCCCATAGCATCAGCTTTCTGACGCAATGTCTCGTTCCCTTTGTCTCAGGGAACCGAGGTTACATATGTAACCGAGACGTTTTCTTTTTTGATCTGCTTGTGAAGTGCTTCTCATCTGTCATAGGAAAACCAGCTCAAAGGTTCGCTAAGCCACCTACTACACCGGGGTAAAATCGCTTGTTGATTAGCGCCACGTATTGTAAGCCATGATTTTGGTAACGGCAGTCATTCACTTCGCTTTCTATGAGAAAGGCCCATTCGCCAGGGATTCGCCTCTCATCGCATCGCCTTTGGTGTGAAAACACCTTTAGTCTTGTACCTTTGTCTTTCTTTCAGATTTTCAAATACTTTTTTAGGTCGAATCAAAGTCTGTAATGTTGTGATTCATCTCGGAGCTGGTTGATTTGGTTCAATTATTTTATCAACGTTTGTTTTATCCGTATGTAAAAAATACTTCCGGAACAAAGACAGCTGACAGACTGGGCGGGCAATGTTGCACTATATTGTAGACAACTTCAATTCAAAATGAAGGTTTTGCCATAACAAAACTATAGTAGCTACTGTATAGCGGTCATTATGATATTACTACGGTAAGGATGTTACCATTTTAAAAATGCTGTTTAATGCAGTGTTTAAGAATCTACTCAAACACTTATTGGAAATTTCCATCAAAATGCAACCTCAGCTCATATTGTTTTGAATTTATAAAGCTTAGAGATAAACAGAAGCATGGGAGGGAAGGATAATTAGGTGAGGACAACCTTGAAAGATGCCATGATAGAGGGATTAGAGAGAAGAGACTTGAAGGAAATTAGATTTGAAAAGACTTTATAACATTTAAAATAGGATTTTTTTATCTGTACATGCACACACTCCACAATGAAGCCTAATTCATCCCCTAAAAAGAGAGATTTATGTAGCATTTCTTATCTTTAGATTCAAGAATCGTGCAGTGCTGTATCTTCACGCCTGACATTAGTTAACCATCTTTGCCCGCTAAACCTCTGCTAATCCGAGCAGGTTCGTTCATTTAGATTCAAGTTAATTAATAAATCCCCCTGTGCTCAGCGGAGAAGGATTATGATTCAGGTTTGATATCAGAGAGGGTAAAATGTTGTGTAACCCGTGTGTAAAGCAGTTCAATGGAAAGGAGGCGGCGAGAACCGGCTTGACAATATAAACAACATTTACTTAAATAAGAAGACACGCACAGGACAGCTGCCCGTAAACGCGCGCGCTCTCTCTCTCTCTCTCTCTCTCTCTCTCGCACCACCGTCCGCAGTCGGCCTTTGTCCCTCTCGGATGCTTGATTAGTCTAATAAGGGACACTGGGTGTGTAGAACCACGACCCGGACCCGCCCTCCGCCTTGTCACACCGTGCTTCTTGATTTTCAAATGAGCCTTTTCACATTTACAGGTTTGGAACGTGGAATTAAACTATAGCAGGGTTAACGGCACAGCTGACATTTAGAGTTAAAATGGGAGACCAGAGAAAATGCATTTAAAACTATGAAACAATTCATAAGATGCCGTTAATGATTGTAAACTAAACTAATTAAACCTCATCATTTAAGAGAAATGCCTCATGAAATGTATGTTATCAGCAAAGCAAGTTAGGTGACAGCTGGGTAGTGAGGCTGTTAAATCCATTGCAGAAGTGTTTTCTAGATTTACACTGCTAAATTAAAGTGTACATAAGTCAATGGACAAAGGGTCCATTGTTAATATAAGGAGTTCACACTTAACAGTCTTATCTTAGAGCTGTGATTCATGCAGGTGTGTGTTGCTGTGGTAACCAGTCGCGTGTGTGTGTGTGTGTGTGTGTGTGTTTGTGTTTGTGTGTGTGTTTTAGAGTCGACAGCTGGAATCAGAGACGGGCACCACTGAAGAACACAGTCTCAATAAAGAGGCGAGAAAATGGGCCACACGTGTCGCCCGCGAACACAAAAACATCATCCATTTCCAACGGGTGAGAGATGTTCACATTCTTTTGTACATGTTTTTTCGCTACAAAATGTGTCTGACTGCTATGACTGGCTATTGATACCCATTTTGATTTAATATAATTCAAATGGGTATACTTCTGTTACAGTGCTCATTTTTTTACATATGAGTAAAAATATAACCTTCTAGATAACTCTTCAAGGTACAATTCAAAAATATAAATTTTACAAGTAATATTTTAGCTTTTTTAAAAATATTCATATTTAGTCAATTTCATCAATAAAGTTTTTTAAATTGCGTATTTTTTGTTGCATATATATATATATATTACATGTTTATTGTTTACTAACATAGTTTTTACTATTTGCAAGAATTTACATTGATATGTAGAACACGTGCTTAATCGGTACTGTCTCTTTAAGACTACGGTCATCATCCAATAAACGCATCCAAGTCTGATTAGAATTAAATGTTTCGTTTTTTGTTGTTTTAATCAAGAACTGACAGAAAGCCTGGGTAGCTCAGCGAGTATTGATGGTGACTACCACCCCTGGAGTCACGAGTTTGAATCCAGGGCATGCTGAGTGACTCCAGCCAGGTTTCCTAAGTAAGCAAATTGGCCTGGTTGCTAGGGAAGGTAGAGTCACATGGGGTAACCTCCTTGTTGCCGTGATTAGTGGTTCTCGCTCTCAATGGGGCTCGTGGTAAGCTGTGCGTGGATCATGGTGAGTAGCATGTGCCTCTACATGCTGGGAGTCTCTGCGGTGTGAAACACAACGAGCCACGTTATGAGATGCTCGGGCTGATTGTCTCAGAAGCGGAGGCAACTGAGTCTTGTCCTCTGCCACCCAGATTGAGGTACCCATTGAGTAACCGTTCCACCACGAGGACCAACTAAGTAGTGGGAATTGGGCATTCCAAATTAGGAGAAAAGGATCGATCTTGGGATTTAAGAATCGATATCAAGGTTTGATAAGTTGTTTAAAAGTTGTAATTCAAACGCAATTCATAATGCAATACAAGTAGGTATTGCATTCTCAATGTTGCCACAAGGGGCACTACAGTGTCCATTAGCGCAACCGGTTTTCTTCTATGGTCCGTTTTCTATTTCAGGTCATCTACTGTGATAGTGTAACAGTTTAAGTAGAATCTTGCTGAGCAAGTTAGAAAAAATGTCAACGTATTTATAGCTAGCTATCTGAAACTAATCCGTTTTAAAGCCCCAAATATTTGAAGAGAACTCTATTGCCCCATTAATTACTGAGATTTGTTACCGCCACTGTTAAAGAACCACTCAAATGCGTTGGCCAAGCTTTTGTGCCTTCTTTTGTTTACTTGCATAAAGTATTTTTCTGGCTTAAGTTGAAAGGTCTGTATGTAAGTGTGGAGGCGAGGACATGGTTGAGCATTCGTCTGGGGATAGAGGAAGCGGTAAGTGTTTTCACCTGAGATTAATTGCTGGTAATTTCTGTTTCTTGAGAGATGGGGGAAATAAAAGGGGCCAGACCTCAGAGTGAGGGAGAAAGAGACCAGCTTAAGCTACGAGTGTTGGCCACTACCAATCTTTATATACTGTATAGCATTTGAGTGTTTGTGTGAAGCTTTACCATTGCGCTGTCAAGCGAACGTGTTTTTGTGTGAAGACTAAATGTACCTTTGAGTTGTATTTGCCATCTCTCGCTTCCGCATTCCTTTAACTTTGTTACGCTGGTGCCGAAATTCAGGACATTGAGGAAGAAGGATACGCTGTCATGGAGTCATTGCCGCTGGAGGAAGTCTTCCAGTCCCTTGCCAGTATCCACCAGGGCCAACATCAGGCCCTCATGGAGCTTCAGAGAGAGCAGCAACAGTGCTTTGAGGTCTGCAGGAGGAGGACCGCCAGGTGCTACGGAGCTTATTACCCCAGGAGGGGGCGGCCTCACCATCCCCAGCAGCAGCGCACCCCCACGTGTTGCTCACCAAGATAGGGACCTCAAGATGATCCGGAGGCCTAGCTTGATATCTTTGAGCACACAGCCGAAGCTCTGAAGTGGCCACCGGAACAGTGCGTGGTCCATCTGTTGCTGCTGCTGACCAGGGAAGCCCAGATCGCAGCACAACAGCTTCCGGTCGCCAACCTTCTGGACTACACGGTGCTGAAGAAGTCCATCTTGCAACAGGTTGGCCGCAGCCCAGATGAGCACCGTCAGTGTTTCCGCTCCTTAATGCTGAGTGAGGTCGGCCACCCTTTTGCCTTGGCCCAGCAGCTCCATGACGCCTGCCGATGGTGGGTGCTGGCCATGGAGGACAGCAACGCCGAGGATATCATCAATCTGGTGGTGCTGGAGTAGTTCGTCTCCTGGTTGCCAAAGGGGATGGCCAAGTGGGTTCAGTGGCACCGACTGTCGTCGCTGGACAAAGCGATCCAGCTTGCAGAAGTCCGTCTGGCAGCGTATCCGGGGGCCGGCGTGCCCCACGCCTTTCCACATTGGAATGTCTCCTCCCCGTTCTCTCTCCCTTACTCTGAGGTCCGGCCCCTTTTATTTCCCCCGTCTCATTGCGAACAAAGAAACGGCAATTTCCAACTATTCATCTCAGGTGAGAATCCTCCTCTCTTCCCAGACGAACGCTCGACCACACCCTCACCTCCACAGTAAGGAGGCGGTCAAGTTATGATTCCGAAATGTGAATCATTATTTTTTTTTTGTACGAGTGTCTTAGGTAATTATTAGATTAGCTGGAGGAAATACAGTCTGATGCAGTATTTGTTTTTTAGTTTTTTAGATTACTTGCTTGATTGAATTAAGTTGATTTATGGTCATTTGTGTTTTAACGGCAGATTGTAGAGGAGTGTGAGACTCTCGGGACTCCGCCTACCGAACAGAACCGGAATGAGCTGGAATTCCGAATCGAGGAAGCCAAGGAGAACATTCGCAAAGCAGAGGTAGCATTTGTGTGTCTGCATGCTTGCATCTTTGCCTACCAGCTTAAAGGGCCAGTTCACCCAAAAAGGAAAATTGTCATTGTTTACTCACCCTTGTGTTGTTCAAAACCCATATTGACATTCTTAATTCCGTGGAACAGGAAATAAGAAATTGTTTCAAGAATATTCACCCTGATCTTTTACATACAATAAAAGTCCTGCAGCAGGGAGATGTTCAGTAAACATAGCACACTATATAGAGTCATATGGACTGCTTTTATGCCTTGTTCTGCCATTTTGGAGCTTGATAGGCCTAGTTCCTATTCACTTTCATTGTATGGAAAAGAGCTGCTTGAAGGTGAGTAAAACATCTGAATAAAGTGTGTGTGGGGGGGGTGGATGGGTGGGTGGATCTTGTGTTCCTTATACATTTAGTTGAGGAAAATTTCATTTGTTTGAGGGCAAACAAGCAGTAAAAAACAAGACCAGTATTAATGTGGTTTTGTCCCAAATGTTTGTCTCTCTCTCTCTCTCTCTGCAATGATGCATTTTCTTTCCTCATGCATTTTCTCTCACACTTTCGATCAGTTCAGAGTCAGAATGTCTCCTTGTCTGATCAATGAGTCGTCTATAAGTTGATCTGTCATCTTACCCATTACTGAAAGCAGCCACAGCGCCCTCTGCTGGCTCTGTCACTGACATCTGTTATAACTTAAAGGGATAATTCCCCCAAAATGAACATTCTGTCATCATTTACTCACCCTCATGTTCTCATCATGGAACACACAAGGTGTTTTGAAGAATGTTCACACTTATATTTAGGGGTGGGTAAAATGTATTTTTTTTTCAATGCATTGTGATTTTAATTTGAATTATCTCAATATCGATTCTTAAATCCCACGATCGATCTTTCACTCAGTGCGCAACCCTCCACTATGAGAGGAAATCACTCGAATTTGTAACCAAATTTCACACCATGTGATTAAAGTGAATATATTTGGTAAATGTTTCTATTACACTCACCAGTAATTGTGTAGTTTAGTTGTGAAGTGTTCAGCAGCGAGATCCTTTCACAGCATGTTGAGAGTAAAAGTTGTTACGTGTAATGTGTGTTCAAGACGAGATCCTCGCAAAACATGCTCTCATTTAAAGGTGTTGTTTACAGAAATGCGTTTTTTGTTAAAGAGACAGTACTGGTTTTAGCACATGATCAACAAATCAATGCAAATACTTGTAATTAGTAAGAATTATGCAATTTAACAATAAATATGCAACAAAAATGATATATGAAAAATTATATTTTATTTATTGATTGAATACTTTTATTTGTTCATTTTTGAAAAGCCAAAATGATGAAAAAGTTATTAAGTATAATGAGTAAAATTTATATTTTTATAATATACCTAGTTAAAAGGACCCCTGTATAATTAACATCATTAGCTGGGAGATCTTTTTTTATTTGTGAGCAAAAGTGACATTATAACTGAAATAAATCCACATGAATCAATATCGAATTGCATATTTGTGAATCACAATCGAATTTAATCTGGAAATCTGTATCAATACCCAGCCCTACTTATATTCCCATAAAACAAAAGGGTATCGTGGCCAAATTATATTAAGCCCCAAAAAGGACAAAATAACACCATAAAAGTAGTCCATACAAGCACCCGGGACAATCTGCTAAACTTCTACATTCGTGTTTTACGGAGGAACAGAAGTCATATGGGTTTGGAACTACATGAGGGTGAGTAAATGGTCACAGAATGTTCGTTTTTGGGTGAATTATCCCTTATGATAATCCTTTGGCCAGCTACGAATCCCACATTTTATGTTGTAATGCTAAGATTGTCATATCAGAGTGTTTAATAGTCTATTATTTAGCAAGTCCTTACTGTGAAAATATGCATTATCAAACACCATCTTTGTTTTTTCCTTTTGAACTTTAAGCCTCTGAAGCCAGTTCGTCTAACTTCCCCATTAGTTCTTAAAGATCATTAAATTTTGAATAGCCCCATTAAGAACTAATGGAGAAACGAGAAACATCAAAAGCAACAAACAGATTCAGGAATGAAACATAAAGTGCAGTTTGGAGATGTTAATCTTTTAGTTTGGCACTGTATTGTAAAACTGTCTGTAGTTTAGATTCACATTTACATTTATGTATTTGGCATACACTTTTATCCCAAGCGACTTACAGTGCATTCAAGGTATACATTGTATCAGTTTGTGTGTTCACTGAGAATCAAAGCTGGAAAATTGGTAGAAGAATATCTCAGCTCTGTAAATCCAAACAATCCAAGTGAATAGTGACCAAAACTTTGAATAGTGGCCAAAACCTTGAAGCTCCAAAAAGCACATAAAGGCAGCATAAAAGTACTCCGTATGACTCCAGTGGTTTAATCCATGTCTTCTGAAGCTATCCAATTGGTTGTGGGTGAGAACAGACCAAAATATTATAAATCTAGACATCAGAAGTCTCATTGGTGATCATGACTTTAACCTCGATTACACTTACTTCTGGCACTCTGCGCATACTTCAAGCACTAGGACGTGTAATCGAGCTTGAAATCATGATCGTGCCTAGAGTCTGTTATGGCAAAATGTACAGTGAAAAATAAGTTATTTTTTGGCCTGTTCTCACCCAAAACCAATTGACTCACTTCAGAAGACATGGATTAAAACACCGGTCAAATCTATTATTTTTATGCTGCCTTAATGTGCTTGTTAGAGCTTCAAAGTTTTGGTCACCACCGTGCACTTGCATTGTATGGAGCTACATTGCTGAGATATTCTTCTAAAAATCTTCAATTGTGTTCACCAAGGCATGAGGGTGAGTAAACGATGAGATAATTTCATTTTGGGGTTTGGCTGTTCCTTAAATGCTTTTTTACATTAGGCATATTTCCCCACAAAATCTCATTAATTTAATGCAAAAAATTATAAAAAATTTAATTTTAATTTACACACACACACACAAAAAAAAAGACTGCCTGTTTGTCTGTCCATTCTATTTCTTGCATGCTCTGTCCAGTTTTTGTTTCCTGTAATGATTATTTTGGGTCCATAGTGACATTTAAGCATAATGGATCTAAACTAGGTTTCATTCAACATAATATACTTTCTTGGCTTTTTTTTATTTGACGAGGCATTCTGTTTTCATGAGATGCGTGCATTTGTTTGAAGCGGAGATGTTTTGAGTTTGTGTGTATGTGTCGGTCTTTAGACGATATCACTCTCTTTCACTCTGTATGTCTCTTTCAGACAGTAAAGCTGAAAGCAGAAGCGCGTTTGGATCTTTTGCGGCAGGTGGGCGTTTCCGTGGATACGTGGTTGAAAAGTGCCATGAATCAGGTGATGGAGGAACTGGAGAATGAGCGTTGGGCATCTCTGCCCACCCTCACCACCCATGAGCTGTCTCTTTCAGTGAGTACCTCTTTTTCCACAAGCCCTCTGATGGTCTTAAGAGCCCATTAAATGGTTTGATGAATGCAATTTCCTTTCCTGTGTTTACATGTTGACTCTTGAATAGAAAGTTGAGGCTGGACATTTGAAAGGTCTTGTTCTTTTTCATGTTCTGATACACATGGAGAGAGCTGTCATATTAACAACAGTTGCTGGTCGCACATACAGTACAGCCATAGCAGTTCCTATATATGTGCAACCTGGAGACTGATATCTGTGCTTCATTTGCTTTCAGTTCTGGAAACATTATTTTTAGGAAGTCACCTGAGCCTGAAATGATATGTGAATGATCACTCCTCACAGCTACCTGTAAAACATCTGTCTGTTTCACGCTGTTAAGAGCCCTCAAAAAAACTGGTCACAATTGGTGAAACACCTGCTATAATATAACAAAAACATTTTTGAAGATCAATGGTGGGAAAGTGTACATTCTTATTTTTGAAAGCATTTTGTTTGTAAACCGTTCCACTGTAAATTTATAGGCATGCACTAAAATACACAAAACCTTGGTTCCTACCATTCAAAAAAAAAAAAAAAAAACATGGTTACCGTACTACAGTCATGGTTACTCCAGTTTTACTATAGTAAAACCTTGTTTCCACCAACAACAACAAAAAAACTACTATTACTATTACTATAATTTTTTATTTTATTTTTAAATTGGGATTTTCTTCCCTTTTCCTCCCAATTTGGAAAGTCCTCATGGTGGCATACTGACTCTCCTCAATCCGGGTGGCGGAGGACGAATCTCAGCTACCTCCACGTGGAGACATCAGTCCGCGCATCTTATCACGTGGCTTGTTGAGCGCGTTACCACGGAGACAGCGTGTTTGGAGGCTTTACGCCATCCACCGCGGCATCTGTGCACAACTCACCACGCGCCCAACCGAGAGCGAGAACCACATTATAGCGACCCCGAGGAGGTTACCCCGTGTGACTCGACCCTCCCTAGCAACAGGACCAATTTGGTTGCTTAGGAGACCTGGCTGGAGTCACTCATCTTGCACAGGATTCGAACTCGCGAACTACAGGGGTGGTAGCCAGCGTCTTTACCGCTGAGCTACCCAGGCCCCCAACTACAATATTATTGTAGTATTTTAGGCACATAAAAGTTATTTTAGGGAACGCAAACTAGCACAAATTGCGAGGTCACGCATAACTATTTCAGAAAGAAAATAATCCCGCCCTGTCCTCTACAGGGCTCTGTACTTAGCTTATGCTGTTAACTGATATAATTGAAATATGTTTCATTTTAAAGTCTAGTGTTATCGCTATCTTGTAGCATTGTAGAGATTTGAAATTGCATAATACACTATATGAAAATCACTTTTATTTTAATTAATTTTGTAGTGGAAATTTTTTCAAAAATGTTATTTCAGGGATCAAAAAGGTTTTAATTTGGTTTAGTTTTCATATTTGTTAACAAAACTAGCATGGCCTGAAATGACACCCCTGACGCCCAGTTGTTTGGAGTTGGTTCTCAAACACAAGCACAGTTCGTCACGCCTCAGAACAAAGCCAATCACCCCACTCCCTCCTTCCTGAGTGTGTCAGTGGTATTGTTTACACACCAGCCTAAACAAACACCGTTCACACACATTACGTATGCCAAGCCGTATCCGGGCAGCCAGCGCTTCTGATTACATCCTAGCCAAACCCTGCCTACCTTCCTTGTGTTTCCAGTTGGTATTGGAATAGGTACTGGAGGGAAGGACAGGGATAGTGTAGATGCACTTAAGCATAAATATCATTATAAAGACAGTGACTTTAAGTAAGGACAGCAAAAATATAAAGTCATCTACAGGAGTTTAGATTACTGCACACTTCAGATTGACCCCTTTCTGTGATTTAATATTCTGCTCACATCACCCTGCAGCACAGTGAGAGAAAGAGAGAGAATGACAAGGAAAAAGAGGAAAGAGAGAGAGCGAGAGCATGAGCAGCAGATGCAAATATAGGATAATGTAGGGTGACAGCAGCACTGGCTAGAAAAAAAAAATATTCAAATGAAAGAGGCTATGAAAATGGTTAGTTTAAGATAGGTTTAAGTTGAATTCTCTTCTTTTACTGACTGACTTGGGGTCAGTGTTCTACCTAATCAAAAGCTGTTTATGTCAGACATCCATTATGTTTCCAAACACTTGTGTAGGTTTGAATGTCCAATGCCTTTGACCTTTAAAAAAAAAAAAGTGTCCTTCAGTTGCCACGTGTTGTTTCCTGGGAGGGGGTCACCTGATTGCCACTAAACCAATGAAATTGTCAGAGCAGGCAGGTGGGTGGAAACGGAGAAAAGAGTAAACCTATGGAACTCCTATGTTAATCCTCTTTTATTAATAAAGGTAGCATGCACGTAGACTTCTGAAGGGTTTAAAAAAAGTTTTGAAGCATATTGTGGTTTTGGATGAGTGAACTATTGTGCTTATGTAGACAACGGTGGATTTGGACAGAGAGGAGGGAGAAGAACTGGAGGAGAACATGGAGACGTATGACGACAGCAGTTCAAGTCCTTCAGGAACCTTGAGGAACTATCCTCTTACCTGCAAGGTGCTCTACTCCTACAAGGTAAAAGACAACAACCCATGCAACACACTCTTGCATTTTACTCTCTTTTCATTTAGATTTTACTAAATAATAGGGCTGGTATTGACACAGATTTTCCGATTCAATATCGATTCATATGGGTTTATTTCAGTTAGAACTCAAACCAGTACTGTCTCTTTAACAAAAACATAATTATTGGAAACAGCTCCTTTAAATGAGCGCATGTCAACTAGAGAGGACTCAAATGGCTGTGCGATGTATGACTGGAATGAAATGTTTTTTGTAGTTGTTTTTGATCAATAACTGACTGTAAAGAGCAGAAGGGGTATTAAAAGAGACAGTATTCAATGACAAATGGTTTGCGAGGATCTTGTCCCTGAACACACATTACACGGAGCCACTTTTACCCTCAACACACTGTGAAAGGATCTCGCTGCTAAACACTTCACAACTAAACTACACAATTACTGGTGAGTGAAATGGAAACATTTACCAGCCGGTTGCCAAATATATTCACTTTAGTCGCATAGCATGACATTTTGTTGCAAATGCAAGTGATTTCCTCACATTGTAGTAGGTTGCACATTGAGTCAAGTATTGATCTTGGGATTTAAGAATCAATATCAAGATATTGTTCAAATGAAGATTGCGATTAATTGGAAAAACAATATTTTTAATCACACTTTGGAGAAACAGCACTGTTGATTTAAATTCAATTGGAATGTACTGTCAGAATATTCCAGAATCAGTCTTGGAGTTATATAAATACAAATTCTTAAAGGGATAGTTCACCCAAAAATGAAAATTCTCTCATCATTTATTCACACTCATGCCATATTCTTTCACAGACCACATTTCAAGATCATGTAGATTTACACTCTACAGTATCCGGAAGATAAGACCCTTCCTCTCTGTACATGCCACACAACTGCTCGTTCAGTCACTTGTCATAACTAGACTGGACTACTGTAACGCTCTCATTGCAGGCCTTCCTGCATGTGCTATTAGACCCCTGCAAATGATCCAGAATGCAGCAGCACATCTGGTCTTTAATGAACCTAAGAGAGCACATGTTCCACCACTTTTTGTCTCTCTCCACTGGCTGCCGGTTCATGCACGTATTCAATTCAAGGCCCTGATGCTGGCATATAAAACAGTCACTGGGTCTGCTCCAGCATACCTAAAAACATTTATGCAGAGCTACGTTCCCACCAGAAGCCTGCGATTGGCTAAGGAATGTCGCCTTGTCGTACCAAAACACTTTCCCGGACTTTCAGTTTCATCGTACCACGGTGGTGGAATGACCTTCCCAACTCAATCCGGGAAGCTAACTCACTCTCTATCTTCAAAAAATGACTAATAACACATCTTTTCCAAAAGCACTTAACCGGTCACTTAAAAAAAAGTTTATTTACATTTCTTGTTGCACTTAAATCTGTTTTGTATACTATTCTGATGATAGTGAAACTTTGTAGTATGGCACTTTTCGTACCACTGTCTCCTTAAGATGATTTGCTTATGTTTTCCTCTTTTGTAAGTCGCTTTGGATAAAAGCATCTGCCAAATGAATAAATGTAAATGTAAATCCCAAGAATATCTCAGCTCTGTAGGTCCATAAAATGCAAGCGAATTGTGTCCAGAACTCTGATGGTTCAAGTATCACATAAAGGCAGCATAAAAGTAATCCATAGGACTCCAGTGGATTAATCAATATCCACATTATTTTTATGCTGCCTTTATGTGCTTTTTGGATCTTAAGTTTTGGTCACATTCACATGCATTGTATGGACTTACAGAGCTGAAATATTCTTCTAAAAGTCTACATTTGTATTCTGAAGAACAGAGAAATTCATTAACATCTGGGGTGACTTGAGGGTGAGTAAATGATGAGAGAATTTTCACTTTTGGGCATAAGGAAAAACTGTGATGAACTGCAATTCAGAGGCTCTTTTAAACAGTTTGTGCTAAATATATGTACTAAGAACATTGTTCCCTGTTGTGAAGTTGTATTTATTTAACCAAACCATAGTAAATCATTTTCAGTGTTACTATGTCACACATTCAGGTCACAGCACAATGGAAACAATCCCAGATTAAGTATATCCGGGAATGTATTTGTACTACACACCCACAAACCTAAAGAACGTACTTTAATAACGGCCGAGATGTACGTTCTACATCAAATCTTCTACTCTGACAGTATGCGAATTCAGAAGCAACTTACTCTCTCTCTCTCTCTCTCTCTCTCTCTCTCTCTCTCTCTCTCTCTCTCTCTATCACTCTAAGGCCTGTCAGCCAGATGAACTAACAATCGATGAGCATGAGATGTTGGAGGTTATAGAAGATGGGGACATGGAGGACTGGGTTAAGGTAAACCAAACAAACAAACAAGCTATCGAGCATGCCTGTTTTCCAGCCTTGGCTTTATAAGATGTTTAGAACTGGATTTTTGTGTTTTGAATACAAATCCGTAATCACACTTGCAATTGATTATGCTTCGAGCTACCAATTACAAAAGTAAAGCACTCTCAGCTCTGTTTAACACTTTTTATCATGTTTAATTATGCCCATTTTTCCCCTAAAATCAGTGCTGAAAATGTGATCAAAGTCTGCAGATTCTGTTCGGGCCTGCTCACAAGTAATGACTGATGACGATTTTTTTCATGTGTTAATCCAGGCGCGGAATAAATCCGGTCTGGTGGGCTACGTTCCCGAGAAATACCTGCAGTTTCCCACCTCTAACAGCGTACTGAGCATGCTCCAGTCTCTCGCTGCGCTCGACTCACGCTCACACACGTCTAGTAACTCCACCGAGCCTGAGCTGGCCTCAGGCAGCTTCAACGGAGACTGCAGCAGTGAGTGTCAAACACACATACACACACAGATGAGTTTATGTTGAGAGTTTGTGTTGTGATTATTTGTGGTCATGTGTAATCGGTCGCAAATTTGATGCCCAAATGTTAATTCTGACTTCCTGTGGAACTTTGTATTGCCATGGTTTTGTGGACATAGTACCATGGTAATACATGTTTTTTCTTCACATTTTCATTGATGACCTGCAAATATCTAGTAATTTAAAAATGTTAGAGCCTGGAAAAGTCATGGAAATTAATCAAATCTGCACCTAAGCAAAACATTAGGAGTAGCTGTTTGTAATGTCTGATCAAGAAAAAATGGTGTTCTTGCTGATCAGGAAAATCCAGTCATCCTCTGCCGGCAGGTCATCCCCGTCTACCTGGATGAGGGAGGGGACAAGGGGAGGGAAACAAAAAAAAATGTGGCACCTACACACCGTAACGGCGATCATGTCAAATTAACAAAACATTTTAAAAAAGAGAGGGAAAGGCCAACACAGAGAGAGAGAGAGAGAGAGAGAGAGAAAGAAACACTTTCTCACTGGTTCTCCGATATGCCATAGCTTGGTTCTCGGCCTCTCCTCCACCCTCCAATGGACAACAGCCGCGCCTCCCCGGGCAGATCGGCGGCAGTCTTCCGGCCCTGGCGGACAGAACGCCCTGCCATTTTCTCAGGAAACAGAAGGGGTCTCCCCCTTCCCTGGCAGTGGTTCTCCCGCTTCAGGCGGTTGGCCAGGAGCCCCTCCCCGCTTGCGATCGGTGGTCATCACGACCCTGCCGCGTTTAGCAGCTGGTTGGGGTCTCTCCCCGCCCCTGGCAGCGGCCTTGACCGCTCCAGGCGGTTGGCCATTCATCCGCTCTCAGGCAGCCGGGCTCTTCCATCCCCCAGCAGATGGCCACGGCTGTTCCGTTGGGGTGGATGGTAGTGGCGAGGACTCGACTAAAGGTGCGTACACACTGCCAGCGACATCGCGCGCGATTTGCATTTTCGCCGCAGATAAACAGCACGCCTTGTTTCTCATTCATCTTTGATATAAAGCATTTTATGTACTTATTCCATTTATATTTAGTCTTTTCCCTCCAAAATGTTTGTTTTTAGTGGCAAGAAAAGAGATTCGCTGTCAACAGCAATGGAATGACATCCGTGAATGTCATTTATAAACGTTACTAGGCAACCAGTAGTGGGAACACCCACTAGCGACTTCACCGCCAGCCACTGGCGACCTGCAGCGACAAAGTCACTGGCAGTGTGTACCCACCTTAAGGCCCATCCCTCATCCTTCCCGTGTTTCGGCACTAGTGTAAAAGGGTTAAAGGAAAGGAGGTGGCGAGAACCGACAATATAAATAATATTTTAATTAAAACTTAACCAAAAAGACAAACACACACACAAAGGTGTCGCACAGCTGCCCGTAAATCTCTCTCTCTCCCACTGCAGTCTCCAGTCGGCCTTTATGCCTCTCTGAGGCTTGATTAGCCTGATTAGAGCCCAGGTGTGTGGAATAACGACCAGGCACCGCCCTCCGTCCTGCCACATTAACACATGGTATTTTAGACATTTTACCATAGGCTAATTATGGTCATGTAAATATCTGGAAAATATATTAAACTGTCATTTCCAATAACTGGAAATTAATACAATTTAAAAAAAGTTACAGGAATGTCTATAATGGACATACATTTTACTAGCTATGCTCAGCTCTTAAATGATACTCTTTGTGAATGCGATCTCGATAAAAGTTGTTTTAAAAATGATTATCCAGAAATGGATAACGGAAAGCTTGGCAATGGAAATGGAACAGTCATAAAAAATGAATTGGTCCAAAGGGTTGGCAACCCTGTATGGTAATAATGTGTTTTTTTGACATTTAACATGGTATTACCATGGTCTACTTTGAGGTACCTTGAAATACTGTGTATATATCATGATATTTGTGTGAATATCTGTTACCATCATTATTCCACCACAGTGCTTTATTCTAAGTTTCTGCCTTTGAAATGTCTTCTATACATTTGGAGCAACACCTCAGAAAAGTTAACTATCTTCCCACAAATTAATACCAACTTTCCTTTCTTTCTCTTTTCTTTGTTGTCTGTCTTTGTCTCTCTCAGTGAGTTTTGTAAAGGCAATGTACGACTATGAGGGTCAGACAGACGATGAGTTGACTTTCCCTGAAGGCGCCATCATTCGGATCCTCAACAAGGACAATCAGGAGGATGACGGCTTCTGGGAGGGCGAGTTTAATGGGCGAGTGGGCGTCTTTCCATCTGTGCTGGTGGAGGATCTGACGGCTTTAGAGAACGGCGATGCTCACTGGGGACCAGATGCACAAGTAAGACAAGCAGCACTCACTCTGACCAGTTAACACATTCAGACTCTGTGTCCTGTCTCTCTGAGTTGGTTTGATGCTTGGTATGTCTGAGGCTGTGATTGGTACAGACGTGGCTGCTTCCTTCCTGTAATTAACATGTTATCCGATGTCTTGCAAAATGCAGTCCTCCTTCAACCCCAGTTAGTATCCGTTTGTAATGCCTGATTAATTTGCATTTAGTGTTGTCCTTTTTCAGCTGATCACATAAATACAGTCATAATTAAGTGGTACTTCAATGCAGAAAACATATATTTTAATTTTGCTGGACATTATATAGAAAAAAAATTAGTTTCCTTTTGTTGTATTGCCTACAATTACAATAAATGTATCTATCTGTCTGTCTGTCTATCGATCTATCTTATCTATCTATCAGTCTGTCTGGCAGTATATCTCTGTCTGTCTGTCATACAATCTGTCTATCTATTGATCTATCTGTCTTGCTGTCTAACTTTCATTCTATCTGTCTGTCTGTCTATCAGTCTGTCTGTCATACAATCTGTCTACCTATCGTTCTATCTGTCAATCGTTCTATCTGCCTGTCTATCTCTCATTCTATCCATCTTTCATTCTGTCTATCTATGTGTTTGTCTGTCTGTCTATCTATCTACAGTATCTATTTCTCATTCTGTCTGTCTGTCTATCATTCTATCTGTCTGTCATTCTATCGTTCTCTCTGTCTGTCTTATCTCTCATTCTATCCATCTTTCATTCTGTCTATCTATGTGTTTGTCTGTTTGTCTGTCTGTCTATCTATCTAGAGTATCTATCTCTCATTCTGTCTGTCTGTCTGTCTGTCTGTCTATCGTTCTATCTGTCTGTCATTCTATTGTTATCCCTGTCTGTCTATCTCTCATTCTATCCATCTTTCATTCTGTCAATCTATGTGTTTGTCTGTCTGTCTATCAATCTATCTATCTATCTACAGTATCTCTCATTCTGTCTGTCTGTCTGTCTATCATTCTATCTGTCTGTCTGTCTATCTCTCATTTTGTATCATTCTATCTGTCTGTCTATAGTTCTATCTGTCTGTCTGTCTTTCTATCTGTCTGTCTGTCTATATATCTGTCCATCTATCATTCTATCTGTCTGTCTTTCTATCTATATTGTTCTATCTGTCTGTCTATCATTCTATCTTTCTGTCATTCCATCTGTCTATCTCTCATTTTGTATCATTCTATCTGTCTGTCTATAGTTCTATCTATCTGTCTGTCTGTCTATCTATAATTTCTTCTGTCTTTCTATCTGTCTGTCTGTCTATATATCTGTCCATCTATCATTCTATCTGTCTGTCATTCCATCTGTCTATCTGTCATTCTATCTGTCTATCTCTCATTTTGTATCTATCTGTCTGTCTGTCTGTCTATAGTTCTATCTGTCTGTCTGTCTATCTATCATTTCATCTGTCTGTCTGTCAGTCGGTCATTCTATTGTTCTGTCTGTCTATCTATCTCTCAGTCTGTCTGTCTTTCTATCTATCTGTCTATCTATCATTCATTCGTTCGATTGTTCGTTCCATTGATCCATCCTTTCCGTCCATCCTTTCATCCATCCTCTAATGGAAAAACATTGAGTGCAATCCATCTATCTGGTTTTACATACAATACAAATACACATCCAGTCATTGAAATGTTCTCAAGTATAATCAGGTTAATCTGTGTCTTCTTCCTCAGGTGTCCCCATGCCAAAGGCTTCATTCATCACTTCCTCCATTGCCACTATATGATCAGCCACCCTGCAGTCCATATAGCCCAGAGACCAGCACTGCACCCTCTCTGCCACGCTCGCCATCTGTAAACGGAGAACATAAATTGCCCCTCCCACAGAAAGCTGCCATTCATAGTAAGACAAGAGTCGCCATCTACTCCGATCGTCATGACGATCTGAATGTCTTTATATTATATATAGCTATTTGTTCTTGTCTACTAAATTTGCATTTGTTTTATATTTGATTTAGATCACAATTCCAGCTTAAGTCCAGAGAGCCCAGGCTTCTCTCAGCCATTGAGACTCACTCCAGATGGATCTGGCCTTGGGAAACTCAGACCTGTATGTGAACTATAGCGAAAATCAAGTTTTGGCTGTTTTATAATCATCCTGCTCTAATGTCTCATAGACAGTATTTTCTAGTAAATCCTGTTTGTTTTTTTTAAACCTATAATTTGTAAGATTTTGGAATTTCAACTCTATTTAAGACAAGAAGTATGGAATTCTAAATGTTTTTCTGAAATACTCTGGAGACTTATGTTGCTCAGTAAAGTTTTAAAATCCAGATAAATAAATGGTTATTTTTTAATTAGGGCTGTTGAGTTAACGTGTTCATTTAGTGTGATTAAATATATGAAAAATAGCATGTTAAAAAAATTACGCACTTAAACATGCCCTCGATTTGTATGTAATTTCGTAAATAGGAATGTTCCTACTAATGGAGCAATTCAAGCTTGATGTACAACCTTGATGTGACAGAAAGGGGCAGTCTACTGTCAGTTCAAACTAGTCTGTACAGGCAACGCTCCCTGTGAAACCAATGAGAACAACAGGCAACTCTGCTTTTCTCAGATGCGCTTTTGCACTGAAAGACAGCTGAATGGAGCACAACAGAATGCAGGGATCTCCGGATGGGTTTTTCAGCATTTCAAACTACATTTAATTTGACACCGCATTCTACAAACACAGCACTTATGATTAGAGAGACTGTAAACTAATGAGATGTTCCAAAGGCATCCGTCTGACGAGTGAGGACATAGACCAATAATTAAAAATAGCTCAGATGGAAGTAGGCCAAATAAAAGGGTTATGTTTAATGATATGAAAATAAAACAATTCATAAAACAAGGAGAGAATGGCACACTAATGTGCTCCGATCAGCCACAACATTAAAACCACCTGCCTAATATTGTGTGGCACCAAAACTGCGCCAACCCGCATCTCAGAATTGCATTCTGTGATGATATTATTCTCACCACAATTGTACAGAGTGGTTATCTGAGTTACCGTAGACTTTGTTAGTTCGAACCAGTCTGGCCAATCTCTGTTGACCTCTCTCATTAACAAGGTGTTTCCTTCTGCAGAACTGCCGCTCACTGGATGCGTTTTGTTTTTGGCAGACTGTTGTGTGTGAAAATCTCAGGAGATCAGCAGCTACAGAAATACTCAAACCAGCCCGTCTGGCACCAACAATCATCCATGCGATTATCTAATCAGCCAATCGTTTGGCAGCAGTGCAGTGCATAAATCATTCAGATACGGGTCAGGAGCTTCAGTTAATGTTCACATCAACCATCAGAATGGGGAAATGTGTGATCACAGTAATTTGGACCGTGCCATGATTGTTGGTGCCAGATGGGCTGGTTTGAGTATTTCTGTAACTGCTGATGTCCTGAGATTTTCAAATGGGAAGTGGTCAAAAACATAGTTTTTTCTATTAAACTACAAGGGGGCATCTGTAGCAGAGTGCCGATCCTTTTTTGATTTTTGCACCATCCTTAATGTTTGGATGTGCGCATACTTCTATTCTCATGGAAATAAAACAATGTTTTGACCTTTAAGCCACTTTTATTGTAGAAATGCTTAACTTGTCCGCTGCCATAATAAGTATATATATATATATATATATATATATATATATATATATATATATATATATATATATATATATATAAAATTAAGAAATGTATTTGAATCATTTGAATTATTTATTATACATTTATAATTATTTAAATTATTTTTATTTGGAGGCCTTTCTCAGTAAATATTGATATGTGATTAATTGTGATTCATTTGATTAATTTATTGGCACATCATGTTATTAATTTAATTAAAAAATGTTATTGATTGACAGCCCTAATTTTAATATAAAATAATTATGTTTTATATATGTTAATGAAAGTGAGTTTTATTGATTAGTATATACAGTAGGTAAATCTCAAAGCATGTCTGGGTCATTTTGAACCCCCAAAATCAAGATAAAATGATTAAATCAAATAAAAATGAATTCTAAAAATTATAATTATAATTGCATTTTGACATCATTTTAATGACAAATGAGTAATTTGTATTACAGTAATGGGAATCATCACTGAGAATGAGAATTACAAAAAAAAAAAATGCGTACAGATGCATTACGATAATGAGATTAACTGTCATAAAAAAGCCTCAATGCAAGAATTCTCAATGGTCTTCTTTTATTTTAGTATATATTTTAGGGTGAAATTTTAACTGGTCCTGTCCGTGACATTAACGCATTATAATGACAATTTTGAAGGTTATAATAACAATTATAACTGGTATTAAACTCTCATTCCTGTGTCTTAAGGTACGGGCGGCACCACCTCCACCAAAACAACACCCTCGCAGACAAGTGGAGAAAACCGAAGAGGTGGAAATCACGCTGGTGTAGAGCACCGCACTATTGGATGGAGAACAAACCCCATCTGACCTCTAACTGGGGCGGGACTTTTGTTAACCCACTCCTTGAGCATGCTTACGTCCCCAAGGGGCAGAGAAAAGCATCTCGACGGCATCACCACGCCTTTTCCTAATAACAAACACCTCTTTTGGCGTCGGAGACTGTTTGGTGCCTTAAACCGCTTTCATGCCAAACTCTAATCCTTGTATTTGTAATTACTTTATTGTACAAAGAGAACAGTAGACCTACAATTTCATACTTCATAAATCCACTTAATGCCACTTCGATTTTACAAAATCAAGGGAGCTGTGTGAGTGTGCATCTAAAATACAGAAAGGATGCAAATACAAGTATTGAAAAGGTGCTGTTGGTTTGAAACAGGGTCAGTCCATCTCAAGTGGTCCAATACAGGTTGCTTGGTCACTTAATTTTCCAAAGTGCTTTTGAGTGATTACATCTATGTATTGGTATTGCAAAACCAGCAGTTTTTTATTGTCTTGGTTTAAGCACAACGGCCATCTTTGTGCCATGGCACATGACACATTTTGGTTTTACAACTGTTTACAGAAACCTCAATATCTCTCCTCAGGATGGTCCTAGTTCCTTGGAACAATAACTGGTCTCTAGAGCACATTACAAGGTACATGAACTTGATATAAACTTTTAGCAAATTCTTGTTCCTTCGACTTAGAACTAATGAGATATTCAAACCCAAATTGAGGGGAATTAAAAAACATTGCACTTTCTTGCCCCCATAAATAAATGAGAAGTCTCAAACTTGAAATGTTCTGCATGCACACTATACCTACCCATGTACCCCCTAAAAAATTAAGACTGTGACTTGAACCCTTCCCATTATAAATTGACCCTAAAAGTGGAACTTTGAGTAATCTTGAGCATTACATTAGGACTTAAGTTCTAAGTCTAAAGAACAAGAATGTGCAAAATTGTGTTTATATATGTACATGTACCTTGTAATGTGCTCCAAGGAACTAGGACCATCCTGAGCCGAGATATTGAGGTTTCTGTAAACGGCTGGAAAACCAAAATTTGTCATGTGCCATGAGACAAAGATGGCCATCGTGCTTAAACCATGTCAAATAAAAATATAAAACTGGTGGTTTTGCAATACAAATACATAGAGATAATCACTCAAAAAAAAAAATGGGAAAGTTAATAATGGTCAAGCAACCAACTTTACTTTAATTGGACCACTTGAGATGGACTGACCCGAAAGGCTCTTCAGAAGGCTTTTGAAGAGCAGAACATGCAATACTAGGAATTGTGGGGAAATGCAGCAGGCTTTATTGTCATACACAAGCATCACCTTAAAACATCTTTTTACTTCAGAAGCAAAATGGCCGATACAATTATTAATACAAATATTTTATTTTTAGACGTATTTTAATTTAAGTTTATTTTGATTACCCCATTGGCAGATTATTTTTCCCCTTGTTTAAGAATAAATCAAATATAACTTGGGGAGGTTGATGCTTAAAACAAGAAAAGAAAATAGCTAGTGGGGTAAGAAAAAATGAAGGATACCTTCTTATACATTTTCTCTAAATTGGATTAACATCATATGTAATTTTGTTTCTCAAGTAAAACATTTTTTTTCTAGAATATTTAGATATTTTACTAGAAAATAAGAGCAAAATACTAATGAAGTGATTTTTTGCCATGTAGCACAGTACATTACTGTCATCATAGGAATGTTCTGATAACGCAAAACATTTTGTTGTTACAGATCACACAAACATCTCTAAGAGAAATGGAATTGTACATAAAAAGATATAAGGAAAGAGGGAAGTACAGGAAATCACGAGAGGAGAGAGGGAAAAGCCGATAAGAGGAAAGGCTGGTTCCTTCCCTCTTTTTCCCATCGGAATATTGCTCTTTGGTTTTGTGTTGATCTGTAAATAAGTACTTACTACACAGCTATATTCTTTTTCTCAGCTTTTCATTATAAAGCTCAGTGTTTGTATGTATTACTAATATTTAGTCTTCAAAAGAACATGCGTGAGACCGATTTACAGATGTCTTGTGTCTCCAAGCGTCAGCTAGCGATTATCCGGTGACGTTTGCCTCCGCATTGACGGTATGTTTGTGTCTGTTCGGGCTGAGCGTAATCTTTGAAATATACTGATCAATATACAGATATCAGTTAAAGTGATTCTCCAGCATAATATATATTTTTATTCTCATTGTGTCGGCACTGTACAGGACTGATTGGAATTGTTTCGGGGTTTTTTTTATTGAGTGTCATGGCAGTATTTATGATGGCTATGAATCTTCTTCAGATATGATGGTATAGATTCCATCCAATAAGCACAGAAAGACACACAAAAGACTGATATGGAGATGTTGTGTTGTAGTTATTACAGATCAGAAAGCAATTATATTACAGTGTCCTAAGTGCTTTTCCTATGTACAAGGGGCAGCTACGTTTTATGGAATTTCTTTTTGTCTGATTTGCAATTGAACGGGTGCAAAAGTCAAACATTTCATGCATTAAAACAGCCATAGTTTCAATTCATGTGGCATTTCATCTTAAAAGAAAAGTACTCCTTAATTTGTACATTCTGTCATCATTTACTCACCCTCATGTCATTCGGAACCAATATTACTCTCTATTTTTATGAGGAACACAAAAGGTTAGCAACATTAGGGTGAGTAAATAATGACAGAATTTTCATTTTTGGAAAGTTGTGAATGCCTTTTATATACATATACATGTTGTTTATATTATTCACTATTTTCCACAGTATTTTCGTACATATTTTGAATTGTCCAAGCACTTTTTGGAATTTACAGTGCTTTGAGCGCTTTATTTTATTATTATTATTATTATTATTATTATTATTTCTTTGTCTTTCTATCCCAGCTGCCTCTTTTCAATGCTAAAGCTGCCCAGAGTTGTGTTATTAATCTTGTGAGTGTGATTGTAGTTTTCCCATAAAGTTTGAAAGAGTTATGTTGATTCCATAATATAGACAATGGAAAGGGGAAAAAAAGATTTACTTTGTGGAATGGTACCATAGTTCTGTTAAACAAGAACAGGGTCAGTACAAAAAAACATTTGTTTGGTAGGCTTTTTTTTTTTTTTCAAAGTGGAAGATGTTTGAATATCTTCCCTTTGTTTCTAATTTCCTTTGTCACAATTTTCTTGTTGATCTTATTGAGATCTTATAAATGTTATCAAACTTGTTTTTAAGTTTATGGTAAGAGGTTGAAGCCCATAGTGTCAAAAACTGTTCTCACCTATTATACGAACACAAATTTCAACTATCTGGAGCTTATTCAACTAGTATTAGCTGTATATTCTAGTTGTTTTATTTTGATTTATTTGATTTATTGAGCTGCTAGAAAAACAGACGGCATAACAACAATTGACTGTTGCTGCAATGAAAATATAAGAGAACAGGTGAAAAAATATTCTTTCTGCATATTATTAGCTGTAAAATTATTTGTATTTATTGTGTACAAATGTTAAATAAAAAATTGGGAAATTGCTTCGGCTTTGTTGTTTTTCATGCACTTTACCACTTTTTAATCCATTACATTACATGTCAGCCATCTTTCAAATTGGTGCTTCATTAATTTTTTAATTAGCGAGCGTCACTCATTCATAGACCACAGAGCGAGTTGGTGCATAGACCTGAAGAGGTGAATTGAAGAGGGTGCAGTTCCATTGGCTGTCCTTAAAGCCAGAGTCAAAGCCTTGAATTTAATGTGGACAGCAACAGGTAGCCAGTTGAGTGTAATCAAGAGGGGGTGACATGAGCCCTTTTTGGCTGATTGAAGACCAGACACGCTGCTGCAATTTGGACCATCTGCAGTGGCTTAATTGTGTTAACTGGAAGGCCAGCCAACAGAGCATTGCAGTAGTCCAGCCTTGAAATGACCAGAGCTTGAACCAGGAGCTGTGTAGCATATTCCCACAGGAAAGGACTGATGTTCCTGATGTTGTAAAGCTTGACTCTGCAAGTCCTGGTGGTTGATGAGATGTGTGAAGTGAAATTAACCTGGTCATCTACCACCACTCCCAGGTTCTGGGCTGTTCTGGCTGATGTTAGTGTAGTTGAACCAAGATGAATAGTGAGGTTGTGGTCAACAGAAGGGTTGGCTGGGATCACGAGGGGATCTGTCTCAACATGGTTGAGCTGAACGTGTCATTCTTTCATCCAGACCTAGGCAGAGATACAGGCTGAGACAGTAGGGTCATCAAGCTGGAACAACAGGTAGAACTGTGTATCATCTGCGTAGCAGTGTTAGGAAAAGCCATATGCCTCAATGACCGGTCTGAGTGATGCTGTGTTTATCGAGAAGAGGAGGGGTCCAAGCACTGATCCTTCAGGAAACCCAGTGGTTAACTGGTGTGTCGTGGACACCTCCCCTCTGCAGGAGACCTTGAACGATCTGCCAGTGAAATATGACTCAAACCATCAAAGCGCAGTTTCTGTGATGCCCAGGTCAGAGAGGGTGGAGAGGAGGATATAGTGTTTCAAGGCAGCGAAGGCAGCAGACAAGTCAAGGATGATTTGGAGTAAGCTTTCGCAAGTCGCAGGGTTTCAGCTACTGACAAGAGGGCCGTGTCCTTTTTTGAAGCCAGACTGATGTCTGTTGAGTAGTTTGTTCTGTGAGAGAAAAGAAGCCAACTGGTTAAATACAACCCTCTCAAGAGTTTTAGACTGGAAGGGTAAGAGAGAGACCGGTCTGTAGTTGTTGAGTGCTGTGGGGATATGTGTTTGTTTTTTTTAAGCAGTGGGGTTACTCGAGCCTGCTTGAATGTATTGGGATAGTTTCCAGTTGTGAGAGATGTATTGATAATGTGTATGAGTGCGGGTTAGATCAATGGAGAGGCACCTTGCATAAGATGGAAGGGGTAGAGACAAGTGGACAGGTGGTAGGACAGTAAGAAAGAAGCACTTTGGAGACCTCAGTCTTGGGAGAGTGGAGAGAAGGACGAAAACAGAGGATGAGATGTTGGAAGAGAGTAGCTGTGGCTGTTAGGTGTAGAGAACTGGCAGCTGATGCTCACTACATTGACAGTACATTGAGAGTGGTGGTGGCAGCCTAGTGGGCTAAAGCACATAACTGTTAATCAGAAGGTCGCTGGTGTGATCCCCCACCATTGTTTCCTTGAGCAAGGCACTTGAGCAAGGATTGTCCCTGTAATAAGTGCACTGTAAGTCGCTTTGGATAAAAGCATCTGCCAAATGCATAAATGTACATTGGCAGTGAAAAACTTGGCAAAGTCTGAGAAGTAAAATTATGTGGTGGAGGAGGATAGAGAAGAGATGAGAAAGTTGAAAATAGTTTACGCGAATTTGAAGTGTTACTGATCTTGTTCTGGGAATAATAAAGTTTTGCAGCAGATACTCTAAAGAGGAGAGAATTGATTGATGCTTACACGGGTCAGCAGGGTCTTTTGACTTGTGCCACTGTCTCTCCACAGCCCTCAGCTTGATTCGGTGATCACGAAATGTCCCCGACAGCCAGGGGCTGGAGGGTGTGGCACATGCTGGCCTGGAGGTAAGAGGATGGACACTATCAAGGCAAGAGGTTAATGTTGAGCAAAGAGCATTTGTAACTTAATTTAA